>NW_008351958.1:1886335-1894351 GCF_000622305.1 Nannospalax galili | reverse complement strand
AAAAAAAAAAAACCCATTCTAATACTATGTACATTTAGTAGAATATTAAAATAGTAGATTGTCCTCTAAGGCTCATGGTCATCCAGCTACAGGTTTTTGACCCCAATAATGGTGCCAGGTATGGATGGGTTCCATCTCGCAAAACAGGCCTTAAATCCAGTCAGAGGATGACAGGTTACTCTTGTAACAGTCATGCCACTAAAGTACTAGTGGGTAGATCTTGCCAGTCCAGGCCAGTCATTATTATAGCTTATAAAGTTCATAGCTGGGTAAGACTGATGATCACTTTTCTCCTCCAGTACCATGCATGATGCCTTCCAGCACTGTGATAGCCATTGTAGAAACCCTAGTAGTTGAGTAACTTGAACTTCACTTTGTTCTTGTTGTGGTAACTGATGGCTGGCTTTCCTGAGTCATGCTACTCTCCTTCCTCTAGCAAAGCAACTTCTGAAATTTGACTCCCCTGAACAGGCCTGATCTCATTCTCATGTCTGTTTAGATGTATCCCACTCATAAAACTCTTCTGCTTTGCTAGAAAGGGGTCCCAGGTCTTGATTGTTCTTATAATAATTTGTTCTACTGACGCTGCTTACCTGCTTTGCAGTACATCGGTCTGACAGAGGCCATCTGAACATAAGGTGGGCAGAACAAATGCCATTATGTATTCTTCTTGAGAGCCTGCAGTCAACTACTTACTCATCCAGGCAGTGGGATATTGTCACCTGTGCAGGAGTCTGGGTTGTAGAGACCTTTGGACTCAAATAATTGTGTAGCTCACATACCTAGTAAAAACAAAGTTTCATTAGTGTTTGTAGAAATACTTTAAAAGTTACCAACTTATTCTCTCAAATCTAACTTTCCCATTTAAAAATTCTGCTTTCTATAAGGAAAAACTTAAAGCAGATGTTAGGATATCTATTATTGAGCAGGGGATATGGCTCAATGGGTAATGTGCTTGTCACCAAAGCAGAGGACCTGAGTTCAGATCTCTAGCACCAAGCAGAATGGTGCACATATGTGACCTAGTCACTGAGGGGAGGGGGGTATGTTTCAGGAAGACTGACAAAGATCAGTGGATCCCAAGAGCTGATGATCAGTCAGTCTTTGGAAGAACACTTGCCTAGTAAGAGCAAAGTGCCAAGTTCTGACCCCAGCACCAAATAATTAATAAATAATGATGATAGTTATTATTCATTTTATTCAAATCTCTGTAATCCTGAACTGTACCTAGCCTAGATTGACATTCTAGGTAATTTCCTTTTTGAAAAAATATTTTATTTATTATTTTTACTTTATGTGTATGAGTGTATTGCCTGCGTATATGTAAGTACGCCCATGTTGTGCAATGCCTGTGGAAGTCAGAAGAGGGTGCTGTATTCCCCTGGAATTGGAGTTATGGATGGTTGCTAGCCACCATGTGGGTGCTGGGATTCGAATCCAGGTTCTCTGCAAGAGCAGCCAGTGCTCTTGACTGCTGAGTCATCTCTCCAGTGCCATAGATCACTTTCTGGAACTATTGAGTAATTTTCCCAGTTCACATAATTTCAAGTCCATTCCTTCATCTTGGACCATTTTCTTCAACTTGTGTTTTAAGACCTAACATAATCTTTCTTCTGTTTCTTTGTGGAAGATCTGATTATGAGCAGCCCGGCTATAGTAGTCTTGCAAATGGCTGATTGACTGATAATGCTTCCCATGTGATGTACTCATTCCCAGTAATTGAGGCTACCAAATAGAGTACCCTGTATTGGTTCTCATTCGATTGTGGAATATAAATCATGAGGAAATCAAATATGAATTGTAATATACATGAAGTATTTAAGATAAAGCACTTTGGAATCAGAATTGCCCAGGACATGTAAATGGGGTATACACACATCCCTACTCTGTGTATCAGTCTTATGGGTTGAATGAAGTTACCTGAAGTGAAATCATGATGGTGATAATTCTGCCCACATAGCAGAATTGCAAGCATAAACTGAGTTGGAAGGGGGAGAGGGATCAGTGGATAAAGTGTTTACAAGTGTGAGAACCAGAGTTTGAATCCCAGATACCACATGAAGCTAGACACGTGAAGTAGCATATATTTATAATTCCATTGTGCTAACAGTGAGATGAGAGGCAGAGCCAAGAGAGTTCTCAGAAGCTCAGGGCCAGCTAGCCTGTTGTGTGCAGTGAGGAATGAGAGACCCTGCATCATTGGTATATGTAGTGGGGAGTGAGAGATCCTGCCTCACTGGGGAATGCAGAGGTGAACAAGAGACCCTGTCTCAAACAAGGTAGAAGGTAAGGACCAAAATCCAAAGTTAACCTCTGATCCCCACATACATTCCATGGCACACATGAGTCTGTACTCATGCACACAAACACATGCACACACAAACATGCACAGATATATACATACTACACACGCACACACACACACACACACACACACACACACACATTAGCTGAGCTAATGCATATGAACTCCATTGATCAGTACCTACCATGGCACCTTGTTTAAGTTAAGACTCATGATAGAAATCACTGACAATCTTCTATTTCAGAAATTTTGATGAATGTCAAAAAAAGTTTGTCTTTCATAATTAACACAGGCTTCTGAAAAATGGCTCACAATGTCTTACTTTCACACTCAGTAAAGGAGCAGAATCAGGAATTTCCCACAGCTTATGGATTTTGGGGTTATAGTACAGTTGCTGCTTTCTAGTTAAACTTGGAAAAGGTCACACACATATATTATGATAGTCTATACAAGCAGGAAAACGTAGTTCCATTGCCTAGGAATCTAGATTTCTCGGGAGCAGTTAGTTGCTTTAGGATTCAAATGTTTCAAAGTAAAATAAATGATATATTACCCAAGAAACCCACTGATGATCAGTCCATTCCCCAAGAGTTTCTAGGAGAGATTGTGTGATGGCTACAGAGCTGCACTGTTTGTAGTGAGAAGTGAATACTTATTCACTTACATAATTTATTCAACTTTATCATCACTCATGCTAGCTCATTGGTGGGCTTTTGTCTTGGTGTGACAATGCCACAGAATGTGAGACTTAAACAACACAAATTTATTTCTTATGGTCCTGGAAACAGGGAATTCTAAGATGAAGGCACACTCAGGGTCTGTGTCTGGAGAGGACCTCTCCCTGACTTGTGCACAGCTGTCTTCTCACTGTGTCCACACAGTCCTTCACTGATGTCTTCTGGAGGGAGGCAGCGCTCACATCTCTTCCTCATTATATAAGGAAATTAATTAGAAGCTGAAGACCTTGCCTTTTTGGCCTAATGTAACCCTGATTACCTCCCAAATGCTCTACTTCCATATCCTATCACACTGGGGGTGATGGTTTCTATATGGGGGGGCAGAAAAGCAAACCAGCGTTCACTCCATAGTGAGTGCATTATTATACTTAGTTTATGTACAAGAAAACTGAGACATGGACACCTTTGTTTAACCTGTTTTATTTCCATTTAAAATGATTTTTTTACTTTATTATTATTTTCAAGCATATATTATACAAGATAATGGATTTCATTATGCCATTATTTTATATGTGTATGATGCACTTATTTTTATTCCATAGTTAGCAAGGACTTTGATGTGTAATTTACAAACCAGCCTTCTTTCTCATTTGATGGGTATGTGCCATGCTGTATTGCCTAAAGAAGGCTAATGCTGGACTATTCTAGCTTTTCACTTCCTCCAGTGGTTTTGTAGTTTTGATTGTAGGGTGGGCAGATAGAAGATGACTTTCCCATTTGATTTTGGTGGGGATTTTAGCTGCTTTTCATGTAAGTGGCTTGAATGGAGGTGATGTGTATATCTCTGTTTTCATTATTTTCTATTTGAATAAACACAATTTTCACTTCTTATGAAAGGTCTTATATGACTGCTATGTTACAATTCCCCAAGACTTTCAGGCCCTGAGCCTGGGAATTTCCTTTGTTTCTTTTCTTTGTTCATGGATCTGTCTTTGGACTTAGTAATAGTTTCAATGCATTCCAGAATAAGTTTGACTCTCCTAATCAGTACGTGTTATTCTGTAAAATGGTCCACATACTGTACAGACAGAGGAGGGGGTACTTCTTAAGTGAGAGAGAGAGAGAGAGAGAGAGAGAGAGAGAGAGAGAGAGAGAGAGAAAGAGAGAGAGATGATCTCTGTGTTAGACACTGTGGACACTCTCACTTTCTTGCTAGGGACCTTAGAAAAAGTTTGTAGTAGGTGACAACATTAAGAAGTGGGAATATTAAGAAGTAATCTTTCTGTAGATGAATGCCAATATTTGCAGAAGTATGTTAATTATCAGAGGCAGAGTGAGTTCCTGATAAAAAGGATAAGTTAAACTGTCCTCTTTCTTCTGTACTTTGGCTTGCCACCTTTTAATCAGCCAGCCCTGGACAAATGCTAGCTCCCAGACTCCAGAACTCTGAGCTAGATACAGATTATTCAGTCTGTGGTATTCTGTTATAGAAGCAAAAAACTGGTTAGAAAAGAATGATATCCAACTTGATCTGTAAAACAGTTTCACATAGATTTAGACGGGCTCTTTTTGAATAGAGTCTCAGGCCTTCTGTGGGGTTAAGTCTTTCCCATCTCAAACAACATCCCAAGCCCTTGATATGCCTTGGAGCTCTGTCATCTGGTACTTGACTTTCAACCATGCTTTTCTCTTTACTCTCTTGGTTGTGTCTCTTATGTCCTATCTGAATTGCTTAAAGAACTGACAAGCTGGTGCTGGAGAGATGGATCCGCAATTAAGAGCAATGGCTGCTCTTCCAGGGGACCTGGGTTCGGTTCCCAGCACCCACATAGTGGCTAACTACCGTCCATAAATCCAGTTTCAGGGGATCTGATGACCTCCTCTGATCTCTATGGACATTGCATGACATGGGTGCACTTACATACATCCAGGCAATATACTCATACATATAAAATAAAAGAACTGACAAGTCCTCTGCTTCCCTGGCCTGCACAACCTGCTGGCCTCTCTCCTTCTTAAGTCCATCCTGCTCTCTGTGCCTAGACTCACCCAGCCTCATTCACTCTACCATCTCCCGTACCAGTCTTTCCTCCTTGCCTGGGTCCTGTCTCATTCCTTGTCTTGGCACCCTAGACAACAGGGAAACCACCACTGCTTCCTGAGCCTTTAAATCCAGACAAAACCAATTCCTTATCAGGGTCCCCAGGAGCTCTCTGGGCCTGGTCCCGCCCTCACCTCCCTCTGCTTCCCTGGGCTTTACCACCCACCACCTCTTTCCTGGACCCAGGGCCTGACTATCTGGGAGTCCCTTGGGGTATCCAGGCCAATAACTCAAAAGAAGGTATATACTATCTGGCATTGTTGCTTGTTATGTAGCCTTTAGCTATACATATGGACTCTTAAAAAATTATATTGGCCCCTATAAACGTTGGTTATACTTTCCTTTTGGGTGGTTTAAGGCCATGCAGTTGGCCCAGATAAATCAATTTATCTTTACTCTGAAGGCTGTTTGAGAATCTGTTCCCCAGGGGTCACATGGGCTTGGGAGGAGCCGCTGGCTCCTTTCTTTTACCAGTTCCACCTATGTGAAGATAAGTCAACGGTCCTACTTGACCATGGCTGCCTTCACTTGGAAGCATGGAGAAAGTGATTCCTCTGTATTGACCCTACTCTTTGTAGACTGGACACTGGTTCGAGTCCATCTCGTGGGGTCTCCTCGGCCTCCTTGATCAAGAGGACAGGTGACCCACCACAGTTACAGGACATTTAGAGATGCTCATAGTCCCCTGGAACTAGTCAACCTAGGAGGGCAAGTAGCAAAAACTGTCCTTTATGTCCCTCTGACCAAATTAGTATAGGCCTCAAATTATTTCCATTAAACATCCAAGAAGGTTAGTTCCACCAGTCTGGTACTTTTAATTACTGTATGCCATGTAGATAAATCTTGGGCAAAGACCAATTGTTCTCAAACAAACTTTGCATAGACATATATTTCTTGATCTGGTGTGTATAATTTCTCAATAGGTTGTTGAGAATTATGGTTCCCTCTGGTTTTTAAAATTAGCTAGGCATTATTTATCACTTACATTGTCTAACACCTCATGGTTTCCACAATTAAGGCCCCCATTTTTTCCCATTCTCCCATTATAATATCCCTCTCCTATGGCCCTACCTCTCTTGAGCTCCTTTTTTTCGCTTTATCCCCTAGGTGCCTTGTATACCCTCCCCTCCCCCATCCCTTAAACTAACCCAATTTTTATCCATATCTCCCTTATTAACGCTTGTTTCCTAATGATTTTCTCTTTCAGATTCTTTCTTTTGCTTTACCTCCCAGGTTCCTTTCCATTATCCTGATTCCTGTACTTATGTCTGGATACATACTCACTTATCAGGATTTGGTTTTAGGATCCACATATGAGGGAGAACACACATCAGTTTTGTTTTGTTTTTTTGAGTCTGTGTTACTTCACTTAATATAACAGTTTCTAGTTCCATCCATTTACCTGCAAATTTCATGATTTTATCTTTCTTTACAGCTGAGTAAAACTCCTTCATATAAATGAACCACATTTCATTATCCACTCATCAGTTGAGGGACACTTAGGTTGCTTCCATCTCTTAGCTATTATGAAAAAAGAAGCAACAAACATGGTTATACACGTGTCTCTTAAATAGGATGAGTTCTTTGGGTATATGCCAAGGAGTGCTATAATCGGGTCAGATGATAAGTCCATTTTTAGTCTTTGACCTCTATCAGAATATATAACGAACTTAAAAAACAGAGACCCAAAACAAGAAGCAACCCAATTGGGTTATGGGTTACTTCCTGTCTTGATTCTCTGTTTTTTGAGTTCGTTATATATTATGGATGTTAAACCACTGTCAGATGTATCACTAGTGAAGATTTTCTCCCATTCTGTGTGTTTTCTGTTCACTTCCCTCGTTGCCTCCTTTGATGTACAGAAGCTTTTTAGTTTAACGAGGTCCCATTTGTTGATTCTTGACCTTGTTTCCTGAGCTTACTTCCTGTCTTGATTCTCTGTTTTTTGAGTTCGTTATATATTATGGATGTTAAACCACTGTCAGATGTATCACTAGTGAAGATTTTCTCCCATTCTGTGTGTTTTCTGTTCACTTCCCTCGTTGCCTCCTTTGATGTACAGAAGCTTTTTAGTTTAACGAGGTCCCATTTGTTGATTCTTGACCTTGTTTCCTGAGCAGTTGATGTCTGCTTTAGAAAATCCTTTCCTACACCTACACCTTGTAGGTTTTTCCCAATGTTTTCTTCTAACAGTTTCAGAGTTTCAGGCTTTACATTGAGGTCTTGGTCCATTTGGAATTGACTTTTGTGCAAGGTGAAAAATAGGGGTTTAGTTTCATTCTTTTGCAGGTGGAGATCCAGTTTTTCCAGCACCATTTGATGAATATTCTGTCATTCCTCTAGTGAATGTTCTTGGCCTCTTTGTCAAATATCATGTGGCTGAAATTGCATGTACTCATATTTGGGTCTTCAGTTTTGTTCCATTGATCTATGGGTCTATTTTTTTGACAGTACCAGTAACCATGTTGTTTTTATGACTATAGCTCTGTAATATAGCTTAAAATCTGGTAAAAGAATCCCCCTGGCATTACTCTTAGTGCTCAGGGTTGTTTTGGCTATCCTAGGTCTTTTGTTTTTCCATATGAATCTTAGGTTGTTTTTTTCCAATTCTGTGAAAAATGTCATGGGGATTTTGATTGGCATTTCATTGAATCTATAAATGGCTTTTGGTAGGAAGGTTATTTTCACGATATTAATTCTTCCAGTCCATGAGCATGGGAGGTCCTTCCATCTTTTCATGTCTTCCTCAATCTCTTTCTTCAAAGGTTTAAATTTTTCATTGTAGAGCTCTTTAATGTCGTTGGTCAGGTTTATCCTGAAATATTTTAGGCTACAGACTTTTGTAGGTTAATTTTGTAACCGGTCACTTTACTGAATGTGTTAATAATTTCTAGGAGCTTTATGGTGGAATTTTAGTGTCACTTAGATATAAT
>NW_008351958.1:1874712-1884374 GCF_000622305.1 Nannospalax galili | reverse complement strand
GTCAAAGATGAGTATTGAATCCTGTCATTTTTATTCCTGTTTACATTCTTGATATAGCTGTACTTTTCCACAGTTATACGTTCATTGGATTTCTTTCCGCAATCCGTTGGGTATAGTCATTCCTTTCTTCAGCTCTTTGTATTGCTTCCAGAGCTCTCTGAAGGGCTGGTTTATGGACATCAATTCCTTCAGCCTATTTATCTCATGGAAGATTTTTATTTCCCCTTCGACTATAGTAGACATTTTGGCTGGGTATAGTAATCTGGGCTGGCATCTGTGGTCATTTAAAACTGGGAATACTTTGGTCCAGGCTCTTCTGGTTTTCACAGTTTGCACTGAAAAGTCAGCTGTAATCCTAATGGGTTTTCCTTTATATGCTACTTGTCGTTTCTCTTTTGCAAAGCTTTCAGTATTGTTTCTTTGTTCTGTATGCTTAGTGTTTTTACTATGATGTGCTGTGGAGAGTTTCTTTTCTAGTCCTGTCTGTTTGGTGTTCTGTATGCTTCTTGAATTTGTATGGGCATGTCTTTCTTTAAGTTTGGGAAATTTTCTTCCACAATTCTGTTGAAGATCTTTTCCATGCCATTGTCTTGGGATTCTTCTCCTTCCTGTATGCCTATGATTCGCAAGTTTGGTCTTTTTATGGTATCACTCAATTCCTGCATATTCCATTCTTGTGATTTCTTAAATTTTTCATAATCTTTGCTTGAGTGGTCCAGTTCGTCCACTCTATCTTCCAGTCTTGATACTCTGTTTTCCATTTCATTCATCCTATTGGTGAGGCTTTCTCCTGTTGTTTCTAATGGCTTACTGAGTGTTTCACTTTCATTTCAGTCTGAGTAGTCTTCAGTATTTCCAGCACTTTTCTGAAGTCATTCAGAAGTTTATCCCTATCTTCCTTCAGTTCTTTGATTTCTTCATTTGTGTGTTCTTTAAATTCACTGCGTTCATTTATCATGTTTATAATTGTTCTTTTGAGTTCCATGTCCTGCATTATCTCTAGGGGTTTCTCATTGTACTCCTCTAGAGGACTATTGGTATTTGGTGGGGATATGTTATTTTGGTTTTTCATGTTATTATTTTTTCTCTGTTATTTTGACATGTAAATTTCTTTTGTAGTTTCTGATTCTTGTGTGAGACACAAGACTTCAAGTTTAGGTCTGCTTCTTTTTGTGAACTTTATGTGTCTTTGTTGTTTACTTTTTGGGCATGAAAAGATGTTTTGTCTAAGATTCTGGTTCTCTTTTTTGATTTTATATTGGGGGTGGCCAGATTGCTTTTTTATTCAGGAGTTCCCCAGAGGCCCAAGTCAGATGAGGATCCAATGCTCTCAGGCTTTCTCCTAAGGTCTGGATCCCTTCTGGAAAGATTTTGGCCTCAGGAATTTGGGGGTTGTACTGGCCTGGGAGCAGAGCCCAGGAAAGATACTGGTCTCAGGCAGCTGGTGGCCATGGCACTCAGAGATGCAACGGGAGATGAGGGTGGGAAGAGGCCCCAAGGCCTTCTGGGGACTGCACTGAGGAACTGTGTTGGTATGAATGCAAAGGATTAAGAAGCCAAAAGGTCAGCCCCACCACCCAGGAAAGAGGCTGGTGGGTTGTGCAGCCCAGGGAAGCAGAGGGAGGTGAGTGCAGGACCAAGCCCTGAGGGTTCCTAGGGACCTCAAAAGGGAGCTGGGTTGATCTGGATGCAAAGGATCAGAAAGCAGTTGTGGTTCCCAGGTGCCTGTGGCGCCAAGAAAAGAAATGGGACAGGACCCAGGCTAGGAGGAGAGATAGGCGTGGGAGATGGGAGGGTGAATGAGGTTGGGGGAGTCAAGGCACAGAGGGGCGATTGGCTTACTCTGGAAAGAGCAAACCTACAAATTTTATAGCCACTTTTGAAAGAGATTTATCTTTGCTCTGGATACTGTTAATGAGTATGTTAAAGCTGTAATGAAATGCTTCTTCTAAAAAAAATAATAAAATATATTTTTAAAAAAGAACTGACAAGTATTCTTTTTCTCACCAATGCACAAATGATCTTCCCAAGGCAAAACTGGTTACACCATTCACTTGTTACAAAAGCTCCACAGCCTTAAATGTGAACTTCAAACCTGCTAGTCCAGCACACACAGCTCAGGTGATATGGCTTCTGTTTCCAAATCTGTCTCTACTTAGACCAGCTCTTGCCATGCTGCCTCACACCACCACCATTTTCACAGGTGATTTCATCTGCCTCAAATGAACTTCTTTAGTTTCATGTTAGTAGAAAATGCCTGTACAAGGATCACTAGCTGTAGAAGAAATCAGGGACTCAGCATACCCATTTCTAAAAGTAGTCATCTCAATGGCTGTTTAGGATTCGATGCACTCTGGGTGATGTTCTAGGCACCTTGCTGTCTGAACACTTGTATTGCTCACAGTTGCCCTGTGAGATGCATGGAGAGGTGAGTCACACAGCTAGGGGAGGAGCTGAGACTGTGCCTGCTCACCAAGTACAGTATTTTTGGAATGAATGACTGAGCAAATGTTCTTGCAGCTGAATTAGTATCATTAGGGGATGAATTGGAACAGATCACTAAGCTTTACAACTTGACTTCTGACCACTTAGACCATATCGAATGATAAACCAAGCAAATCCATGAAAACATGGAGGGACTCAATGAGTGTTTATTGAGTGACTTAGTTGGAAAATATGAGTCTTCTCTGAAATACAGGTCCAAGAATCATGATCAAATGGAAAGATGTTGAACAGCACTCCAGGTGTTTCTTGAAATGCCAGCTGGTTAGCCAGAATTTCACCTGACACATAACAATCTGTCAAACCTCAGCTTAGAGAAACCATTCCATTATTCATGCATATCCTTTACCTCTACCTTACAGTGACTGTGGTAATGGCCTGGTCTCTGTCCTTCCCATTCATTCAAACAAACTCACTGAGTCTGGCAGTGGATTACAATGAAATGAGAAATTTGATAGGCAGATCTAGGTAAGTGCTATGAGCAGGTGGCTGAATATTCTAGGTATAGTCCCAGCTCTGGTGTCACCTCATATCATGAGCATGGAAAAAGGAGTTAGCCTTACTTAGATTCAGGTCTGCAGAAGCTAAGCCTTCACTGGCCCAGCTGGCTCAAGAATTCTCTGGCCTCGTCTTCAGGTCCCTGACTGGCTTGGTCCTTGAAACCTGACTCTAGTCTGGCTGTTTGAATTTGACTCATTTCCTACTCAAGTCAGTCCCTTTCTCAGGATCTTCTGCCTAGATACCAGATCTGAGACCTGCTCTTTTCAGAGAGATCCATGAAGATATCCTAAAAGCTGCATTGCACAGATTCAGCCTTATCATGTTGGTTTTGCCGTGTTGTACAAACTACAGTTAGAGATCTTTCTCCTGCTATTCTGTCTTCCCAGATCTGTGATTAAACCCATCTCAGCCCTGCTTTTGTGTGTACTGTGCTTACTCCAGCTTCTCTGGAGCCCTTGCAGGGCCTCCTTTCCTGCCACCCACATATCCTTTCCACATTGCAGACATCACCACAACCATCACGTTTCCATGAAACCACTGCTCATCGTTCCCTCTGCATTGATCAACCCAGCCTTCCTGCCTATACTGCTCATTTTAATCTTAGTACATATTTGAAGCATCTATAATTCTTCTATGAGATCTTGTGATCCTTGGGGGTAAGATCTGTGGCACGGCCTCAATGTCCAGGACAATGTTATATACAAGTTAGTAAATGTTTGAACTTACTTCATTACTGATCTAGGTTATTTGTTATTTATAAATGCATCAAATAAGTTCACTTAACTGAAAACCTTTTATTGTGATCAAGCCAATTGGTTAAAATTCCACATTGAATGTATTTGCTTTATTGGGATCTCAAGGCCACTCTTGGGAATGGAGTGATGGCTCAGTGGTTAAGTGTGCATACTGCCCTTCCAAAGGCCTTAGTTCATTTCCCAGAACCCACACTGGGCAGCTCATAACCACCTGTAGTGCTAGCTTCACGGGATCCAGCACCCCCTTCTGGCCTCCTAGGGTATGCACATATACATAAATGAAAATTTTGAAAGTAAATTTTTAGGTATGCCCTCTCAATATACTAGAATAACAATAAAAACCCCTTTCTATATTCCTGGGAAATAAGGAAATTCCTATTTCTTATCTTTTGGTGAGGATTGCCAAGTCAACAAGGAATTTATCTAGGACTAATAAGTCCTGGGCTTTGGGAGGTCACTGTGTAATGCTCCTGCAGCATCAAAGGTGGTTTGAGTGGGTTCTAGAACTTTCATGCAAAGCTTACTTAAAACAAATTCCCTTTCAGAATCCTCTTAGGTCCCCAATCTAAATTTTTGTGTAGTAAAGTTTAAATATACTCAAATAATCATTCTTTAATATTGCTGCTCAAATCCTTACATCCCTCTTGATTTTTATCTGTAGAATTATATTTTTGAAATCACTTGTCCCTTTCAGAATTGGTATAAAACTTTTGAAAACTTAAAAAAAATTTCAATATGAGTCTCTTCAGATCACTTGGTACAGCTTGCAGTCACTGAGATTTATGTGCCTGATCCTATAGACTATGACACACACAGAGAAATCCATGTCCCTAACCATGTATGACACATGCATATACACACATACACACAGAGACATACACAGACGCACACATGTTCACACGCATACAAGCACAAATGCACATACATATATACACATACTCATATATGCACACATACATACACACATAAACATACATGCAAGCATGAACATTGATACACATATACACACAAACACACACATACGCATGAACATTCATACACACATACACATTCATATACACACATTGACATATATATACACATACAAAAATATTCACACACATACATGTACATGGATGCATGCATACACATACATATGCACAAATGCACACACATGCATGCACATTCACACACATACCCACATACAGATACACATTCACACACATATGTAGATTCACTTCTGTACATATACACGCATGCTTAGAGACACATATACAAACACACATATATACAAACACATACCTACACTCATACACATATTCACACACATATGCATATATACATTCACATACCTATACCTGCAAACAAGCACGCACAATCTTAATTTTTAAAGAATTCTTGATTTGTTTTCATGCATATGAGTGTTCTGGCTTCTTATGTATGAGCACCTCTTACACCAGTGCTCTTGCTAAGCCATCGCTCCAGGTCACTTAATTTCTTTTTTTTTTTTTATTCTTCTTTGATTTATTTATTTTTATGGGCCTTTTGGCTACTCTAGCATTCCACCCTCTGAAGAGGTAACCCTAAAATCTTTTAAGGATTAGATACAAGCTCCCAAATACTTTTGACGTTTTTGTCCTTTGGAACAGAGTATGTTGCTAAGAGGCCCAAGGACATTTTTGACTTTTAGCCAAGAAACTGGATACTTTGGGGAGGTGTCTTTTTACCCTAACTGCCTAGCCAATTCCTACCTCCTATTCTCATCACACCATCCTCTGAAGGGGTTACCCAAATTGCCAGTAGGGAATAGAGACACAGACTGCTCTGGCTTCTGCCATGCTGACGCAGGGTGAGGCAATTGGAGTACCCCTTTAGTGGCTCTATCTAAAAGACTCCCAAATTGCATAACTCTTACCTTTAAGGGGAAAAGAAAGTCCTTGAATCATGGCTAGGAGATGTGAAGAAGTAAAGGCAAGAGTAATTAGCATTACAAGTTCTAGACAAGGAACTAGAAAAAAATCAGAACAGGGCAATTTTCAAATGTTCATATAAGAGTCCATTGGAATTTCTTGACAAGGCAGGCCTTCCAAAAGGATCCCTCTATTGGGTTCCTCCTCATTTTTCTTTTGCCTTCCAAAGCTGGACTCTAGAGTGGTGGATTCAGGATTTGCTTTCAGGTATTTTGATAGCTATTGGAGTGGTTAGAGTCAGTGTCAGTTTCCCCTCAAAGGCTTCTAGATAGCAGGAGAAAACAAATTTATCCATCATTTTAGAACAATAGCGGGCTGTCCACCTTAGCTACATGTGGGCACTACAGTATTGGAGACAAATATTTGAAGTCTTACATCTGAGCAGCACTTTCTGGTTAGGAACAAAATCATCAATGAGAAATAATTGTCTAAATAATTTTTATATAGACTTAAGCCTAATGTCTGGGAAGTGTAATCCCTTGAACGCTTAAAGAAGTATACTAATGACTTTACTCTTTGGTTGTACTTTCCTTTTAGGTGTGTTAAGACCATACAGTTGGCCCAAATAAATCAATTTATTTTTATACTTAAGGTCATTTGAGGATCTGTTCCTCAGGGGTCACATGGGCTTGGCAGGAGCTCCTGGCTCCTTTCTTTTACCAGTTCCATCTGTGTTATGATAAGTCAAGGGTCCTGTTTGATGATGTCTGGCTTCAATTGGAAGCATGAATGAGGTGTTTCCTCTGAGTTGACCCTCCTCTTTGTAGATTGGACACTGGTTCAAGTCCATCTCACTGGGCCTCTATGTCCTCCCTGAACAAGAGGACAGGTGACTAACCATAGTTACAGGACATTTTGAGAGATGTTCCATAGTCCCCTGGAACTTAGTTGACCTTGGAGGGCAAGGGGCAAAAACTGTCTTTTATGTCCCTCTGACCACATTAGTATAGGCCTCAAACTATGGCTGTTAAACATCCAGTAAGGTTAGTTCCACCAGTCTGGTACTTTTAATTATCATGTGCTATGCAGATAAGGCTTGTGCAAAAAAAAAAAAAAAAAAAAAAAAAAAAAACACAAATATTCTCGGATAAACCTTTAGAAATAGATTTTGTTCCTTAAACTAATTGACTATACGATGACAAATTTACGAAAATATCTTTAATTTGCAAATGGAATTTCTTAAGCTTTTAGAAAATCAGAATTGTGTACTTCAACCTTTTAAATATAACAACATCCCTCATTATGTTTTCCTGTATTTTTGTGGTGTTGGGGCTCACCTTAAGGGTGAATGCCTGCTGGGCAAGCATTGAATGACTGAGCTAGCTCTCCAGTTCCTCTCATTTTAAGGCAAGCTTTAACTGAACTGTAAGCTTCTTTTAACATATAATAACAATGATGATGATAATGTATGAAATGAAATTTCAATATCAGATTAAGCTCTGTTTGAGTCGCATGCCCACAGAAAACCTTAGAGCCATGCAGAGGCTCACCCAATTTCAAAATCTAAGCACATTTTACATGCTTTAGAGATGCAGACAGTGAGATGAAGAGGAGTATCTTTGGGTTCTTGGTTATGAAGCTGTTCCTTCATAAACTTGCTCCTATTTTAAAGCTGGCATGGAGAAAAGCTGGTGTTGAACTCTGCTCTTTTCTAACACACCACACTAATACTTTAGCAGAAGAGCTAAATGCCAAAATTATTCACTGAGTGGAACTACCAGTTCTAAGGGCTTTTTTTAAAGAACTGTGCCAAGAATGAAACTGTCTGAAAATATAGTAAGTGCTGGCCAAAATAATAGTTTTCCCCCCAAACAAATGTACTGAAAAAAAAAGGGAAAACTTTCTTAGCTTAAAAATGTATATACTTTCCAATATATAGTTATATACACATAGTATACAAAGGTATCCATATGAAGTATACATACAAAATTAATATAGATAACTAAAGGTATGAAGATATACACTTATTTACATATATCCCTGGAACTATCAATATATACAAACCTTCATACCCAAGTTATAATACCTAGCAATGCACTGACGATAAAACAGAAATGTCTCTAACATTGTCATATAGTTTATAAAAATCATTTACAAAAAGGAAACAGTGTAATTCATTTTAAAGTCCCCCTGATGAGAAGTTCTGCATTTGAAAATGAAAACGTATGACCTTAATTTATTAATGTAAATTTACCTTCAAGGCAAACATTTTTCAATCAGTGTTAATTTGCATATAATTTATCAAGAGAGAAGAAGTGCAAAATAATTTTGTTTAAAGATTTCCCTTTGTTTTAAGTGTCATTAGCAGTTCGGACTAATCCAATTTTTACAATCTCATCAGACGCTTTTAGAAAATCTCTCTGAACTCATCTGGAGGATGCATCTATTCCTAAGTGTCCTATATTGCATTAGACTACAGTGGAGAGGCACAGTCTGCTACAGATGTTTATGTGAAATGCAGTTAACACTCTGCCAATTTAGTTTTTATAGGGACACAATCAATTTTTATTCATTTAAAAACCAGAATGCTTTCTTTTATTGTGTGCAGCCTCTCCTGATTATATAGCTAAACAAATTATTTCTCTGTTTGTACTAAATGGTGCTGTTGGGGAAGGGCGATGGCTTGGTATAAGTGTACCATATACATCAGGCAAATAAATAATGGTTCTCTTAGGGTATGTTCCTTACAGCGGGTTATTTAAAACATCTTTTAAAAAGTTTTACTTACAGTAAATAGACATAAATGAAATGTAAATCTTGCACTGGATGGTCTACACTCTGTCATCTGAGCTCACATTTTAATAGAGTTTTATAGTTTATAAGCTCCATTCACATACATTAGGTTACATTATTTATAATGTTCAGGTTCTATTATTAGAAATTGGAAATATTTAAACCTTGCCATTGTTCTTCCTAAAATTTCTTGAAGTTGTACAGGCTTACTGTCCTGTAATTAAGTCCCAGCTTGGGAGGCAGAGGCAGGCAGATCTCTGTGGGTTCAAGACCAGCCTGGTCTACATAGTGAGTTCCAGGACAGCTGGGGCTACAGGGAGACCCTGCTTCAAAAAGAGAAACTGAAAAAAAATGTATCATTAAATATCAGTATTCTTAACAATAAGTACCAAAACATGTAAAGAACTGACATTTTTGTAGTGTGGGGAAAATGCATTTCTTTACTTAAATACTGTGAAATTCATCATGTCTAACTTTTTTTTGTCTTTCCTTCTTTTCATGTGCATATGTATGTGATGTTCATGTGTGTATACATGCATGTGAGCACGTGTGTACAGGCATGTGTTTTGTGTGTGTGTTGTGTGTGTGCGTGCACAAATGAGACCTGAGGTTGATGTGAGACTCTTCCTTGGTCACTCCTCCCCTTTATTCTTTGAGGCGTGGTCTCTCAATCAAACCCAGAGCTTGCTGCTATGGTTAGTCTTGGTAGTCAGCCTGCTCTAAGGACTCTGTGTCTGCTTTCTGAGGCTGGAAATACAAGTGAACCACCATATACACACAGCATTTACATGGCTTCTGGGGATTAGAACTCAGGTCCTCATCTTTGTGTGGCAAACACTTTAGCTGCTGAACCATCTGGCCCAATCATGTCTAACTTTAATGGACCCTCATAAAGTTGTGCTAAAGAATGCTCCAATAGGCTTCATCAACCCTACCTTTATTGGATTCTTGATGCACTTGGATCTATGCAACACTTAAGTAAGTTGAGTATTACCAAGAAAAGGCCTGCATCAGGAGATTTTCTGAGGTGCTGATAACAGGCAGCTGCTAGAAAACATGCCTAATCACCCCCCCTCTGGGGAATTCTAAATAAGTTCTGTTTCCTCATGGTTAAATGAAATTTTGTGTGTTTGAGACTTAAGTGGAAGAGGCAATAGCATAAACATGATTAGGAAAAAGGAGAAAACCATCTAAATAGTCTTTTGCTTTATTTTAATATTTT
>NW_008351958.1:1873779-1874412 GCF_000622305.1 Nannospalax galili | reverse complement strand
ACACATAGAGTTCAAGGCCAGTGTGAGCTACATGAACTGACTCTTAAAAACAAACAAGTAAATGAACAAACCACCACCAACAAAAACCTAACAAATATCCCACCTAAAGACATAAAAGCAGATTTGAAAGCATATGGATGAATTTGGAGTTTCCATGGGGCAGCTGTCATTATGGTTCATGTTAATTAAATGGAAAAATACTGAGTAACTTCAAGCTGAAGAAGACTCAGGTGTTAACATGCTTGACGTACAGCTAAGCTCAGATCCCCAGCATTCAGTAAAATCTGGGCATGCCAGCATGCATATATGACCCCCCATCACTGACAGTGCAGAGACAGGCAGATAGCTATGGTTCTCTGGCCAGTCAACCTTGCCAATAGGTGAGCTTCTGGTTCAGTAAGAGACACTGTTTCACTTGATACCCCCCATCACTGACAGTGCAGAGACAGGCAGATAGCTATGGTTCTCTGGCCCGTCAACCTTGCCAATAGGTGAGCTTCTGGTTCAGTAAGAGACACTATTTCACTTGATTAGGCAGAAAATGGAAACAAGAAACAACAGACTTCAATCTCTAACCTCCCTATATACCTGCACCTGCTCACATACCATATGCACCGTGCTGCATACATACAA
>NW_008351958.1:1827502-1873744 GCF_000622305.1 Nannospalax galili | reverse complement strand
AAAAAATTTTAATGGACTAATTTTAGAGAAGAACCACTGTGGAAAGATATAAGATGCTGTCTCCAATCCTGGAATGATGGTGAGAAGTTGGGTGCATGGAAAGAAATTCTGCATGAAATGCCTTTGCTTTACCTTAAAGACACATTTGCCATGTTCTCAGAAATGTGAGTTTGCCTCATGAGTCTATAAAAGGAAGCTGTATGGAAGCTGCTGTAAAATGCTTATGTGTGTGTCTGTGTGTGTCTAATATTGAGTATGCATGTATGTTATGTACATACACACTTTTTAAAATAATGTCTTCTTGGTAACAGAATAAGAAAGAGTATTTGGACTTTAGTTGCACACATGTCTTTGTGAATATTGCATTCTTCTATTTTATTTATTACTCAGGATTAATAAACATTTTCTGAATCACCAAGTTTTTTCCCTGTGTCTTAGGGCCACTGCAGCTGATTATATCTATCAATAATATTAGTTCACATCTCTCTGTGCTGTTAGGTATAAACTGAAAAGCTTCATAAGTTAAAGGGTGTGAAATTTGTGATACGGCATGTCAGCCACACTTCTGAAGAGCCGCATTTCCTTAACAACTTCCTTCCCCCTTCTATGTAATTCTGATTTTTAAAATAATATTTTATTGATTTTTCAAGAGGTTCATACAATGGATTTTTATCTCATTCAGACCCCTCCCTGATATCCTCTCCTACCCTACTACCCTTCCTCCAACTTTATATCCTTATATCCTTTATATCCTTATATCTTTATATATGGGTCATCCCTTGGAGTCTGGTCAACATACCTGGCATCATCCCAATAAAGAAAACTGACATTCCATCTCCCAGCAGCTATCAGTTATCAATAGATCCTCAGCTAGCACTTTCCTATCTCCCCTATCCATACTGGATTTTTATCTGACTTGACCTTGAACAGGTCTTGTCCATGCTTTCATAAGCACTGTGGGTTCATGTGTACAACTGTCCCGTGGTGTCTAGACAGCAGAGTTCCCTTGTATTCATCTACTACCTCTTGCACTTACAATCTTCTACAATGATACCGAGCTGTGAAAGAAGAGAGTGTGATATAGATCTTATTTAGAGTTAGTTGAGCACCCCACATTTCCACATTTTCTTATTCTCTACACAATGACCAGTCATAGGTCTCTGTGTTAATCTCCATCTGCTGAAGAAGCTTCTCTAGTGAAAAGAATATAACAAGTCATTGAGAGTTAGTTTAACACTGTCTCTTTAGCAGAATAACTATAGTCGGTTCTCTCATATAGTCTGTGATCTGTCTAGTCACAGATTCTTGGCCCTGATAACAGTGCCAGATATGGGCTTTATCTTATGTAGCAGGCCTTAAATCCAATCAGAAAGTGGTTGTACTCCCCTAACATTCCTGCCACTATTGCACTGGTGGGCATATCTTGCCAGGCCAGTCAATATTGTATCTTGCAGGGTTCACAACTGTGTAAGGTTGATGACATTTCTCTTCCAGTGGCATGGCACGCACAGCACCTTCTGCTGCTGGGGAAGCCAGACATCAGAGATGAAGCTTTGAGATCAGTACAGTTTGACTTCTCCTTGTTTGTTCTAAAAGTCACATATGTAGTGTCTTCATCAATAGGCTCTTACTATCAATACCCTATTATATTGATTACCATTAAAAATCTTAGCTAGTTCCCTTTTCTCTTGTATCTCACTCCCTTTTTGAATATAATAATTTGATTGTTTTATTTAAAGCCATCATGTGATGTTAGAATGTGTTCTAATACTTATTTAATTCCTAATACAGAAATATTCTAAGAAATCTTAAAAGCAAAAGTTATGAAATATTCATATTCTCTTTTCTTTTTAAATCTTTTCATCTCATCTGTGTAAGATATTTTATTTAGATGCTAGTGATCTGTGGTAAGTTCCAAGGAAAATATTCTAAATATATATTCTTATTTCTAGAAGTCATAGTAGTTGGGGCTACAGGGGGTTTCTCTATGTGGGGTTCCTTCAGCTAGCTGAAGCTAACTTATGCTAACTAACATGAATAATTGAAGCTAGTAGTACTTTATGCCTCTCTAGATCTTTGCTGTGTAAATTGCCTGCAACAGAGAAGGCAATCAGTGCGAAATGCAACTTTCATACCATGCAACAGGTATTATGCCGAAGTAAAGAATAACATGTCCAAAACATCTAAAGCAACTTAAAATGAAGACAGAGTAGGACTAAGGTGACTCTTACAATGTCTAGTGTCTTAGTCTTTTGTTTATCATTCTGGTTGGTTCCACTCACTTGACTTATTACACAAAGTCAATGGAGAGCACAGCAGGAAGGCAGTCATCTGTAAGCCAAGGAGTATGGCCTGGAAGGAACCGAAGACACATTGATCTTGGAGGTCAAGTTAGAACTATGAGAAAGTGCATTTCTGTGCTTTCAAATGCCTGGCCTATTATGCAGTATTTTGTTATGGCAGCTTGGACAAGGATGGCCTTCTGTGGATGAAAGCCAACAATATGTGATGATTCAGAGGATCCAGTCTGGGAGCACATCACATCCAACTTTCTTTGTTGGGTGCTATGGAAGCAAAGTTCCACAAGATTCTAAACTGCAGTTGTGTCTGCTTATTATTTCTGGTAGACTGCCTTCATTGCCACCTATGCCTAAGGTATTGTTCTAAGCCCTACACATATGAGTAATTCAAACAAAAATGTGATTCTGAGGCGTTATGAACTATTTAAAAAACTAAAATATACATAGTCCATAAAAATAAGTACAAAAAATTTCAGAAAGGAAACAACTAAAAGAAATCCAAGTGAAACTTCAGCAAAATCTTGAAGACTTTCCAGGACTGAAATGAGCAGAGCAGCATGGATCATGTTCTCTGCAATATAAATAGCAAGTGAGTAGAGGCTTGTTCCTATAGGAGAGACAAGAGATGCAGAGTACACAGCCAGCAGGAGCACCTTAATAAGTTGTCAAATTAGACTCTGAGAGCAATCGTAGGGGATATCTTGAACATTGTGATTGGGTAGGCGATATATACAGAATAATCACTTTGGGAAAACAGCATGGGAGACATGTACAGGATGGTTTCAGGGGTGGTTAGATTGTGTGGAGGAGAGACCCTATATAGTCTATTTAGTAACAGGCTGCTTCCCAACATGTTACCCTGAGCTTCCTCAAAGGAGAACTCCTCAAAATTAGGGAAAGTAGGTACGCATACAGTGGGGCATAGTGGTACAAGCCTTTGATCCCAGTATTTGGGAGGCAGAGACAAGTGGATCTCTGTGAGATCAAGGTAAGCCTGGTTACATAGTGAGCTCTAATCCAGTTGGGGCTACAGGGAGACCCTGTCTCAAAAGGACAAAAGAAAAAAAAAGGGTAAGGACTCAGGATTACATACATTTAGAAAATCCTGGTGTAATGTGTCTTCTTGGGGGTAGTACAATGCAAGTTACCTTATTTTAGTGGCTGGAAACTGTTTCTACATAAAGATATGGGTTTCATTGTATAACTGATTCTTGCCCTGGGACTCTAGGACTTTTTCTTTTCTTCTTTTTTGGAGTTTAGCTGTGGACAGAATAATGCCTCTGTCTCTAAACAGCCCACAGAGTTAGTCATCCGCAGAAAAGTGACATTAGAAATTTTGAGTCTGGTTGGTGGACCCAGACTGCGGCAAAAGGAAAGCCAAAGAGACTGTAGGAGTCAAGAGATGTGCCAGTAGCAGAGGGGGTTGACATGATCTCCACGTGGGCCACATAAAAAAGATGCTCGGTGCATTTAAACTATGGAAAAAGGAGCAGCCAATTTACTCTCCCCCCCTGCTGAGAAAATAAGCCTGGGAAAAAGGACTGTATCTTATTTCCTTCCTCTATATATTTAACAACACAGAATATGATCTATACTCAGCAAAGAGATATTAATAGATTTCTAGTATCATAGTTAATATTAGGGAGTGGGCTATTTAAAACACAATATTCTATGCCAGCCATAACTGCCAAAGGTAAAGTATACAATTTTCTCTTTTATCCTAGAGAGTTTAGGGCATATACCTTGACTCTACAAAGATTTTATCTAAGTGTTGAAGCCAACCCATCCTGTCCCATGTTCTATAGGATTTTCATTTTGTTTCCTGCCTCCTATTCTTTTTCAGTTTACTGCCCACAGTTTGACTTTGGTGGCCTCTCATCTTCTACTTTGCCTTCGGGGATTGCTATCACGATGACTCACAGAGTGTTGCCTGCCCTCTATATAGATTCCCTTCTTAGTCTTCTTTTGCCTGTTTCAGGAACCTCTGTAGTCACAAACTTGATTGACTTCAGGGATAACAATTCCTTAGCTAATACCCCAGATGGGCTGGCTCCAGTATCCCCTAAGGGAATCAATTATTTACCATGAGTTATTTCCAGACATGACACGATTGGATGTTCTTAGCCCAAATCAGGGTGATGATGCATGGCAGTGTTCCAAGCATTACTGATTTATGACTATCATCTTATTCTTAGCTTTTCTCTTTCTCAAGATGTTAACAGAGGCCTCCCAGTATTCATTAACCTAATTTGCTGTGCTGCCCTACTGGGTTCACAGGATAATCTTTGTACTTGTATAAAGGTAGCAGGTTTTGAATTCAACCTTCTAACCCTTCCACTGACTAACCATGTGTAATTCTGACAGTATAGTGTTGCCCTCTGAACTGCAGTCTCCTGCAGTTGTAATAAGCATGGGACTAAAAACGTCTTTTCATTATGATAGCTGTCTTATAGTTACTAGAAATCTTAACTGAGATAATTCATATGAAATATTTAGCAGAGAGAGTTCATTAAAAATAAGGTATTACTGGGCCTCCCGGAGGAGGTAAAACCTATGATTTACAGTTTTTACAACAGGATTTATACCTTTTATATTTAGGATGGACAAATTTTATGTAAAATGTTTATTTCTTTTTAACTTATACAGTGGCTATGTCAACAAGGCATGGCATCATGGTGACTTTAAGTTATTTTTGTCACATTAATTTACCTGCAGTTTAAAGGTGTAGCCATCAGATCTTATACTCACAGCTATTTTCCACAGAGCACTTGATTGTATCGATAACAACAACATTAAACTATCACGTTTTCTTTGCCCAGAAGATTAAAAACATCCCTAATTTTTAAAATCTTAATAACTTCAGTACTCGCAGTTTGCCTGTTTAGTACCAGGAATAATAAAGTAGTAGTGGTAGGCAGATAGCTGTCATCTTTTATAAAATATGATCTCAAAAGGATATACTGTGTGTGGATTCATAAGTGCTGTCGAGAAATGTACAGGTCTTCTCTTTATAAAATATAATGAAAGATTCATGACACGTCATCTCTGTCTCCATCTCCTTAGTCAATAAAATTTTTGAGGACAGAACATTTATTGAGAGCCTATTAAGAGCCAGACTTTGTTTTTCACTCCATAACATTTTGAACAATTCATCACATTAAGTGATCACTGGCAAAGGTCTACTTCATATTGGGATTTTGCCTCTTTAGTCCCCAATAATTCTGCATTTCTCTTATTAACAGATGTTCGTAGGCTCTAAAAATTCTGCCCAAATTGTCTAAATTACAAGGATTTTTATTTCAGAGTTGTATTCTTTAAAAATACTTTTTCCTCCAATTTTATTGTGTACTCAAACAATTAGACGTCTTTAGTCATGTATTAAAGTAAAAAGATTTGGCTGTATTTGGATGTAATTTATTGGCTAAAATCAAACAAATCTGTCCAATAAGTCCATAAAATATTTTCCCTTTCCTCAACGATGTCAGTGTCGAAGCGCCTTTGTTAATTTTAATGGCCTAATGCTCTCAAGAAACAAGGGAAACATTTGAAAAATGATGACTTTGACATTCTGGATGAATTATATATTCAAATGAATTTGGCAGAAGAAAGCATTCTGAGCCACTGCACATGGACTGTTGTGAGCTGCTTTCTTCTCCTACTGAAGGTGACCAAAGACTTCCATCAAAGGAGCTAATGCCAGCAACCCGCTTTCAAGCTCTGCCCTCCTGGGCCTCTCTGTAGACAGGAGTGGAGGCCCCTGGGTCTTAAGGTTCAGTGAAACCTATTGAATAATTGAAGAAAATAAACACCCCTAGGAAGTATAGGAAAGGTGAATGGTAATAAAAATGTTATTGCGCTTCAAGACTTCAGCTTTCTCCCTTGTTTCTTCTGGCATTTTTCAAAGGAAATGCCATAGTGACTGAGGTTTTCTAAGTCACAGCTGAACTTGCAAGGGTATTAGAAAGGAAAGCCATTGTGAAATAGAACAAGAAAAGAGCAGCTAGGACACTTTAATGAACACTTGAATGCACCTCAAATGAAAAACAGATGTTCTTTGTTAAATTTAACAGCAGTTCTTATTCCGATGGAGGTAACTAGCCGAGCCAGTGGGGTAGACTTGGCTGCCGAAGGTCTTGTTCGAGGAACCTTTGTGTAGTTCGTGCTCTGTGCTGAGTTTTCCTCCCAGTTTTGGCTGCATTTATATGAAAAGAAAGGAGGTCTTTGAAGGTTTATGCCTTGAAGATTGATCTTATTCATGCATTTTGCATTATAATTTTTCTACATGATAGAAATTGTGCTCATTTTAAATGAGATTGGTTCAGTTTTGTAGCCATGGCATAAAAGTTATTCTGGTTTTTCGCTCCGTTAAAACAATGTCCCAGTGCCCTATAACAACAGATGCTGCTATCGCTGTTTTACAGCAGTAGCAGATCGTATATTAAATACATTTTTAACACTCTTCTCCCTGAAAAAATAAGTATTTATTCATATTTTTCTCTTGATTTCTCCCTCCACTCTAACAAAACCAACAAAAAATAACAAGATAAAACTAAACAAAGCCTTTCTGGGAAACCCATTTTAGCCCAGCCATCAGTAATCATTTCTCCTGTGCACCAAAAACTTCCTTTCCCAACTGATACATTCAATGAAAACATGGTCACAAGCCAAGACCGATGCTCCCATGAGACCCTTTCTTGAAGAGATAAATTATATTAGTGGTCCAGCTCTAACAAACTTTGGGAGGTACCAGGTCTCCCCACTTTTGTTTCTCAGCATATATGTTGAACTGTACAGGCATTCTCGTATTGACATTACAAGTTTTCAATCAGTGGCCTCACTAGATGTAGGAGGCACCATCTTAGCCCATATAAGGGGAAGAGGCATGCAGTTTATTCAGTAGCTATCCAGGTAGCGGTGGTAAAAACACAGCTAATGCAGATGATAATTGGTTGGTCCAAATAACCTTATCTGAACTGTTTCATGTCTCTGTTTCAGTGTGTATTTTGGCATGATGCCTGGGAAATTTATTCTCTTGTTTTTAATCTTCATCATTTAAAAAGAAAACCTGTAAAGCAAAATTACAACTAGATCATGAAACAACAGGGGAAAAGAAAGTATGCTAACCAAACAACATAGAAAGAAAAGAAAGGGTCCATGAGCTGCTGTAGTTCAGTAAGGTTTGCCTCATGTAAACCCTATCTGAAGCAACATCATAGCCAACTTCAATGTCTGAAAAGAGATGGGAAAAAATTGAAATGCTCTGAAATGACAGAAATCCTAGCTGTAAAACCACTTCTAAGTTGAGGTCAATTGTACTGAAGGAGCAAAAGATATTAGTGCAGCCCTCTCAGGCCCTATTTGAAGACTCTATGAGAAGGTAGTTGAGTCTCTCATGTTGCAGTGAGGATTCATGTTATTGTGTAGTTTACCTTAAGCAAATTTTAGGTCATGGCTTCACATATTTTCACCTATTTCAATGTAGGTAAGTGTGCCCGTGTCGTGCAATGCCCGCAGAGGATAGAAGAGACTGTGGGGTCCCCTGGAACTGGAGTTTCGGACAGTTGTTAGCTGCCATATGGGTGCTGGGGTTTGAACCCGGGTCTTCTGCAAGAACAGTTGGTGTTCTTAACTGCTGAGCCATCTCTCCAGCCACCCCCTTCACTTTTAAATGCTCTCTCTGTCTCTCTGTCTCTATCTCTCTATCTGTCTCTCTCTTCTTTCTTTCTTTCTTTTTTTTTTTGTTGTTGTTTTGAGACAGAATCTCCCTGTAGCTCCAGCTGGCCTGGAACTCACTATGTAGACCAGGCTGACCTTGATCCCACAGTGATCTGACTGCCTCTGCTTCCTGAGTCCTGGGATTGAAGGAGTGTGCCACCACGCCTGACTCTTTTTTCCTTCTCTTCCTTTTATAGAATCTTCATAGTTAATGCATAAATTCTGTTTCAATTAGTATAACATATTCAGTCACACACACACACAGAAAGACACAGACACAGACACAGACACACACACACACACACACACACATATATAATCATTTTCTTAAAATCAACTATTTTAGGAAAAAAAAAATCCCCCCCAAAAGAAAAAATTAGAGGCTAAGGCTTGAAACACTAATGGGTGTGGGATATAGGAAGTAGTAATTCTGATTTATAAGCAAAATGATAAGCTACTGACCTTTGATGTTGTAAAAGTTTTTGTTTTGTTTTGTTTTGTTTGTTTTTAAGTGAAAGATCTTTATTTTATAGAACTGCTTTGAAACACCAAAGGGAAGATACTGAAAACAAAATCAATCAAGATGTCAGTTGAATTCTTTCCAGGAGCAAGGCAAAAGACTAAAGTTCCTCAAGGATAGCGCTCCTGTGATGGGGCTTGGTGGGAGGAGCATGCCCTGTTGTCGCCATGTGCTGGTCACCTCCGTGCTTCCTCCTCTCCCAATTTTCTCTTCCAGACCCCAGCAGCAATTTTGTACTTGGTAGGTCTTGTAAATTGAAAATATCTCATACATCCAATGCCCTGTCATCATGTGGTTCCCTTCTCCATGTTCAACTACAATTCAAAGATGCTTCGCATGTAAATGTTAATTTCACTTTGCTTGTTAATGTCTCCATATACAAAAGGACCCAGATTGCAATTAGAAGTTCCTTTAGAATTATAAAGTCACATTATTATTAAGAGTTATGCTTTTCATTCTATGGTTAAAAAGGGAAATTACCCACAATAATCAGTTTAGTCCATACTAAAGTTTTTGATTAACTTATAAATGCATAGTCTTATTATTCAACATTATAATATATCAACCAGAACAGATGCTATCATATTTCCTTCCTGGGTCTTACTCCTCTAGCCCAAACATCCTAGCAAAATAAGTTCAAAATTATATCATATCGAATTCAACCACATGACGTCTATATGGCTTTAATCAAAAGCTTTTCACCTTTTTCTGCCATCCCAGACCCCTGGACATCCAGCCTCAAGCCGAATTTTTCTCAGCATTTTCCCCTTGGATTCTTTCCCTGTTTTTGGCAGTCCCTCCTCTTGGTGCTGGCCTGGCCAGGGCTTCCCTAGAATATTATTGGCCTTCTTTCAGTCGGTTCCAGCTAGTGTGCTTGCTTATGGTTAGAACAGTGAGTAGTGATTCCAATAGTATTGATGATTGCAAAGCAAATAAATTCACACACACACACACACACAGAGAGAGAGAGAGAGAGAGAGAGAGAGAGAGAGAGAGAGAGAGAGAGAAATAGTTTAATGAGAAATTCACTTCTTTTGCAAGCTCAAGCAGACAACAAAACAGCATAGAACTGGAGAACTGGGCAGCAGGCCTCTCAGCCATAGCCAAGGAACTATCGGCAGTTGATTACTGCTGAGTGAGGGAGAACTGATCTTCTTTAAGGGAGTGGCTATAGATAGGCTGACTAGACACCAGTGGAGGCACTTGCAGCGAGGAACATCTAGGTGCACAAACTTGACCAGATAGGCCTTAACATATGTGACAGAATGTATAAAATCCAGAGTGTGTTGGAGGGAGCTATTGGGGGTGAAGATGCAGGAGGGGGTCTAAATATGATTAAGATGTGTTGTATGAAATGCACAAAAATTCATTAAAAATATACATTGAGGGGAAAAAGTCGTAATTTTGCACAATCCAAGAAAATCCAAATCTGGACAGGAATCTGGTGATGATCGGCACCTCACTCTTTTTTATTTTTTATTTCATATGTATGACTGTTTTATCTGCATTATGTATATGTAGCACATGTATCCAGTGATACTTATCCTCTCTGAACTATCACTCAGAGGCCAAAAGAAAGTGTCGAATCCCCTGGAACTGGAGTTATAGAGGGTTGTTAGCCACCACATGGGTTCTGGGAAATAACCAAGGGTTGTCTGGAAGATCAACCAGATCTCTTAACCACTGAGCCATCTCTCTAACCCCAGTATCTCACTCTTTAGATCAGAGAAACAGCTAACTTCTTGCCGTACACCGAATATACTTTCTGTATTGTGTATGTGTTGCAGGAAGGACATTTAATAAAATTTCAGAACACATAATAATTAAAAAGAGTGTGTAGGCTGGGGGGATGGCTCAGCAGCTAAGAGTGCTTACTGCTCTTTCAGAGGACCCAGGTTCAGTTTCCACCAATCTCATGGGGTCACAACTGTCTGTAATCTCAGTTCCAGGGATCCAACTCTCTCTTCTGACCTCCTCAGGCACAAGGCATGAATGTGGTACACATACCTGTGTGCAGGCAAAACAGTGCAACATAAAAAAAAAATTAATCTTAAAACTATTATGAAGGCCAGAAAAATGGCACAGGGGGTAAAGCAATAGCTGAGCAAGCATGGGCTGGGTTTGGATCCCCAGAACCTGTGTAAGGCTGGATGGGGTAGCATGCATCTGTAATCCCACTGTTTCTACAGCAAGGTGAGAGGCAGAGATGGGAGAATCCCTGAAAGCTCACAGACCAGCTAGCCTGAAGCACATAGCAGCAAACCAGAGATCCTGCCTCAGACAAGATGGAAGCTCCCTCCTCTTTCCCTCTCTCTTTCTCTCTCTCTCTCTCTCTCTCTCTCTCTCTCTCTCTCTCATGAAAATTTCATAGGCTCTGTTTTCAAAACAATGAGACATCATTTTAGCTTTGTAAAACATCACCATGCATTATTATTATTATTATTAATTATTATTTTGTCTTTTTGAGACAGGGTCTTCCTGTAGCCCCAGCTGTCCTGGAACTCACTATGTAGATCAGGCTGGCCTCACAAAGATCCACTTGCCTCTGCCTCCCAAGTGCTGGGATTAAGGGCGTGCACCACCACGCCCAGCCCACCATGCATTATTTTATAAACTGTATTTTGCTGCCTCCAAAGTTTATTGTTTGCTTTTTCAATTTCTCTCACTTTAACAAAAAACAATTTTTGAACTGTACACTGCTCCCCACCCCAAACAATACAGAAAATGAATCAGGAAGTTCAGTTTTCCTCTCTGGAGTTTTCTTCAGGATTTTGGTGACTGTGCCTACTGGAAGCCTAGTGTCACTTCTCCCAGTGTAGAGCAGAGGAAGGTAAGTGAATCCTGCCAGGGCCACAGGAAACCAGCCAGTAGGCAAGTCTAAGGCTAGACACAGAAGGTCACAAAAGACTTCTCATCCTACCCAAATTCAAAAGGAAAACCTTAGCAGGCAGAAAGTTCAAGGGGAACCAGCATCGATCCTGCAGAGTGGAGAAAAATGTACTGACTGCAACATGGTCCCCTGGCTGGACGGATAAGGTGACATCTGCCAGATCTGTATCTTACTGAGATCAACATTCTCAGTCAAAATAGTTCTGACACAGTTTTATTTTAATGGGTTTGACGTTTTTATTAAGTCTTGAATTGGGGGGAACAAAGGTCTTCATAGAAGTATACCTTGCATGATGTATGCTCATGCTTGTAAAACCTCCAAATTGTTCTAAAGTATTGGGGGCTATTTCAAGTTCACTATCAGAATTTTAATCTTAGCACCAGCAGTCATGTCTATTTACGTGTGGTGTGTGTGTGTGTGTGTGTGTGTGTGTGTGTACCATAAATCATCACCGCCATCTGAAGCACTGAATTTTGAATCATGAAGACCGGCATGTATCATTGCAGTGAATTTATTGGCTGGATATCATGAATCTATCTGTATCAGTTATAGGAAATCAGCATCCTTCTATGAAGGCCCAAAATAGTTCCATGGAAATCCCCTAGAACAGTGAACTCCATGTACCTGTAATGAGTAGTGATGTAGTTTAGAAACTACCCGCAGGGGGTGGGGGATGTCTCTTTATTACATCGAATTTTGTGCTTTATATTTATGGCACTGGGAAACTTTCTGCAAGGAGATTTTTTTTTCCTCAACCATTATTTAAAATATTGCTCAACCTTAGGTTACAAAAGAAATAGAAGCATTAATAAAAAGATAGAGGGGTAAAGTACAAACAGTTCTAGAGAGAAGCCCCAAGCCACTAAGACTACATCTGCTCAATTGTTTTCAGGTCTTTCATATACAGTTTCTGGGGAATTTTTACACTACAGAGCCATTTAGGAATTATACATTTGAATCAAAATCTTCTGTCATTTGCTAGTAATTGTTTTATGAAAAATAAACAATTTGAGAACACAGGGGGGATGTCAAGATGATTTTACCAGACAGTTTAAATAGTGACATTGTATATTCGAAGTACATTACATGAAATCACCAAAGAGACACGTTTTTCTCCTTCTCCCTATCTGCCGTGGGTCACTAATCCTGTGTGCAAAGATACAATCACAATGTGGAGAAAACAAGGGTGATTGAACCAGAAAAGCAAAGAAAGAGTAGACACTGATTGAAAATTATTACTATTATTTGAGTGTCCTGCAGGAACAAAATCAATTTAACTATGGATTTCCCTGGCAAATTTAAAAAATAAAAGCAAATAATACTTCATTAGAATGTGATGGATGAGAAAACACAAAGCATTTTTAAAAAACCATTGAAGTCACATTGTTAAGTAGGGACATTGAAACAAGAGCCAATCCTGCTCGTAATGTTGTTGGGGAAAAATATCTTAGATGGTTTAAAGTGATTTGCAATTGTTATGGCTTAAACTGAGTTTTTAAGAGTATTGTTGCAAACCCGTTTTTGTCCTGTTAGGCATCCTAACTTTTGGAATGACAACAAAGACGCTATACATCGAGTCATAGCAATATTGAAAGCATCATACACTAATGTTTCTAAACATTAGTACTTACATATGGCATCCTACAGGGATGGAGAAAGCACACACTTTAAGTTAGAAAAATAAAAGAGATTTTGGATTCTGGTTTTGCCATTTACTTTTGTAATTTGGATGAATTTCTTCAAGTCCCTGATTTTAGAGTTCAGGTGAAAAACAGATGATCATACATGTCTTACGTGATATTGTTCCTGATATGTAGGCATCTATAGACACCCCCTAACCACATCCACAGAGGACCTCAGAGACAAAACCCTGATTGTGAGCATAACAGGAACCAGTTGGCTGTGGGCACTGTGCTTTCTATGCCTGAGAAATGACAGAAGTGTGCCTTCACCACTACCTGCATGCAGCCTCTCTCTCTCTCCCAAACATCAGTAACCGGTGTCAGAGTTCTTGAAACACAGCAGCTCTAGGGAATAAGATTAAATGTCTCTAGAGGGAGAATGGATTAGAAATGCCCTTCATACTGTCTGCCTTCCCCCAGAAGCCCTTGCCAGATTATCATTTTATAGTTTTGTAAAGCAGAGCAAGGCAAAATATCTGAGACTCCGCATCAAAACAAAGTGACCTCTCCCTACCCCAGAGCCACCTAGAAAAGATGTTTATTATATAAGAAATTTCTAGATACAAGAGTTCGTATTGTTGCATTAAGTAAAACCAGACTTTTAGATTTTGAAAAAAATGATTGAAAGGAGATGTCAGACCACTGCATAAAAATACAACTCCTGGGGCTGGAGAGATGGTTCAGAGGTTAAAAGCACTGGCTGCTCTTACAGAAGACAGAGTTCAAATCCCAGCACCCACATGGCAGCTAACAAATGTTTGTAATTCCGATTCCAGGGCATCCAACACTTTCTTCTTTCCTCTGAAGGCATTACAGGACAGGAATGCATTTACATACACGCATGCAATACATAAACACACACACACACACACACACACAATTAAAATAAAGCAAAAACATGTTATAAGCACCTACTTTAAAAGTTGGTCATTTTAACCAGTCATCTTTCTCACTGCTACCTGAAATGCCTTGAATAGGGATGTCAGTCACTTTCAGATCTTAAGGTACCCCTTGCTCTATGTTCACCTGTCCCCTCCCTTTCACACAGACAACACAACCCATTGTTCCTTCTGCAGGTGCAGTGACTGCAGCTGTAGAGAGCACATTAGCTCAGGTTTGACATCCCATACACCTTAATTGAAGGTTAGAGTGAAGGGAGGAAGTTTGGAGGCAGCCCAGTGAAGAGAGGGACAAAGCCAGCTCATTCTCTGTATTTGTGTTGTCTATGGTGACTGCTGCACCATCAAACACCTGTTCAAAGTGCTACATCATTTATGTCCACAACCTTGAGGATCCACCAAGAGTTCTATCCCCAACACACACACGCATGCACACACACACACACACACACATATACACACACACATACACACATTTGAGCTTTGGTAATGGATCTGCATTTGAGAAACACTATTATCACACCATCATGAAACATTTTTATTGGCAGTGTAATTTGGTAGGAAAAGTCCCTAGGCTCTTAGAATCTGAATTTTTTACTTTGTTCTACCATTAAAATAGTTGGCAGGTCCTGTGTGAGTCACCTTCCTTGGCCTTTAGTTTCTTCAGTGTAAAAGGAAGCAGTAGGTGCAGAGGTAACCAACATTCTGTTATTCTACCATAAATTCCTATCCAGGAGAAGCAGTCATCAAGGTTTCAATGAGATTCTTTGTAAAAGCACTAAGGAAGGAATTGATTGATTACCCTGGAACTAAAGGAATGATCCACTTCTCATCCATCTTCTTTACCCTGACAAACACACTGAGTCACCCTGTAAACAAGGCACCCCTTCTCCAAGGCTTGGAGAGCCCTATGACTCAGGTTCCAGGGGAGAGACTCATCACCCAAGATACAGACCCAGCACTGGGGCCAATGTGTTTGTTCCATGTTGTTCAAGTGCAGATTTGGACATGGCCATACCATAAAAAGTTTTTTAAAAAACCAGCAGCGTGCCTGGTCACAACATAGTTACTTGCCATGTAAGGGGGTAGGGGAACTCACTGCTTGTGGTGTGTGCACCTTGGCCTTAATGTCTATAGAAGAAGGATGACTTTTGCCATCCATACTAGCTCATAACTGATCACCTGTAACTGAGATAACTACATAGACTACAATTTTACTATTCCAGTCTGGCTAAGTGCTTCTCCAGACTTGAAGCACAAAACTCTGCTCCCTCAGAAAGCTTGTTAATGGGTCCCTCCTGACTCAGCTATCAATTTTTTAGTATCAGATATACATGCTATATCCATTATTAGTTTCACTTAGAGCCAAATCCAACCTGATTCTGCAGCAGCTTAGGAGATTTTATTTATTTTTATTTTAGTAGTAAGTTTGAAAGATTGAAATAGCTGTGCACGGAAAATGTGTATCTTAATTTAAAAACTTGTAGTGTCATATTATGGACGTAGCTTCTTTTTAAAAAAATGTTGGCTTTGCATGTTTTCTACCTTTAACATGTCTTAGGGTTGTTTAAATGTGCTTTGTAAGCAACGATAAAATGACAAGTTATCATTGATCTGCCCTTTCTTCCATCTCAGAGGGAGTCATTAAATAATGCATGCACCCATGTGAATTACTTTCTTCACTATAGTATTCCCAGACCATTAGCCAAATATAGCAACAGTAACATCTTTCGACCCTTAGAAACCCTTTTGGCTTTCATTTAATTAAATTATCCCATTATGAAAACTCTTATAATGAGATTAAATTTAATTATTTATCAGACACTTATTTGCACTAAGGAGCCTATCAATTATGCATGTTTGAGATAAACATTTTTCATCCCATCACCTTTTCTTTTCAAGGAAGGTACAATTTATTAAGCACATTTGGATACTATATCTATCAGACTTTAATGGGAATAAGTCTTTAGCCCTCTTAAAAGCTACTCTACTAAAGATTAAAATTACTATTTGAAAAAGAGTGAAGAGAATTGCTGTCAGATATGCCAGTGTTCTAGACTTCCCATTTTAAAAATCTTCCTAACAGAGTTTACATTTCATCTCAGAGGATTTTTTTTCTATTATCATTCACTTACTGGCAATATAAAATGTGGCTTCGATTTCAATAGAGGAATAATTATGCAGCTAGAATGGTATACATTTAAAAAATCCTATAATCTAATGTTAATGTAGATAATATGTTCACTTATGATCCCAAAATAAAATTTTATAGGATATTTAGACTATCTAAAACCAGAATCATGTAGTGAGCTCATGGGTGACCAGATTCCAACTTCCGCTTTTCAGCTCCTAGGCACTCTGGTTTCAACTCTCACCAGTCCCCAAAAGATGAAGAAGATCTGAAACAAGATATCATTTTGGTGGTCCTTATGAAAAGAAAATTGAGTGTCACAAAAATAAAATGTTGTTTTGTTTTGTTTACAGTGCAGCAAGTTTTTAGTGAGTTCTGTGATTATGTCAATTCATGGCACAGACTCTTACTTGGCTTCATCCACATAGAAATAATTGGTATTGTTCTGATATCTTTTGTACTGTCATAATCCAAAGTGGAAGAAAGCACATGACCTGAACATTGTGGTGAGTGTGATACTGATAAGAAGTATGCAATGTAAGAATATGATGAACTCTTATCCTCTTAAGTTGGCCCCTCAACTTCCACCCTTGCCACCTTCATTTGTTTTCCACACGGCAGCTCTGATCCTTTAAAAGGCACCCCATGCCATGCTTCTGCGAACCCTCAAAAGTCCATCATGGCCCACAAGGCTCTGCATCATCAGAGGTCCTACCTGAGTCTCCAGCTCTGCCACCATCTCTTTTCCCAGACTTCCAAGTATGTTCTGTCCCCAGGCCTTGCTCCTGCTCTTCCCCCACCATTCCACACACCACCTGTCTACTGACTCAGACCTCCTGAAGGGCATCTTATGAGAGCCTCCTGGCCATGGCATAGGAAATGGCAGCTCCTGCCCCTGGCCATCACTCTTCATCTCAACCGAGCTTCCTTCTTCATGGCACCAACACCACCTGACGGAGACTGTTCACTGCTGCTTGTCTTGCTTCCCTCTATACCCCTTACACCTAGAACAATGCCTGGAATGCTAGGCTGGTCAGTGAACATTTGCTGAGTAATTGAAATGAAATCATTTACTTAGTATTCTGAGGTTATGTATGATGCATGTTTAAAGACCATAAAGTGGTTTTGTATATTTATATACATATATATTTCATTATTTTTTATTGCGCTTTTGCACATTTTTTTCTAATGGAATTTTTGTGTATTTCATACAGAACCTCTCAATCAATCTTAATCACCTTTATACCCCTTTCCCCACCGGTACCCTCCCATAGTGCCCCCACTGGAATTCATATGTTCTGTCACATGTCTTAAGGCTTATTGTGTCAAATTCATGCCCCTAGACATCCCTCAGTGCAAGTTTATCTACTGAGGTCCAGTCAGCCTATCTAGACATCAGCTCTTCCTCACCCAGAAGTGATCAGTTGCCAATATTTCTTCAGCTAACATTGGGGTCAGCTGTCCATTTCCCTAGTTCTGTGCTAGTTTTTTGTCTGTTTGAATTTGTATGGGTCCTGTACACGCTGACCCCATTGCTGTAGGTTCAGATGGGAGCAGAGTCCCATGAGCTTGTAGGACTCTATTTCCATATGGTCATAAACTTCTTCCTTGGCTCTTACAATCTTTCTGCCCCCTCTTCCACAATGGTCCCTGAGCCCTGGGTGGATGTAGTTTAATATAGGAGTCCTGTCCAAGGACCAGCACTCTACAGACTCTTACTCTCTACACTTTGATGATTTGTGACCTTTTGTGTTCCTGGTCCTCTGTTGCATGAAGGAACTTTATTAATGAGAAATGAAAGATTCACTATTGTCTTCTTTACTCCTTGTTCTATGTTTTGTGAGCCTTTGGTGTGTTTTTAAGGTAGCTGTATGTGCATGGGAAGGCTAAAGAGAAACCGTAACTTAAAACTAGTTGGTGGCTGACTGGGTGCTTGCCTAGCATGCACAAAGCCCTAGGTTTGATTCCCAACACTCATAATGCGGATGTGGTGGTGCATGCTTGTAATCCCAACACTTACAAGGTAGAGGCAGAAAAATAGGAAGTTCAAGGTTGTCCTTGGCTACATAGAGGGTTTGAGGGCATGAGACGTTTCTCAAAAACAAAACAAAATGACAAAAAAAACAATTTATGCCACTAATAAAACTGGTCTTTTAGATATTCTGTAAGCCAAAGTTCTATGAGCACAAGTCAGAAAATAGGTTCAGGTGCCAAGGGATTAGGTAGACTGAGGGGCTTGTGACCCACTCACAGAGAGTAGCAGAAGCAACTAGAAGACTATGGGTTGCAATTTTTATTTAATTTTTGAAATTTTTATACAATATAGTTTGATGGTATTTAGATCCCCTCCCCTCTTCACACCTCCCCCAATGGCCCACTTCTCTCAATTTAATGTACTCTCATATATATTATGGCCTATAGAGTCTGATTTATGCCTCCAAATGCTCTTCACTGTGGGTCCATCTACTGGGTCTACAAAGAGTCCCATCCTTGTAAGATATTGTCTTTCTTTTTCCCAGCACCCATGGCTTGTAATTTTTAATTTTTAATTTTTAAATTTTATTTATTATTTTTATTTTATGTGTATGAGTGTATTGCCTGCATGTATGTGAGTGTACCTGTGTCATGCAATGCCATGGAGGTCAGAAGAGGGCTTCAGATTCCCCTGGAACAAGGACACTTATAGCCGCCATGTCGGTGCTGGGAATCGAACCTGGGTCCTCTGCAAGAGCAGTCAGGGCTCTTAACTGCTGAGCGATCTCTCCAGGCCCAGGTTGTAATTATTGATAGAAGCTGTAGAAGTAGATTTTTATGTTAAATCTCCCAATTTAAAAACTACTGTGAGAACCACATTCATGGTAGGCAGATGTCATTTTGCCCTTCAGCTAAGTGTTGAGGGATGAAATTGAACTTTGAGAAGGTCACATCTGTCTTAGAAAGATGATTAGGGTCTTGGGGTGAGGAGTGGATAAGGCTAGTGAGGCGAATGGACAGAATCAGCAAAAAAAGAAAAAAAAAAACATTGCAGATGAGAGGGAAAGGATCATTGCTGTGAGACATCAGAGGGGATGCAGAGGGGCAGGAATCAAGGCTTTAGGAGCAGCTAGGTGAGACAGAAGAGGTATTCAGGGTGACCTCTAGCTCTCTAACTTAGGAAAGAAGGTGTGTGGGTTGACGCTAGTGGGTTTGGAAATGATGGTGTTGGGAAGAAAGGGTGGTTTGTGTTTTCTCTAGATCTTAAGATAGACTTCATCCAAGAAAAACTGTAGGCCAGGGTCTTGGGAGGTATGGCTGAAACAGGGTTTCTGCATCCCCGCATCACTGACATTTCACCTCAGCAATTCTTTGTTGTAGACTGCTGGTCTAGTGTTAAACATTTCACAGCTGCTCTGTGTCCAGTCATTAGAGATGCCAGCAGCACTTTCCAGTTCTGACAACCAGTCATGACTATGAACATTGACAAGTGTTCGTATGAAGAGAGAAACCTCCTATTGAGCACTACTGGGCTAAAGATATAAAATTTGGAGGCATAATATTTATTCTTAAGTATTTTGCATATCTTAAAATCCAACCCTGATTCAGCCAGCCTGGGATGTGCCTGGGAGTGATTGTTAAGGCCTTTGAGAGGATGCTCAAGGTGGCATGCTTTGAGTACAAGATTACAGATCATACTTGAAATCACAGGGCTAGATAGATGCGCATCACCCAGAAATGTCATATAGATTAGGGTTTTTAACCTTTAAAACAGTTTAAAGGGAAGATGTAGTTTGGATCTAGAATTTTCTCCAAGGGCACTATTAAGGAAGTGGTACGAACTTTAATTGGTGGAGCCACCTGGGGGGCTTTACATCATTCAGAGCATGCCCTTGAAGGGAACAGTGAGACACTGGTCTCTTCTTCCTTTGCTTTTCAGGCTCCTGGCCATAGGTGAATGGTTTTGCTCCTTTGTTAGCTTATTAACATGATTTTTCACACACAATGAATACACAATCACACACACACACACACACACACACACACACACACACACACAAAGACCTGAAAGCAATGTGTGTATTATCATGGGTTGAAATGCCTAGCACTGCCAAAATAAACCTTAGGTACTTGCTGTAGTTACAAAGCTAGGTAGCATGAAGGGTTGTAAGGTAGGCTCCCCTGCCACTGTTTTCTTTCATTTTCCTTCTCTTACTCCTCTTTTTTAATTGTAATATTTTGTTTCTTTTACATTTCAAATATTTTCATAGCAATGGCATTATACCTTTGTAGTCTGAACCAGTTAGCATCTCAGCAGGAGCTAGACTTCTACTCAGATGATACAACTGAAGTACCTTTAATAAAAGAACTGCTTCTGCAGACAGGCAGGAGTCAGAGAACCAGCATGGGGTGCTGAGGCATCCAGACACTGGCAATGTGGGGAGCCTGTTGAGTACTAGCACCATGGAGGAAGGACTGCTGTAGAAGAGCGATATCCATACTTCTGCCAAACCATCGCACAAAGCAGGAGAAAGAAGGAAGAAACACACTTCTCTCCAGGCCTCGTCTAGAATCCAATCAGCTTCCTGAAGTTTGCTATCGGTGGAGTCCAACTGGAGTGCACATGGGAACTGGATGATATAATCTGACGCTTGGGAGGGTAAGGAAGAGCAGAGGGATGAATATGAGGGAAGATACACAGGGATACATGGCAGATACTCCAAGAAGCTCTACTGAAGCAATGAATATTTGTCATGAACTCCACATTATGGTATTGAGAATAGTTTCCTATTGGAAGAGTTAAATAAAACGTCCTACCCTCATGATTACAGAAATTTGTCTTGGTTGATGTTGGATTGAGCTGTAAACGGAAAATGTCATTGGCACACTTAGCCCTGGTATCCTTGGTTCTCTTTTTGTTGTTTTACATGTTATACAGGAGCCATGAAGCTTCTTCACAGCCAAGCCCTGTTGATAGACACATAAAGTCACCATAGGTAAGGAAGCCTGTATGTCAGTCAGAAATAATATCAGGCAAAGCAGATGTTTTTGTCAGAAGAAAGGTCAGTTTAAAAAATGTTGGGATGATCCTCAAACAAATTTGAAACCCCCAAATGCTTGAAACTTATACAGGATAGGCTCCGGTGTCAACCTGTGTCTTTGAATTCTTGTCTTATTTTTACTATTCATGTAGGTTACTACTAGATACTTAGTCTCACTTGCTAGACGTTTTCTCATTCATGCAAGTAGAAGTCTGTAAAATGCGAATGAGAGTAGTATTTATTCAGAGTTTTGGGGGAGATTTGAGACAATAAAAGCAAGGGGCTTAGAATTATAAACACCATAGAAAAGATCCTCAATCATAAGCTTTGTTGTTGTGATAAGGTTCCGGTCTCATATGCAAGTAGAAGAATTAATGAGAATTTTCCTTATGGTAAGAACCAATTAGTAAACACTTTAAGTGCTCTAGAAATGGCAAAGACGGAGGAGGAAGAAGAGGAGGAGGAGGAGGAAGAAAACTGAAGTGATCTTTTAGGCAAAAGATGTCACCTCCAAAAGAATCCCTAGCATTTGGCCCAATTCCCTTCAGAATCCCACCAGATAAAACTGCTGACGTCTCTAAGACCTCATGGTGCCTCGGTTTCTCCTCCATTATGTAGTATTGATACCATCAAAGAAGAATTCTTGCTTTACAAGGATGCTGTCATAGAAAAAATAGTGCAGTTCCATGAATGAACGGAGAATCTACTGTTCTCTAGCATATGTCAGGTATTGTCTTTTAAGTGATGGATGTTCTAAATGATCATCTTGATTTGGGAGTTATGAATATGATCAGAAGTACCACAGATTTAAACTACTCTAATATCTTTTCCATAAGTTCAAACCTAATTTGAGTTTTCTTTGCTTCAGAAGGAAGTCTCCAGGTTTTCCAGAGATAAAGGCTTAAAACCATTTAACTTTCTGCTGTACATTCCATTCCTTCTGAGTTAACAGGAACGCTGCTCCCAGAGTATTTGATCAAGTAGAATTCCAACACAACTTTGCTTGTTTTATGGAAAACAACACATGCATTTTGAGGTAAACATTTTGATTCAAAGACATAAAGGAACTCTTCCAAAACAGGCTTAGGAAACTATTTTGGCCCACATCCCAAAAGAATAGAAGTAAATTTCAAGTACATTTCCATTTGAAGCTTTTAGTGCAGGTGAAGTGTAGGCTAGTAGCAAGAGTGATGAAGCTTTTTAGTCATTCTCTCTTCAGCCTGATTCAGAAAGACTTTGAAGGCTTCACACCTCGTGAAATATGACAATGTGGACTTGGGTACACAAGAAAGGACTGGACAGGAATTCAATTCAAGGAGCCTTAGAGAATCCTCTCTATTGACAGATGGCTCCTGTAATGGATAAAGTTGGGTACTAACCAGGTCCTCATCAGGAATCAAGGACTTACCCTCCAGCATCTGGGGGATCTGTTGGGAGTGCTACTAGAAGATGCTCCTCAACTGTCAGTTCTTCAGGAATTGTCTAGAGGGCACACCCCCCAGGCAGCCTGCATCCATTGGCTATTACTGGCAAATGGCCTGGACTCTACTCCAACTCAGGATAACTCTTTCAGGCCTTTTCTCTAGGCCATGGAAATCCTCTTTGATGCTACTTTGTGCCTAACTTTCTCTGCCTAATCTTACTTTTTACCCATCCTTCCCACAGTGCTTATCCCAGCACTATTTCCTAACACACTACCTGTCTGCCAATCATCTTAGAGTTTAATTTCTGGGAGACCCAGCTGGTGATTCTTATTTTTATAGAAGAAAGCACAAAATAAGACAATTCCTGTCTTGCTGCATTCTTTAAGGAGTGAGATGCTTAACTGCAGCTATTAGCTAAATGGAAATTCAAAACTGATTACACCCACAAAGATGGCCCAAACATACCATAATGTCTTTGCTAAAACAAAGAAAAGTTCTAAAAAATAAATCTCAGCATTGTGATTTTTTTTGGAAGACAAGTTGTGTTTTACACATACAATTTGTATTTCTTTTATTTACAATCGAGAAATGGCCATTCTAAAATTTGTGACATAAAGGAGATTATTTTTATAGTCTGCATATTCTAATGTAATGAAAAATTGACATTCCAAATTTTGAATTAGGTGTTTATGGGCACTTTATCCTGTGGAAATGGACCATGTCTTTTTTTTTTCTTTTTTGATTCCCAAAGGAGTGCATGACCCCAAAGAGGTCAAGAACAATTGGTAGAAAGTAAAATGAGAAGCAGAGCTAGGCTTATGTACTGAGCACATGGAAGGCACTCAGATATGTGCTGAGTACTGAGGGACAACTGGCATTACCAGTGCAGGAGACTGAGAAGTGCATGCTGGTAAGGCAGGCTCCTCCCAAATGACACCCGGTGCTCTCATAGCCACACCACACGCTGGTGCTACAAGCTGGAGAATGGAATTCTAGCTCACCATTTAAGTGATCTTTTTTTTATTTTAAAAGATGATCTCTTTGATTTTTCACTATTTAATAATATTTAACTTCCGAAGTATCACTTTTGCAGCAACTTCTTTTCATTCTTATTTCCCCCTGCCTCTTCTTCCTCTTCCTCTTCTTCCTCTTCCTCCTTCTCCTTCCCTTCTTCTTCCTCTTCCTTCTTCTCCTTATCGGTATTAGGGATTGCATCTAGAGCTTCATGCGTTCTAGATACACATTCTACCACTAAGCTATAGATAGGATCTTGCTAAGTTATCTAGGACAGTCTTGAACTCACTTTATAGCTCATGTGGGTCTTAAACTTGTGATCTCTTGCTTTAGCCTCATGAGTAGCTGGAAGTACAGGCCCGTGTTGCCAGACTTGGCTCCTCTCATTGTGAAGAACTGTAGCCCTTTTACCTCGTGGCCTTTGCCTTTGGATCACCATTGCTTTCTCAACCAGGTTCTGCTACTTTATACAAGTCCCTCTGGCCCCTCAAAGTTAAATTTCAAGTCCTTTATCAGAGCAAACTCCCCTAGAGGTATTCCTAGTAGACTGGGTATTTGGGTGTATATAAGAATTGGATGGAGGGGTGTTGAAATCATATGTAAGACTGCAAGATGAAGCCCACAGGAAGCGGTGTCAGGGATGACAGTCTGTTCTTAATAATCATTGTCTTGACTGGATTAGGATGCCCTATCAGACTCATCTCCAGATGTGTCTGTGAGGTTGTTTCCAGAAGACTGAAAGGAAGAGAAAAGACCTACCTTTCATGTGGGTGGTACTATCCCATGGGCACTGGTCCTGCATGTAGGTTGTACTATCCCATGGACAATGGTCCCAGGCTGAATGAAAAAGGAAAAAGGAGGAAACCTGTTGAGTGCCAGTATTCCCTGAAGTCTGCTTCTGGCTTTATGAGGTATGAGGCATTCCAGTGGCATGTTCCCAGCAAGATGGTTCCACCACGCCTTCCCAACCATGAGGGGCTGTACCCTGCCTCCATTTATGAACTACAATGACTTTTCCTCCTTAAATTGCGTCTTGACAGGCATTTGGTCATAGAAACAAGAAAAGTAACAAATACAGGCTGGAATCATGATGAGGATGTGAAAAGATGTCCTTGAAGGTTATTGGGGACCTGCTCAGAGAAGTCTAAGCAGGCTGGTGGAGATATTCTCTCCTGTGTAGCTTGTTATTATGGAATATTTAGAATGAAACATAAAAAATACTCACCCACCCATTATTCACTTTTAATAATGTTCTCAATTCCTCATCAAGTTTCATCTCACATCCCCTATATCCATATATACCTATATTGTTTTAGAACAAAGCTAGCTCAGACATCATATTATTTCATCCATATATATTTCAGTATGTATAACTAAAAGTTAAAGTTCCTAAAACACAAAAGTATAATACAATTGTATACCTAAGGTAAACAAATTATTTATTAATGTAATCAAATATCAGTATCCCACAAATGCTAATTTCTCTAATTACCATTTGGAATGAATGTCATAAATTTGTTTTCAAAAGTTTGAATAATAAAATTAATGCTTTGAGATCATTAATATCTTTAAAATCTATGTTTACTTCTCTTTTTTCTTTGTTTCATTTTTCTCCCGATTTTCCTACAGCTTTGTTGAGGTATAGCTGATAAACCTAAAGGGTATCCATACAATATGATGAATTTGGACACTATTAGTTGGTAAAGAAATTAAATTAATTGTTCTAATAGGAGTTTGTCACAGTTTGGTTTTGTTGGCCACATTGTTATTTTGTCTATTTCTCTATCATCTATATTTCCTGTACATTAATTAGACCTGAGGAGGCCATATTTTAAGAACCAAAAGAGGAGAAAGAGCTAAAGTTGGCTGAGTTTGCAGAAAGTTTGCAGTGATAAGGAAGAAAGGAGAGCTTAAATTTTTGATTGAATTTTTTTTTCTTCTTTTTGTAAAAGGTATATGGGAAGCTTATACATGCTTATTAAATAATAAAGGGAGAATTTCCAGGTAATAGAAGCTTAGTTAAGGGGAAAATTATTCATCAAACAATTATAGGAAACTGAAAGAGTTGGAATTCAGTAAGTAGCAGGGATTCACTTACTTGTTACACCCAACATTTTACCCGATGTATACCAGACATAGTGGGTGAATTAGTGGGGAAATAAAACAGCAGCAATACCAGAAATAACTTTCCCTGCATTTGTGAGTCAGCTGTACTGGAAGATAGAGACCACCATGTGAACCATAAGAGAATGACATGTTCATCACAATTTCCCAGTGTCCTCTGCTCAGCAGAGGGTAAGCTCCAGTCTTTAATTCCGATTGGCTCAAGTTGTGTACTTGAAGCAACAGCTACCCAAGAAAAGAGAATGAAGATAAGTCCAGGGTTAAAGATCCACTGCTTTAAATTGTGTCTCCTGTTTAAGAAAGAAAACTAAAAAGAGCTAGTCTGGAATTGACAATGATTCACAGAAGGAAATGCAACAAGGTAGTGTTTAGGTAGTACAAGGACTAAATCTATGACCACGTGCTTGTCTACAACACCTGGTATGGCACTGTTATTATTTGCAAGAATAGGTCTGGATCCTACCTTAACTCATGGATTTTGGAATAGATGTTGCTGAAGAGATGTTGTCCTTCAGGTGACTGTGACTATGGGCAATCAGAGGAGGTGCCACTCCTCTGTTTTAAGAAGTGGCTTGATTGTTTGTTGTTGGTTGGTTGGTTGGTTGGTTGAAGACAATGTTTTACTCTATTCTGAAACTTGCTATATTGCCTCTTGCCTCAGCCTCACCAGTGCTGGGATCACAAGTATGGGCCATCATACCCCATTAAGCATTCCAAACTGCAATTCATAGCTGGAAATATTTTCCATCACCTCCAGTACAAACACTTTCATGTTTATGTGTGAATATCAATATGCCAGAGAAGCCCCCAGAACTAATTCCCATTCAACTCATTCCAATATCAATTAATAAGCTGTTACCAGAAGTTAGAAAACCATGGGTCTCATATTCTTCTCTTTCTTCTCCATTCTGACTGGGGCTTTAAAATCATCATCATCATCATCATCATCATCATCATCATCATCAGTGTATGATGTGTGTGTATGCACACCAGTGGATGCCTATGGAGATCAGTGAACAACTCTCTTTGTGTACTCCATTCTCTCCTTTCACCTTTAAGTGCTTCTGTGGGCTCTGGGAATCAAACTCAAGTAGCAGGCTTAGGAAAAGAATACATTTACCCACTGAGACATTACACTAGGTCCTCGCTGGTCAAAACTTACTCCTGGCACTAAAATTTTATTAGTGATTTAAATGGACATTTCTGATTAGATCACTTGCTTTCTTAAACATGGAAGATTCCTAAATCAAGCTGAAATATGCTATGTTTTCAAATGCTAGAAGCCCATCATTTTCAAACTGAATTCCTTGGTCTTTCATTTTCTGTCACTGTACTGGAGCCAAACAACAACCAGTTCTCCATACAAACACAATCGATTTCTAAATGCCCTGAGTGATTTATAGTATCCCCACACACATACTATCACTTTGAGATGTGAACAAATCCTAATTTGAATAAAGAAATGGTTACCCATCCTCCCTCAGCCTTCCTTCCCCCCTGAAGAAGCACTGCTGGCTTCTGGGAGTACTTTTTCTCACTCTCTTAGTCTGCATTGTAAAGTCTGAGTTTTGTTTCTGAACAACATGGTAGCATGCATATCGTCCCGCAGCTTGCTTTTCTAAATCTGAAAGCAGATATCCCTTCGAAGGACGTTTATAGATATGGCCTTGTCTTACTCTTTTTAGAAGTAGAGTGTAATTATTTCACCCCGTAATCTTCCCATTCATTTCTCTGCTGGCAGATGATCAAACAGATGCCACTTTTGCTATTATCAAATTATCAAATTATGTGGTAAAAAGAGTTCTCTACTAAGCCTTTTCAATTTCGATTAGGGACACTCTCAAAAGTGGGATTTCTGACTCCAGTCTATATTTGCAAAGCCTGAAGTTAGTTTTAATAAAATATTTCCAAACTATAGTGACATTCTTCTCCCACTAGTGTTATAAGTCGGGTTTTCACTCCTGACAATACCCACAACTTCACCAGCTGCCAATAGAGCCTATTACCCCTTGAACATGTGTGTGTGTATGTTTACAAGTGCTGTGTATTTGTGGGAATATGTGTATATGTGTGCTTGCATGTGTGTATGTGTATGTATGTGTATCTGTGCTTATATGTATATGTGTTTTATGTGTGCATGTATGTGCTTATATGTATGCATGCATGCACATGTGTATGTGTGTAGATTGGCATATGTGTGTTTACATGTGTGTGCATGTATATTTGTATATATGATTGCATGTATGTTTCTGTGTGTGTGTGTGTGTGTGTGTGTATAAAGGGGTCTTTGGTTTACCACTAATGTTAGATTTCTTTGCATGTATTTATTGGCCATCTACACGCCTTCTTCTGCCAATTTCCTGATTGAACAATTTGAACTATTTTCTATTGGATTGCTTGTCTTTTTCTAATCATTGTGTGTTTTGCTTGTTTATGATTATTAACCCAATTTGGGTCAAATATTTCCTGCTCTGTCATCTTTTACTTCGGCTGTGCTGTCTTCGCCATACCACGGTTTAAAACCTTTATGCAGTCAGTTTGTTTATCTTCTCATTTGTAGATTTGTGTTTCCTGTTTGGCCTGGGAAAAGAAATCTCACCTACTCAAAGCTTGTACAAATGGCACTTTGTTTTCTTTTTAATATTTTTTAAATCATCCACGCTTGAATTGTTAATCCATCTGGAATTAATTTTTGCATAGAGTATGCAAGAAAATTCAACTCTGCTTCTTTCCAGCCAATTATGCTGCAGTATTTATTAAATAAACTCAGCTTTCTGCACTGAACTGAATGCCAGGACTATCATAAATTAATATACATATTTATTTGGACTTATTGGGGGTCTTTGTTCATTCCTTTAATTTCTGTATATATTCTTATGCCAGAGCATGTTGTCCTAATTAGTATTATAATAATTTATTATTTAGAAAGTCAAGCATTGCTTTATTCTTCCATTCAGAACTTCAGAGTATATTCTTTCTTTGTTTTGAGACAGCATTTCATGTAGTTGAGCCTGACCTTGAACTCCTGATCTTCCTGCCTCTGCTTCCCAAGTGCTGGAATTAGGAGCAAATGTTACCACATCTGGCCTCAGGTGACATTCTTTTTTATATTTGTTTTTATGTATATGGTGTTTTGCCTATATGTATGTAAAATGCACCTATGTGATGCAATGCCTCCTGAGGCCAGAAGAGGGTGTCAGATCCTGTGGAACTGGAGTTACAAGGATTGTTAGCCACCTGGGTTCTCTACAAGAGCAGCCACTGCTCTTAACCACTGAGCCATCCAGCCCCCTCAGGGGATATTCCTGAACACATTTCATTTCATATAAACTCAGAAATACTATTTCCCAGTTTTCTTATTACCCCTCAGTCCCATTCAAAACATCTTGATTTGAATGTGCTAAAATTTTGAATGTTAAAATTTAGCTTTTAAAATAATTTTAGAATATTAAGCTTTCCCGTCTTTGAACTTGTTAGATTTAGTCATGTGTTTGAGACTATAACATTTAACATCAGTTTGTTGCTTTCTTTCTAAAGCCCCATTCATTTCATTTTAAGTTGGTTCCTAGGTATCTTGTAGCTTTTGTGAATTCAATTCTCTCTTCACCTGGGGATGCCTCTCATCCTTCACTTTCAGTTCCTTATGGCTAAGAAGCTCTAGACTTCATCACTATTTATCTGAGAGTGAGGATGCCAGAGGCAGACGAAAAGCTAGCCAACTCTTACTGAGATCTAGCAAGTTAGATGTCACCTTTACAAGTCCTCAGCCCCGAGGAGTGTAAGACAGACTAAACAGACAGGAACTTGCCCATCTGGTGTCTGTGGTTCTCAGATGGCTCAACCATTTTATAGACTTGGGAAGGACCTTTACCAGTTCATAGAGCTCCCACAGTTCCTAGGGTGGGAGTAAGACCTTTATTTGTGCCAGGCAGACTGGGATCAGAGATTGTTCCTCAGTGTTTAACAGGGGACAGTTCCCTAAAAATATCACTGACATTCACAGCCCATTCCTGTCTCTACTTGAGAGATCTTGATAGTCTGATTTGTAAGGATGCTAAGGGAAAACAAAAAGCATAAACAGACAACAAGCTCAGATAATTCATTTAAGTTGGGCTCACTAAAGAACATTTAAAAGCAATAGGACTAGTAGTGACAAATACAGCAATCATTTATTGAATACTTAATGTCAAGCCCAGATTTTATCTACCTCCATCCCCACTTCAGATTTTTTTTATTGAAGTTTTATGATTTTCATACAGTACAATTTGATGGTATTTAGGTCTCAACCCCCATCAGCCACTCCCCTTACTATTCCCTATCCAGTTTAATGTACTTTATATATTTAATAAGATTTATAGAGTCTGTGTGACCCCCAAATGTCCTGCAGTATGGGTCCATCTACTGGAGCCTGGTTAGCCAACCAAGAGTCGCATCCTTGAAAGAGATAGACTCTTCCCCTCCCAGCAGCTATTGGTTACTAAAATTTCCCTAGGTTGTACTGTAGTTTCTTACCCATTTCCCCACATCTATACTGGATTTGGGCTAGTTTGAGCTTATGTGGGACTTGTGCATGCTGTTACCATTGAGGTGAGTTCATATAAGTCACTGCCCAGCTGTTCAGAAAACTGTTTCCTTGTGGTCATCCACCACCTCTGGCTTTTACTTTCTGCTCCCTGAGCCTTGCGAGTTTGATTCAGGTGTCTGTTTGAGGGCTAAGCACTCTGCACATTGGCCACTTGTAGGTTTCTGTGTTAATTACTATCTGCTACATAAGGACATTTCTCTCATGAGGGTTGAGAGATGTATTAGTCTGTGGGTATAACAATAAGTCATTAAGAGTCAGTTTAATGCAATAAATATTTAGTTGAATTCTAGTATTAGACTGTCCCCCATGCCCTGTGATCTCTATGACTTCAGGTTCCTAGACCTGATATCATTGCCCTTAAATCCAATTAGAAAGTGATTGGTTATTCCCACAATATTCATGCCACTATTGTACCAGTGGGCATATCTTGCCAGGTCAGCTGCTGTTGTAATTCACACTATTCACAGCTGGGTAAGACTGATGATTATTTTTCCTTCTAATAGCATGCATAGCAACTTCAAGCACTATGAAAGCTAATCAGGTGAGATGAGACTTTGAAGTCTGTACCAATTTGATTTCTCCTTGTTTGTTCTATAGCTCATATATGAAGTGTCTTCAGCAATAAGGTCTCACAGTCAAGTTCTGGTGGGTAACCAAGAACAGGGGCAATGACTACTATTGCTTGAGATTCTATGGAATCCCTGGCCAACAGGTTCAACAGCTTCCTGGTATTGGGATTTTATTTTGCTAGCCTATGGTGTCTAGTAGAGGCAATGTCCCCCTGTGATAAGGCAACTCCTTTTGATCCCTTTTCATAATATATATTTATGTACTTTAAGAAGCTTCTATAGTGGTAGATTTCCACATAGATTTTTCTAAAGGCCTTTAGTATTGATTTTTCTCTCCTCTTACTTCTTCCTCTAGTCCTGCTCTCTCATCCTCTCCTCCAATTATTTTGTCAAAACTCCATCCCCACTTTAGATTTTTAAAAGTGTATCTCTACCTTTAGAAGATTCTCAGGAGTTATGTGCTATGATCATTCTAACTGTACAGATGAAGAAACTAAGTCATAAAGAGGTTAAGTAACTTACCCAAGATACTTTAGGAAGAGTTAACAGCTGCAATTCAAAGAACCTGCTTAATCACCGTGCTATGAGAATACTTCATAGCATAACCCATGGAAAATGCTAGTACGTATATGCTACTATGTCCCAGAAGAAAGTCTACAGCATTGAATGATTTCAGTCTGGGGAAAAGTATGAAAATAAAGTAGTTGCAGTAATGAGAAACTAATCAAATAGCCAAAGGATTCTGGGGTCATAGTAATTAATAGGCTGATGTGAAAGAAAGAAAAATAAAGTAAAATGAAAGTTTGCTCTTTGAAAATGCTAATAAAATAGAGACATTCTCTCTCGACCTAAGTTTTTGAAAAGAAAGTTCGAACAAAAACATATCCCAAGGATAGGTGACAGAAACTCCTGTATAGAAGAGGCAGATCAGGAATTCTAAGGGTGAGAGAGTAAGTCCACAGCAACGCAATTCAGAACTGGATGACTTTCTAGAAAAATATGAACCAGAAATAATGATTCAGGAGAAACTAAAGCCAAGGCTCAAGAGTGGCTCAGAGCATACGAACACTTGCTGCGCAATCCTGAAGAGAAGACCTTAATTCAAACCCTAGCACTGACACAAACAAAAAAGATGGGCATGGTCATGCACTTATAACCCAGTGTGGTGGCTGGTGGTGACAGGAGGATCACAGAGGCTTGTCAGCTTCCAGTGTGGTTGCAGCTTCTGTGAGAGAACCTCACTCAAGGAAGAAAGTAGAGAGAGGGACAGAACAGGGCACCCGATGTGCTCCTCTGGCCTCTCCACACAACTGCATGCACATGTGTGCACTCACCATATACACCACACACATATACCACATATACCACATGCACACACCCTCCCTTCCAAAACAGAAGCTAATTGCTCCCCCCTAAGTCTAATAATCATTTAACAGGTGCAAAAGATGATGGTGTAAGTTTTAAAAACACTGAGACTTCCAATGCCAGTCAAAGCAGAAGAAGCTATTCTGGCTTCTCTTCCACTGATTACAGTATAAAGCTCTGGATCAAGTCTCAGGAGCAGCCATTCAAACAGAAGTTAAAGCAAGATGACAGGGGAGAGGGGCCAACCCTTGATAGAGTAACTTATACAGGTAGGTCTCATTTTTGTTTCCTCTTCCCTCTGATGGGTTTAGCTTGACAATGGCCTTCTCTCCAGCTCTGGTCTAGAGCTTCAGAAGTTGAGGAAGTAAGAATGGGGGTGGGGAGCTTATCTTTCTGGACATAAAACTAGGACGGTAAATCAATTCAAGCCAAAGACCGTAAGATAAAATCTTGGTCTTTTCCTTTTCTTTCTTTTCATCCCCCATCTCCTGTGAGCCGTCCCATTGTGACGCTGGGGTTGCAGAAGATGCAGATCATGGAAACACCTTGTCTGCCTAGGGAACAAGGAACTAAAGAATAGAACCTTGTGATTTGAAAACTGTGGTGAGAGTCTGTCTCCCCCCCCCTTTTTCTTTTCTCTTTAATCTTTATGTTTTGACTAAAGAGTAGGTTCCGGTCAAGGACATGTAGCTGCAGTTCTGAGAGAAGTCATTTAAAAAAATACTTTTATTAATTCAAAATTTAACACAATGTATTTTGATCATATTCGGACTCCCTCCCCTCTCCACCCCCACCTTACCACCCCCTGACTTCATGTCATCTACTACTATCTTTTTAAAAAATATTTTATATTTTGAGACTTTCATACATAAGTAATATATTTTTATTATTTCCTTCTCCCTCAGTAACCCCCACTCCCTCATAATTTCTTGTCTTCTTTGATTATTACTGCTACATATACATGCATACATTTATTACTATATATGTATCATGTACTGAGTTCATTTATGGCGTTCCAGGAATACATGTGTTTAGGACTGACTACTTGGGATTAGATAACCTCTCACAGAGCTAGTCCCTGGAGAAAATTAATTCTCCCTCACTTAGCATCCATTGATTGCTTACCGCTCTTCACCTTGAGATGAGACCACTTGAAATTTCCTCTATCCACACTGACATGACAATTAGTTTTTTTCATTATGTTGACTGCTATCCTGCACAGGCACACACACGGGTAAGTGTGCACCCACACACCAATAAGTGCACATACACACATTCATATAACATACACATATGCACATGCATGCATATAGCACACATGTATACACACATTCCAGAAGGAAAGCAAAAAGAATATAGACAAATTATTTCTTGTACATACCCACTAAAGAGTTAAAGAGAAAAGAGCAACATATGGTCACCAGAATTTCATCCATCTCATCTTACCTGCATTATCACACATACCAATAGGCCACTACCATACTGTGGAGATTTCATGATTGTAGCTTCCCTGTCATGTCTAGAATGCATTCACTAGCAGCAGCTGTCTTGTCTCTCTGGCTCTTACAATCTTTCTGCCCCCTCTTTCACAATGTTCCCTAAACCTTAGGTGTAGAGATTGCATGGTAGATGTATCACTTTGGGCTGGACCCAGTCACTTACTTTCTATATTTTTACCAGTTGTAGAACTTTGTAATTGTCTCCATCTGTTAAAAAAAAAAAGCTGCTTTGATGAGTGATGAGAGCTACACTTGCCTGTGAATATCAGGATATGTATTTAGAATAATACAGTAAGAGATTACATCAGTCCAGGAAAGTGACAGAAGTAGGTTCTTCTCTAGGGTCTGTGACTGCTCCAGCCATATGTGCTTAGCTATGTTTACAGTACCATGCATGGATTTTCTCCTACTGAGTGGGCCTTAAGTACAATTAAACAGCTGTTGATTACCCCCTAGATAAAACAAAAACCACTATTACACCAACAGAGATAATTTGCTGGACAGATCATTGTTGTGGTTCAAAGGCTTTGCAGCTAGGTTGAAACATTGATTTTCTCCCTTGGCAGCTGATATTATGAGAGCGAATCTTCAGGGAAGAGGTTGTCAGGTCGGTTACAGCTTATTTTCTTCAAGTTCTGTGTCTAAAGTACATTGTGTCTTCAACAGTAGGTTCTTACCTTTGAGTTCTTAGAGGGGCTCGAGGGCTGTGGCATCAGCCTATATTAACCTGGGAGTCTCTTGAGCTATCCTGACCAAGAACTTGAAGGAAGGTTTCCCTTATCTGGCACTGAGTTTTGTTGTATATCCTTGTATAGGATATAGAAATATAATACAAAATATAGAAAATAAGTAACTGTAGCTGTACACACGTATATCATATATATCAGTGGGTTTATGAGACAATAAATTTCCCTTTTGTTTTTCATACTGTCTAGGTACTACTTATCTCTTTCCTCTCCCTCTCTCCCTATACAGCCTTTCTACCTCACTCCCCAGTCTTAGTCCCCCCATTTCCCCCATTTCCCCTTAATAATGACTTTGTCATACTGGCTCCCTCTCTGGAGTTCCTTCTTCCCCTTTCCCCACGGTTCACTCATTCACAATAGCTTAAAAAAATACAATAAAATATCTCAGAATAAACTGAACCAAAGATGTGAAAGCTCTCTACAATGAAAACTTTAAATCTTTAAAGAAAAATATTGAGGAAGACATTAGAGGATGCAAAAATCTCTCATGCTCATGGATTGGTAAAATTAATATTGTGAAAATGACCACCCCGGCAAAATTAATTTACAGATTCAGTGTAATCCCAATTAAAAATCATAAGACTGAGGATAGCCAAAGCAATCCTGAGCAAAAGAACAGTGCTGGAGGGATTACCATATCAGATTTCAAACTATAGTGCAGAGCTATAGAGCAAGCAAGCGAGTGAGTGAGTGAATGAAAGAGAGAGAGAGAAAGAAAGAAAAAGAAAAAGAGAGAGAAAGAAAGGAAGAAGGAAACCAGTATGATTTGGCACAAAAGCAAAATGTAGATCAACGGAACAAAATAGAAGACCCAAACATGAGTGCATATAATTATAGTCACCTGATCTTAGGCAAAGATGTCGAAAATACACATTGCAAGAAAGGAAGCATTTTCAACAAATGGTGCTGGTAAAGCTGGATTTCTATGCACAGAAGAATAAATTAGACCCATACCTGGCATCTTGTGTAAGAATTAACTCCAAATAGATCAAAACTTCAGTGTGAAACCTGAAACACTGAAATTGTTATAAGAAAACACAGGTAGCACTCTACAAGATATAGGTGCAGGAAAGGATTTCCTAAATTGGACTTCATCTGTTCAGGAAGTAAAACCAACAGTTGATAAATGAGACCTCACTAAACTAAAAAGCTTCTGAACAGCAAAGGAAACAATGGAGTGAAAAGGAAACCTGAAGACCGAGAACCTCTGCTAGCTAAACACCCGATAGAGGGTTAATTTCCAGAATATACAAAGAACATAAAGAATCAATAAAACAAATGATCCAATTAAAAAACCAGCTACAGATCTGAACAGAATTCTTAAAAGAAGAAATAAAAATGGCTAAGAAATATCTTAAGCATTCAACATCTTTAGCAATTAGGTAAAGACAAACTAAAACTACTTTTAAGATTTCATGTTAACTCTGTTGGAATGGCTAAGATCAAGAAAACTGACAACCAGTGCTCACGGTGAGGATGCAGGAAAAGGGGAGCCGTCATTCACTGCTGGTCAGATTGCAAACTTGTGCAGCCACTATGAAAATCAGTGTGAAGAATTATTTTTTGTTTGCTGGTTTTTTTGAGACAGCATCTCCCTACAGCTCCAGCTGGCCTGGAACTTGCTATGTAGACCAGGCTGGCCTCGGTCTCATAGAGACTGCCTGCCTCTGCCTCCAGAGTGCTACCATTAAAGGTGTGCACCACCATGCCTGACTGGAGAATTCTTAAAAAACTGAAAATAGATCTACAATATGCCCAGCTATACCACTGCTTGGCATATATGGTCTAGATTTTGTACTATAGAGGTACTTGCTCAGCCATATTTATTGCCGTTCTTTTCACAATAGCTAGGAAATCGAAGCAGCCTAAATGTTCCTCAACCAATGAATGGATGATGAAAATTCAATTTACACAATGGAATTCTTTCTATTCATTTGTGAAGAAAAACGAAATCATGAAATTTGCAGGTAAATGAGTGGAACTAGAAACTGTTATACTGAGATAACCCAGACTCAGAAAAACAAGTGACATATGTTCTTTCTCATTTGTGAATCGTAGCTCCAAATTCAGTGAGTATATAAACTGAAGCAACTCAGTAGCCAGGAAAATAGAAACTATCTTTTAAGCCATAGGACAAAGAACTCCTGAGAGACATAAGACTGTGGAATCGTAGAGATGAGAAAATTGGTCAAACATCCCTAATTCTGTGTTCCATATGACATAATCCCTGTGTTCATCTCTGGTTCTACATGCATGTCACAAACCAGAAAGAACACAAATGTTCTGAAAAGTGCACACCTATGTATCCAAGTCCTAGGTTAGTCTTTAAGTTGTTGAAAATGAGTAAGTCCCAAGCAGCATACTAAAGACTTTGAAATATGAAATGACATCAGAACTATCACCCACAGAAGATAGAGCTTGTAATCTGAAACTAGTTGGATCTGTTGCCTGTGGGAATAAATGGAAAAACAACATTCTCCAGGTGATTTCAATAGGATCCAAACTTTATGGCAGAATAGAAAATGTTTGATATGTAATCCAGAATTACCATATAAAGAATGGCAAGTTGAAAGTTAACCAGTAAATGTCAACAAATCAAAAGAGAGGGCAGTTTCTGTGTGTTCATGGTACGGGGGATTGAACCCAGACCCTTACACATCCTGGGCAAGCTCTTTGCCACTGAGTTAAGTCCTCAGCTCATTTTTACTCTTTAGTTTGAGAGTTGCCCAGGCTAGCTTTTAATTTATTCTATAGCCCAGGAAGATCTTGAAATTGCACCTTCCTGTATTGGCCTTTCCGGGAGATGGGATGACAGATCTGCACTAACATGCCAAACTAGAATATAAGATTTTATTCTTTCTGGTTCTTATTCCTCAAGAGCTGAGTTTGATGTCACCTGGAAATGATGAGTAGAGTCATGATTCCAGAGGATTTGGGAGCTGCCTTTTATAAAAGTCTGTGTCAAACCATACCATAGCCAACTCCATGACTAGGGTCCCCATCACTGTCTAACCCATGTGCCCCTCCACTCTCTTTTTTCTATTGTCTCAGCCAGACTTCTCTGCAAAGGCTGCACACCATTGTGAATACCATTTCCCCACTTGCCACTTACCCTAGGTGTGTGTCACTGGCTGTGGTCACCCCTTACCACCTTCATGGCATACATCCCTTGAATCTTCTTCATCCTTAATTTACTTGATCAGTTTGCCATATGATCTTGGGAAATCACTAGTATCAGGATGAAATAGAAATTGTTCAGCCTTGAAATATGACAGAGCTGGGTTTCACTCAGGGGTATTTTAATTCCAAAGTGACCTTGGGTACAATATGATAAATAGCTCTGGGGATTATGGACAGCATACAGTTTTAGCACTGCTCCTAGCATGCACTGGCTTTCTTCTTGAAGCTTCATGGTGTCTTCATTTTCTGATGGCTCCTCATCTGGGTTCAATTTTGGTGTTTCCCCCCAGCTTCTGTGCTGTACCCTCTGCTTCCTATTATGCACACACCCTAAATATTCGCCACTGTTCTCATGCTTTACCCACCACTTAGGATTGTATCTTCCATATTTGGACAGATGAAAATCTTCACCAAAATATTCTGTGGCATTTAAAACACCCAGAGTGAATGCAGCATTTTCCTTAAAACTTCTTCCTTTCCTTGAGTCCTGATTCTTTCTGAGCACCACTGCATGTGTACTATGACCCAAAGTTAGAAATTTGTGAGATGGAGCTAGAGAGATGGCTCAGTTGACAAAATGCTTTTTACTATGCAAGAATAAGAAACTGAGTTTGGATCCCCAGCACCTACATAAAAAACCAGGGGATGAGGGGCTAGGAGGATCACTGGAGCTCAGTGGCCAGTCATCTTAATAGAATGGCTGAGCTTCAGGGTCAGTGAGAGACACTGTCTAAAACATAATATGTAGAGTGATTGAGGAAAAGACCCGACATCAAGCTCAATGCTCCATGAACCACACAACCACACACACACACACACACACACACACGCTCACACACACACACACACACACGCTCACACACACACACACACGCTCACACGGTGTAAGTCATTGGTACTATTCTACCTAAGCTCTATAAATTACTCACTTTAAGAACTTACCTTCCATTTTTCTTTAGATTTAGTTTTTTTCTATTAAAGACGTGGATGCTTATCTTTCTTTTGCTTGATTTAGGGCTTCCTCTCACCGGGATCACTGCCAAGTTCACTTACGTGGTATTTCTGCCTCTCACTGCTCTCTCCCTGATTTATCATTTACACAGTACACCTGGACCACCTTTCCAAACTAAACATTACTGCTGATCCCTTTAAAATGCCAACAACTCTCTGCTCATGGATTGAAAAAGACCCCACATTGTTGCCATTTTCTATCCCGTTATGGATTTTCTGTTTGTTATTCCCAGCTTAGTGTGAATGATGTCTTCCACTCATTCTTTATCACCCAGGCTGACCTCCAGCTCACTTTGTAACCAAGGATGGCTTAGAACCTACAATTGCCCTGCTTCTACCTCCTGAGTTCTAGGATAATAGGCTTGAGCCACCAGTTTTATGTGGTGTTGAGGATCAAACCTAGGGCTTCATGCTTGCTAGATAAGTACCATCTCTACCAACTGAGCTACAGCTCTAGCCCCACTTCTTTTGCTGTTGTTTTGAGACAGTAAGTCACCATTGACTATAACACTCTTCCTTCTCTACTTCCTGTATTTTTCTCTACTTACTAAGCAGACTTCGAATAATTTTATTGATTATGCCATATCATATCAATTTTTAACTTTGTTACATTTATCCCTATCTGTTATCTATCTATCTATCTATCTATCTATCTACCTATCTATCCATCTATCTATCTAGTTAGTTATTATGTGGTGAGCCATACTCATGCACAGGACATATGGAACTCACAGGAGAACTTGCAGAAGTCAATTCTCTCCCCCATGTGAGTCCTGGGGATTGAACTCATATCATTAGACTTGGCAACAAGTGCCTCACTCATTGAGCAGTCTTCCTCGCGCCATGCCACGTCATTCTGAATCATAGATAACATCATTGCATGCTCCAGTTGACTATTAGGGTGTGTATGAGCACTGATTGCAGGAGTCATGTCTCAGTCACCTGTTTTCTTAACATTTGTCACAGCAGCGTTCCCATAAAAAGCAAGAAAATGCTTTCTAATATGAACTGAGTTAATTTCTCCCATCTGATCAACAAATTCCATGCTAAGAACCACTTCATTCAGCCATTAGTCGTGTAAAATTGTCTGGTAGTCTGATTCAGTATGAAAATGTCTGTTACAGTTATTTTACAAATCTAGATTATCATGAAAAGCAGAGGGTAACAATCTCCCTTTTTAAAATGTGTTATCCTTAACTTCTCCTTGGTACTTGCTTATGTTGGCATGGGCAAGTATTTTCATTCAGTCTATTCTGCATTCTTTTTTTTATAATTTTTATTCGTTATTTTTATTTTATGTGTATGTCTGTATTGCCCACATGTAGGTAAGTGCACCCGTGTCATGCAATGCCCATGGAGAATAGAACAGGCTGTCGGATCCCCGGGAACTGGAGTTATGGACAGTTGTTAGCTGCCATGTGGGTGCTGGGATTCAAACCCAAGTCTTCTGCAAGAACAGTCAGTGTTCTTAACTGCTGAGCCATCTCTCCAGGCCCCCTATTCTGCATTCTTTAATTATTTTGATATCATCCTAATTTTCTCCAAATTTATCTAACAGTTGCATTGTAACCAGTGGGTAAGAAGAATTTTCCCTATTAAAATCTTAGTAAATAGTATAATCTTATTGATGTTAGGACAACAGTTCTACTTTCTAAATAAGAAAACTGAATCCATTATTGTAAGCTCACAGTCCACAAATGTTGTTTGACCTAGGCCATAATGGTCCAAGCAGTCTTTAAAAAATGATTAGTAATTGCAACACTTAGAAGTCAAAACTTTTAACGAAACATGGATTTATAGCTTCTCTCAAAAACTTAGAAAGTCCAGCAACAATAAAGCTTCAGTCTTATGTGACAGCAACCAAGTTGGGCTGAGTTACAAATGGCCCACTAAGCTGAGTTTGAGTGGCCCATGCCTGAGGACCTGGTGTCCTGTCCCCAGTTCTCCATTCCCATATCCTCCCCCAGCAAAAGCTTTGCAATCTATGAACCATGTTATAGATACTGACTCTCATCTTAAAGACTATATTGATCTGAGATGCAGAGGAATTTCTATAATTTTCTTTTGTGATTCTGAGATTCAAAATATGATATTATCAAAGAAACAAGAAATTTGACTGAATAATTTGACCAAATTGGGAGCATTATCATTCCTAGAAAACAGAAACATCTTTCTAAGTGGTATAAGAGACACGATTAAGCGTATATTCTACCACCAGAGTTAAACAAATAGGAGTCTACTTTACAGCTGCTAAATGGCACAAAAATGGGGATAGATTTTCAAAAGGTTAATGGGAATTTATCCACCTGATGTCTATTAGTGCTAATAAGAACCACACAGCTGTGTGCTTTGAACAGTTCTCCTAGGTGTTGCCCTATGCACAGCCAAGTGTAACCTTCAATATCATTCAATTAAAGTGATTTTAAAATTTTCTAGCTCAGGACAAATATATTTTTCTAGTATTTTTCCAAATTTCTACAATATATTTTGATTATATTTAGCTCTCCTTATTATGCCTACCCAATTTTATGTATTCTATTATATTACATATTATATATATGCATATATATGGGGAGGGAGAAAGAGAGAGAGATTTTTAGAGAGAGAGAGAGAGAGAGAGAGAGAGAGAGAGAGAGAAATTTGTGTCCCAAAGTGTCCTTTGGTGTGGACCCATCCACTGGAGCCTGGTTAACCTATCAAGAGTCACACCCTTGACTGACTTCCCTTCCCAGCAGCCATCAGTTTCCAATAGTTCCTCGAATAAGGCTGAGGTGTCTTACCCACGTCCCCACATCTGTGCTGGGATTTTTCTCTGGCTTGGCTTATGTGGTATTTGTGAATACTATCACAATTGCTGTGAGTTTGCATGAGTAACTTCTTAGCTCTCTGAAAAACTCTGTGCCTTGGGAAGCAGAAGTTTAATATAGGTGTCCATGCAATTCAGGAGTAATCACTCTGCAGTCTCTTATTCTCTGCACATCGGCCCCTTTATGTGATAATCAGCATCTCCTGCAAGGAACCTTCTCTGGTGAGAGCTGAGAAATGCATTAATTTATGGGTATAATAAGAAGTCAGTAGGAGTCAGTTTAACACTATATCCATTTAGCAGAATAATAGTATTAAGCTCTCCCATATGACCTGTGACCTGCTCACATGTTTCTAGACCTGATATCAATGTTAGGTATGGGCTCTTTTGTATGAAGAGGGTCTTAAATCCAATTAGAAAGTGATTGGTTATTTCCATAATATTCATGCCACTTTTGTACCACAAGGCATAGCTTGTCAGCCTGGTTGTTTTTGAAGCATTCAAAATTCACAGCTGGGTAAGGTTGATGATTAATTTTCTCTTCTGGTAGATGCATTACACCTTCAGTACTATGAACACTGGCCAGTACATATGAAGCTTTGAAGTCAGTACTAGCTTGGTTTCTCCTTGTTTGTTCTATGGCTTGTGTGTGTAGTGTCTTCAGCAATAAGGTCTTACCATCAAGTTCTGGTGGGTAACCAAGAACAGGGTAATGGTCAGTATTGTTTGAGGCACAGTGGGACCCCTGGTCAACAGCTTTAAAAGAGGTTATCACCCTAACATTGAGCTTTTGCTTTGCTAGCTTATAATGTTACTAGCGGCAATGTCCCCTGTTATAAGGTAACTCCTTTAAATTTTCTTTCATAATGTATGCACATATACTTTAAGAAACTTCCATAGTGGTAGGTTTACATGTGGCTTTTTCTAAAGAGCTTTAGTGTTAGTTATCCCTCCTCATACTCCCTCCTCTACCCTACTTTCCCACTTCCCATCCTAATTAACCCTTCATATTCTATGATTCTCCTTTCCCCCTCTATTTCATTGCAGTCTATCTTTCCTCCCATGAACTGCCCCACCACTCGGCCATTTTGTTTGTTTTGTTTCCTGACTTCTCTGGATTTTTTAACTAAAACATGTATGTCTAAGAATTCAAAGCTAGCATCCAGCTCCGACCAAGAACATGTGACTTTTGTCTTTCTGGGACTGGGCACCTCAGTCACTCAGGGTGATTGTTTCCAGTTCCATCAAACTATCTGCCAGCTTCATAATTTCAGGGGTTTTTCTGGACAGCTAAATAATTTTCAATTGTGTAAATGTTCCATTCTTTCATTATCCTTTCATCAGTTGATGGGCATCTAGGTTGCTTCCATTTCTTGTCTATTTGTGAAAAGGGCAGCAATGAACAGGAATGAACCAGCATCTCTATAGTAGGATACAGAGTTTCTTGCTATATTCCCAGGAGTGCTCTGATTGAGTCATATGGTAGACTGATTTCTAGCTTTTTGAGAAATTTCCACACTGATTTCCATAGTGGTTGCACCAGTTTGTACTCCCACCAGCAATGGGTAAAAGTTTTTTCTCCACATCCTTGCCAACACTGGCTTTTTGTGGCTCTTAGCCATTCTAAGTAGGTAAGATTAAATATCAGAGTGGTTTTAATTTTCATTTCCCTGATGACTAAAGATGTTGAATATTTTCTTAAATATTTAAATATTTATCAGACATTTGTGTTTCATTTTCTGAGAACTCCCTGTTCAGCTCCTTGCCTTGATTTTTTTTTAACTTTTACAAAAACTTTATTGAGAATTTCATACATGCATATAAGGTGTTTTGATCAAATCCATGCCCACTCCCTCCCGTCCAACACCTCCCATATCTCCCCATCATTTTTTTTCTTCTTTCATTCATTTATTTTTATGGGACTTTTGGTTACCCTAACATTCCCCCCTCTGAAGAGGTAACCCTAAAATCTTTTAAGGCTTAGATACAAGCTCCCAAACACTTCAAACATTTTTGACCTTTGGAACAGAGTATGTTGCTAACAGTCCCAAGGACATTTTGACTTCTAGCCAAGAAACTGGCTACTTTTCTTTGGAGTCTTTTTACCCTAACTGCCTAGCCAATTCCTACCTCCTATTCTTATCACGCCATCCTCTGAAGGGGTTACCCAAATTGCCAGTAGGGAATAGGGACGCAGACTGCTCTGGCTTCTTCCATGCTGAACAGGGATGCAAGTGCCTTGCCTCAATTTTAAGTTCTTCTACATGTGGTTATCCAGTTAGATCAGCTCCATTTGTTGAATATACGGTCTGTTCTCCAGCATGTATTTTTGGCCCCTTTGTCAAAAATCAGATAGGTGTAATTGCATGGACTTAAACCTGGGTCTTCATTTGTATTTCACTGATATATGTCTGTTTTTATACCAGGATCATGCTGTTTTCATATCTATAACTCCGGGGTATAATTTGAGATCAGGGATGGTAATCCTTTCCTTTTATTGTTCAGGATTATTTTGGGTATCCTGGGTTTTTGTACTTCCATATGAAATTTGAGATTATTATTTTTTAAACTCTGTGAAGAATTCTGTTTGAATTTTAATAGTTATTATGTTGAATTTGTAGATTGCTCTTGTTAGGATGCCTATTTCTATAAAACTAATACTACCAATCCATGAGCTTGGGAAGTCTTTCCATCATCTGATATCTTCCTCAATTTCTTTCTTCAATGTTTTAAAGTTTTTATAATACAAGTCCTTTACTTCCTTGGTTAGATTTGTTCCAAGATATGTATGGGTTTTGAGACTATTGTGAATAGGATCATTTCCTTGATTTCTTGGTATGTTTATTGTTGGTATATAGGAAGGCTACTGATTTTTGTGTGTTAATTTTATATCCTGTTAGTTTGCTAAGTGTGTTTATCTTCTCTAGGAGTTTTCTGGTGAAATCTTTAGGGTCTTTTATGTATAGAATCATATCATCTGCAAATAAGGGCACTTTGACTTCTTCCTTTCCAACTTGTACCCTCCCCTGTTTGTCATCTCCATTTGTCTTATTCTAATTATGACTTCAAGTACTACATAGAACAGGAATGGCAACAGTGGACATCCTTGTTTTGTTCCTGATTTTAATGGGAATGCTTTGAGTTCTCTATTTAGTATGGTGTTGACTGTGGCCTTGTTACACATTGACTTTTTATGTTGAAATATGTTCCCTGTATTCCTAGGTTTCTCCATGACTTTCATCATGAATGGATGCTTTTTTAAATCATTTTTTTTAATTTTTAAAAACTACATGATTAGAAGAAGCATTTAACTACAGATTTAACATATTCACTAACACACTCCAGACCAAGAGTACATCTTTTTCACAAGTGGGTGCAAGATTCTAGGTTCACAGTCGAGTTAATACAGTTATACATTATTGAACTCAGTATAAGCCCTGTAAGACATAAAACTGAATGAGTTTTTTAACCTTTAAAAAAGGTCTCCATTTCATTTTAGAATATATTGTTCCTTGCAGAAAGACTCACTGTTTTTGCTACTAACACTGAGATGTTGGCACATGCATCTCTAATCTGTATGCACCTGATTATTACTAGTCATAATCGGTTTCACTTGGATCCTTGGCTCCTCTGTATGTCTATGAAGTCATCAGGTACAAATGATACCAAACGTTGGAGAGGACATGGGGAAAGGGGAACACTCATCCACTGCTGGTGGGGCTGCAAACTTGTTCAACCCCTATGGAAAGCAGTGTGGAGAACTCTTAAAAAACTACAAATGAACCTACCATTTGACCCAGTTATACCACTCAGGGGCATATACCCAAAGAACTCATTGCAGAGACACTTGTACAACCATGTTTGTTGCTGAAGTCATCGGGTGGATTTCTATGGTAATGCTTATCACCTCTAATAATTGGCATGATGTAAATTTCCATGCTTCCTCCTCAAATATATTACATTTTTAAAAATTTGTTGATTTTTTTTTTTGTGTGTGTATATCACAAAGAACATCTCAAACCATCTTATTCAACTATACACCTACTTCCCAGATGACACCCTCCCATAGCCTCCTTCTCCCCACTAGATCCCTTATACTCTGATATCCCTGCTACTCTCTGCTGTATTGTTGGCACCCCCAGCCATTCCCCACTACTTGCCCTTCTGGTGAATCTAGTCAGCCTATCTATAGGTCTTTGTTTTAGGAAGGTCAGCTGTTCCCCATCTACCAACAATCAGTTGTCAATATTCCTTTAGATAAGACTGGGGTCTGCTGTTCATTTTCCCAGTTCTATGCTGGGTTACTATCTGGGAGTCCCCTTGGCCACCCTGGCCAACAACTCAAAAGAAGGTATCTCCTATCTGGCATTGTTGCTTGTTATGTAGCCTTTAGCTATGCATATGGACTCTTAAAAAATTATATTGGCCCCTTTACTTTTTGGTTATACTTTACTTTTGGGTGTTTAACGCCATACAGTTGGCCCAGATAAAATAATTTATTTTTGCTCTTAAGGCCCTTTGAGGACCTGTTCCTCAGGGGTCACATGGGCTTGGAAGGAGCCCTTGGCTCCTTTCTTTTACCAGTTCTGCCTATATGAATATAAGTCAAAGGTCCTGCTTGACCATGGTTGGCTTCGCTTGGAAGCATGGAGGAAATGATTCCTCTGTGTTGACCCTCCTCTTTGTAGGCTGGACACGGGTTCAAGTCCATCTGGTGGGGTCTCCTCGGCATCCTTGATCAAGAGGACAGGTGACCCACCACCATTA
>NW_008351958.1:1826615-1827394 GCF_000622305.1 Nannospalax galili | reverse complement strand
TGTCTGTTAAACATCCAAGAAGGTTAGTTCTACCAGTCTGGTGCTTTTAGTTACCCTGTTCCTTACAAATAAGTCTTGGGCAAAGACCAATTGTTCTCAGATAAACCTTACCTAGACATATATTTCTTGATCTGCTATGTATAGTTTGTCAGTAGGTTGTAGGAGTAATATGGTTCCCTCTGGTTTTCAAAACTAACTAGGCATTATTTATCTCTTGCATTGTATCACCCCTCCACCATACTGTCCCACTTAAGGTGCCCCCATCTTACCCCTTTCTCCCTTAATAATACTCTTCTCCTATGGTCCTACCTTTCTTGAGCTGCTTCTTTCCCCTTATCCCCTAGGTTCCCCGTATGCCCTTCCCTCCCCCCTCCCTTAGACTAACCCAATTTTTATCCATATCTCCCTTATTAAGGCCTGTTACCTACTATTCTTCTCCTTCAGGATATTTCTTTTCCTTTACCTCACTGTTTCCTTACCCTTGTCCTGGTTCCTGCAGTTATATCTGTTTGCATACTTATTTCTCAGAGTCTGATCCTAGGATCCACATATGAGGGAGAACATATGTCAATTTTTTTTCTGAGATTGTGTTAACTCACGTAGTATAACAGTTTCTAGTTCCATCCATTTACTTGCAAATTTTATTATTTCATCTTTCTTTACTACTGAGTAGAACTCCATTGTATAAATGTACCACATCTTCATTAACAACTCATCAGTTGAGGGGCACTTAGGTTGCTTCCATCTCTTAGCAATTGTGGAAAGAGCAGCAACAACCA
>NW_008351958.1:1824266-1825000 GCF_000622305.1 Nannospalax galili | reverse complement strand
CTCTTTCAGGTTATTTCTTTTCCTTTACCTCCCTGTTTCCTTTCCATTATTCTGGTTCCTGTAGTTATGTCTGGATACATACTTACTTATCAGGGTTTGATTCTAGGATCCACATATGAAGGAGAACAGATGTTGATTGCTTTTCTGAGTCTGTGTTATGTCACTTAGCATAACAGTTTCTAGTTCCATCCATTTATCTGCAAACTTCATGATTTCATCTTTCTTTATTGCTGAGTAAAACTCCATCATATAAATGAATCACATTTTCATTATCCACTCGTCGATTGAGGGACACTTAGGTTTCTTCCGTATCTTAGCTATTGTGAAAAGGGAAGCAAAAAACATGGATGTACAAGTGTCTCTGCAATAGGTTGAGTTTTTTGGGTATATGCCAGAGTGCTATAACTGTGTCAAATGGTAGGTTCATTTGCTGAGTAAAACTCCATCATATAAATGAATCACATTTTCATTATCCACTCGTCGATTGAGGGACACTTAGGTTTCTTCCGTATCTTAGCTATTGTGAAAAGGGAAGCAAAAAACATGGATGTACAAGTGTCTCTGCAATAGGTTGAGTTTTTTGGGTATATGCCAGAGTGCTATAACTGTGTCAAATGGTAGGTTCATTTGTAGTTTCTTTAAGAGTTCTCCACACTGTTTTCCATAGGGGTTGAACAATTTTGCAGCCCCCCAGCAGTCGATGAGTGTTCCCCTTTCCCCACATCCTCTCCAAC
>NW_008351958.1:1804555-1823825 GCF_000622305.1 Nannospalax galili | reverse complement strand
GATCTTGCTATGTAGAAGGAATTTGGAAGTTCTCACTCCATTTCTCTCTTTTTGAATAAATTAAGCAGTATTGGATGTAGATCTTCTTCAAATATCTGATAAAATTCTGCTATAAATCCATCTGGTCCTGGGCCCTAGTTAGTCGGGAGGTTTCGTATTACTGTTTCAATTTCTTTTTGTGTTCTGGGTCTGTTTAAGCTGTTAATCTCTTCTTGGTTATGTTCTGTGTGATACACACACACACACACACAAATCAACAAATTTAAAAAATGGATTATATTTGAGGAGGAAGCATGGAACCTTATGTCATGTTAATTAGTAGAGGTGATAAACATTACCACTGAAATCTACCCGATGATTCTATAGACATACACGGGCGCCAAGGATCCAAGTGCTACCAATTATAACTAGTAATAGATACAGATTAGAGATGCATGTGGCAGCATCTCAGTGTCAGTAGCAAAAACAATGAGTCTTTCTGCAAGGAACAATATATTCTAAAATGAAATGGAGATCTTTTTTAAAGGTTAAAAACTCATTCAATTTTATGTCTTACAGGGCTTATACTGAGTTCAATATTGTATAACTGTTTTAATTCAACTGTGAACCTAGAAACTTACAGCCACTTGTGAAAGAGATGTACTCTTGCTCCGGACTGTGTTACTGAATATGTTAAATCTGTAGTGAAATGCTTCTTCTAATCATGTAGTTATGAAAAATTTTTTTAAAATGATTAAATAAAATCATTGGGGTTAAATATCCAACTGACGACAACGCTGACCATAGTCTCTCAGTGCCCCCTGTTTCCTTGTCGTTAGGACAAGTATATTCTCTGATCTTCTGAATCTCAGGATGGTTGTGGGATTTCAATGTGATTGTATGTGGGGGAAATCGACATACCTTGAAAAACAGTGGACAGCTGTAGCAGCTCTGTTCTGTTGTGTTTGTGTTCTGTTTCCTAACTCTTTCCTTCTTTTGCACTCCCTGTCTCCCAACTTGTGCTTTCCATGATGACTGTGGAACAACCAATATCCTTTATTTGAGGGTTAAAAGCAAGTGATCTGGCCTCACTCATCTCATACCTTTCACTTGGCTGGTCCTGAATAATTCTTAATTTCTTTCTTTCATTATAAATTAAGTGGTAGTATTATATCCAGAAAACCATTACCTTTATTTCTTAATTACTAAGAGTAAGTTATAAAAATCTTCTGGATTATATTCTGATACTTCAAATCTATGCGCACCTACCTGCCATGGCTTGATATAGCAAAGCATAGTATGTGCTTAAAATTAATACATCAGTGAATACCCATTGGGACAACCAATAATTTTCCATTCAAAGTGCTGAAATATGTATGCCTTAGTGATCAGAACTCAAATTCATGAGTAAGATGAATTCCTCCCTCCAGAAATCACGGCTTGCCTACAGAAATGATTCTAAGTCTGTCTTTCCCTTTCTAAGACACAGAACTGTCAAAACATGATACCAGTAAGAATTTAATGGTGGTGCTCCAAAAATTTAATTTATTTGTTTATTCACTCAACAGATATACAAATATTTAGCTGCTCTGAGACTCAGAATATAAAATCAGAACCCAATCATTGCCTGTAACAGGGATGTCCAACCTTTTGACATTGGAGCATGACATCTACAAATGTGTTAGGCTACATTCATAGTCATTCTGGGACACATGCAGTCACAGGTTGAACACACCATCTATAAGGTTCTGTTGCAATGGAAGAGAAGGAGGATCTACCAGGACTGCGTAGGATGGTAGGTTCTGCATTCCAGGTCTGTGTAGGGAATTGTGTGAAAAAGGAATTCTAGGGACCTGTGGGTGGTCTGGACTCTGGTGATCAAAGAAGCCTAGGTAGGTCCCACCATAAGGGAGCTCTAAAGAGGGACAAGCCGCAGTGTGGCAAAGAGAAACTCAATTGTACTGTGGGTCTTGCAATTCTTAGAGAGGAGGAAAGGGAAAAGAAAGGTTGAGCACCTGAAGCTTTACTTAAAATGTTCAAATGGGAGACAACACTAATGTTAACGACATGAAACTCATAATATAAACAACATTCAAAAAGCATTTTTTTAATCAGATGGAGTAACATCAGAAATCTAAGCTTATCTTTTAGAGATTAGAAATCTGGACAGTTTCCACAAATCACGGGGCGTGATGAGTACTCACAACACTTAAAACCATGGCAGCAACTCTGACAGATAATGCATTTCAGGAAGTGGTGTGAAGGGTGCAATCAAAGTTCTAGTAATGTTTACTAAGGAGAGTAAAATATTTGTGGCCTTTCAATTTTGAAATACTTTAAGCATAGAAAGTTAGAAACAGTAATATATGAAGGCATATGTACACCTACCTATTTGTAAAGTGTAACATTTCATTCTTGTAATTCAACTTCTCTCTTGTTTTCTTCATTCTTTGCCCTTTTCCTTTTTCACTTCCCCGTTTCCCTGTTCAATTCTTCCTCCCCTTCTCCATCCCTCCTCAGCTATAACAAATGTAAAGGCATCATTATCTCTTTATTTTTTTAAATTTTATGTGTGTGAGTGAATCGCCTGTGTGTAACTACACCCATGTTGTGCAGTGCCCACGGAGGTCAGGGCGTTGGATTCCCTGGAGCTGGAGTTAGCTGCCTATTTGGTTATTACACAACATTTGTAAAGTAGACACTACAGTGCTTTCTGTGACTTGGCTCTCAGACAGAACCAGGGAATCAGCAGATTTACAAAATACAAAGTATGGAGTCAGAGAATTCTGTAACTAAGGCAACCCCAGAGACACATAACCTGGCTCTGCTTTATTTTGAGGAATGGCTTAAGAAATAAGTATATTCATCTTGATTAAGGAGAAAACACCATGCCCTCAAGACTGCATTGCTTATGAGTTTCCAGGTAGTATGTGCCTAAGGGGATAAATTATAACAATAAAGAAAAAAATTTTAAATCCTTGTAGTATAAGTTAATATCGTGCAATGAAACCCATCTGAAATAAATGTAACATTAAATTCAACCTACCTACATATATCTACTTTATCTCCGTATAATTTTGAAAGTTGTAACAATGGGGATTCTTGCTTTTTAAAATTAGGATATATCTATTAATGCAGGAAACCCAGAGATGTTTTTGTGTCATAAATTGGTGTGTGTTTAAGCAAATTGTAATGGAAAGTAACTCAATATTTTATTTTACATAATAATTTGTTACCACTGTGTAAGTACTCCTTTAATTCGGTATATCGTTTTAATTATAAAAATAAAGCTTTCTATCTACTTTCATCTGGTTTTGATTTCTTCATTTTTATTATAAGATCCTTTTATAAATATTATGTAATCCGTCTGTGATTCTACTAGAATTTCTAGTTTTACTCTAATAAAGGGGCGATCAGATGGTGGCCTCAATATCCGTGTTCTCCTTCTTCTCATCTTTATGTCATTAGTAAAAATAAGGATAGTTGTGGTGTATAATGAAAATGCAGATTCATAACACGATTAACTTGATGTAAAACAAATTTTAAAGTGCCCCTGGCTTTAAAGACACCACCTTGGATCCATGCCCATGTTGGGTAAAAGCACAAGTGCTTTCTTATATTATAAGAGCCTAGAATCAATCTGTTAACTAAAATACCAATAAAACCCAAAACGATACACTGGGGGAGACAATTATAAATGCTGTACGGGGTGGGGAATGGGAAGCAAAGCATGTTGGGTAGTGGTGGGGGTATGTCAGGATAACTCTGCCTTCCTCTAGGAGAACTAGAAAGGGAAACTCTGTGTGTGTGTGTGTGTGTATATACACATATATATACCCATGATTGCCATGATACACATATGAAAGTCAGAGGACTACTTTCAGGAATCAGTGTTTTTCCTTCCGCCATGCATTTTCTCGGGACTGAATCAGATCTCCATGCTTGGGGCGGCAAGTGCATTTACCTGCTGAGTCATTTCTCTGATTGGGAAGGGGAAATCTGCAAAGCTTATTAGACAGGCTTCTGTGTGTGTGAATGATTGGTACACACATCTTCAGAGCAACAGCTTTACATGTAATCCCATAAGGGTCAATTTAACAAATTCTTTTTTTTTTTTTCTCTCCTCCTCAAAACACCAAAGTCTTGCTGACCGAGTTGATCCTGTGCCATTTGTCTTCATGAAAACCTTTTCCTAGGCTTGTCATTTGTTCCATTATCCTGTCCTTTTCCTCCCACACTTCCTCAGTTCTTTCATATCCCCCATTTCCAGACTTCCAAAAAAAAAAAATGACGGAAGTTTCCTCTCACAGTGCCATACAGAAGACTTGGGTGCACCTGCAGACTAGGGTGCAGCGGGGCATAAGGAGGGTAAGGCAGATACGGACTTCCCTCTGCCTTCCTGGTGTGTAGTGTTGGTCTGAATTCTCTTTCTTTTAATGTGATATCTGACTGTAAGTTCCGAGGATGTTTCAAATGACAGAGACAGCATGAGTAAAGCCATCTTGAGAGGCATAAGCACCAGTGCTGCAGGCAGTCTAGCTTCAGCAGGAAGATCAAGCATATGATCGTGAGGCCACAGCGGCAGGTGACAGGACCTAGGATGTGGACAGCTTGGCTGGCTATTTTATGGACTTGAACTTTCATCTTTGATGGTGATGCACTGTCAACCATTGGAAATGGCCTGCATCACAGTGCAGGAAGTCCAGGCTGGCCGCAGTGCAGACAGGACTCCTGGAGGTGTAGAGAACAGCAGGGAGGCACCTCTGTTTGTTCAAGGAACCGGACAAGGCAGGTGGATATGGGGCACAGTGAAGGATGGCATTAGCTAGGCCTTGCTTTGACTCTGGGCGTGACAAGGAAGAACCAAAGAATACCTATGTGGTTCCAGTGTGGGTTACTGGGGATTGTGCTCCAAATGAAACAGAAACAGAGAAGCCAGTAGGACCAAAAATATGAGTTAACTTTCACACACATGATATTTAGGTGTTAATGGGAATAAAATGCACTAAAATGTACTAAAATGTAAGATTACTAGGGTAGCACAGACCTGTATTTTGAACAGTATGGGCAGGAGATTCTGGGTGCAAGGTCAATAAAAAGGCATGGAACCACTGGTCAGGTTTGAGGAATGACTGGTGTCTCAAAAGGAAGACTGATTATGTCCATGACAGGGCTATAGGCCGGTAAGGGTGGCCGGGGGTGGTTAAAATAAGCTGTGAGTCACCCTTACGTCTATGAAACACTCTAAAGGGAGAGATAGGGTGAGCTTAACATTCTATAAAGGTGGCTGGCCATCAGGCAAGTTGTGGGAAGGCTGTGTTTGAGGTTCACAAGCTGTCTGTTAAAGCGTGGGTATCACCTCTTCTACAAAACTCAGTTGTGAAGTCAAAGCTATTGTAGTTTTCCCAACATGTATCTTGCTTCCAAGCAGGCAGTAGCCAAACAAAAACTAATGACAAAAGCCTTTGCTCATGCTTATTTCAAGGAAACAAATCGTCAGGTGTGCCAGTTCTCTTAGGAAAAGTCTGACAGCTCTGGATTCTCCAGACCACTTGTCTTCATCTTTCTTCTCAGGTTGATGGATGTTCCCTGAGGATTATGCATACACATTCTGTGTTTCGGGCCAGCAGAGCCAATGTACCTGGGATATCTGTGTGGTACTAGGTATTTTCTTTGACCCAATAGGATGTGCTTGTCCTGCTTGATCACAATGAAACCTTTGTGGAAGTAGACACAGACATGACTCCTCTTGAACCTCTTGAATGTCATGCTGGTCTCCATCATGGCCTCCAGGCTCAGGTGACCTATTTATGGCCTTTGCACTCTCACGGGAGACCTATGCTTAATCAAGTTTCTCTGCACTGTTATACTCCCACTGAGAACAGGGTATTCTTGGCTATCCTTTTTTTTTTTTTTCAGTCTTTTTGAGACAGGGTCTCCCTTTAGACCCAGCTGAACTGGAATTAGCTATGTAGACCAGGTTGGCCTCAAACTCACAGAGATCCACCAGCCTCTGCCTCCCAAGTACTAGACTAAAGGTGTAAGCCACCACACCCGGCTATCCCTTCTTTTTTAATAATTTTATTTATTAATGAGACTGGAGAGATGTCTCAGTGGTTACAAGCACTGACTGCTCTTGCAGAGGACCTGGATTTGGTTCTCAGCACCCACATGGCGCTAAAAACTATCTGTAACTCCAGTTCCAGGGGTTCTGACAATCCCCTCTTTTGATCTCTGTTGGCACTGCATGACACAAGTGCATTTAAACACATGCAGGCAATACACTCATACACATAAATAAATAAAATAAATTCAATGATTATAAAAATATTATCTTACCTATTCTTAAACCTCATTATTGATAACAAATCTATTTTCTTCATTTGTTTATTTATATTTTATTTTTTAAATTATTTTATTTATTAGTTTAATTTATGCATGCCATGCAGGTGCTGAGAATAGAACCTGGGTCCTCTGCAAGAGCAGGCAGTGCTCTTAACTGCTGAGCTATCTCTCCAACCTCTTTTTATATATGTTATTGTGAATATAACATACGCATCTATGATTTTTATTTAAGATTCTTGTGCAGTGCAGGTTTGGGGGTTATGGCAATTTCTCAAGTCTTAAGAGAATATAATTTTGTGTGAGAGAAGATCACAAGTTCTTAGTTACTGATCATTTGATTGTGTTTGACAAATGAGCCCTGCTTCCACATTCAAACTTGGACTTATGATTTAGACATGCACGGCCTCTCTTATGGAACTCTTTTCCTTCCTTTTTAAAAAGTACTTTTATTGATCAGAGGATTTCATACAATGTACCATATTATGATACCTTCCCCATTCTCCATCCCCACCTTACAACACCCATCGAGTCCTCTATTACTTGTCTTTTTTTAAAAGACCTATCAAGTCTAATCTGTTTCCCAGGTGCTCTCAGGTGTAGGTTTATCCCTTGGAGTCTGGTCAACCTACCAGATGTCACACCAGTAAGGAAAACTGACTCTCCCTCTCCTAGCATTTATCAATTGCCAATAGATCCTCAGTTAGGGCTGGGGCTTCTTGCCCATATCCGCTGTTCATGCTGGGCCCGTCTGACTTGGGTATATAGAGGTCTTCTGCATGCTGTCATAAGTGCTGTGGGATCATATATGCAATTACCCTGTGGTGTCCAGACAATATGGATTTAGTATTTTAATCTACCACCTGTGGTTCCTACAATCTTTCTGCCCCTTCTTCCACAATGATCTCTGAGCCTTGGGTGGAGAGGGATGGCACTCCCTTTTAAACCTATGTATCTTTAACTAATTGCACAAATTTCGTTTTTTATCAACCAGAGTTCCAAACTCAAAAGGCATTTCAAATTTTCTTCCTGTCTTTCGCTTTTAAGTGCTAGAGGTTGACTCTTCAGCCTTCCAGTCTAGGCATGCCCTCTACCACCCAGCTCTACCCCTATCCCTTTCTTTGTGCCCTAAAGACCCTTCCCTTTCACTGTATGTCTTCCCTGCCCCAGCCTTTTGGTCCATTGTTAAAAGTAGAAATAGTGTGGGGGTGGATGTGATTGGGACTATAGTTGTGAAAAGAAGAAAGTATATCAGAGTATTTCAGTTTTTAAAATTAGCTCCACTGTATTGCAGATGATGCTTTGATTATCTTGTACACGCAGGTAGTAATTGAGGCATATGTCACACAGGAGAAAATGACTGAGAAAGCCTGCCCTGGCATTTAAAAGAAAGCAGAGTCAGTAGAAAAAGATCAGCTCTCAAAAGAGACAAAGATAGAAGCAAAAAAAGTGCGTGGGGGTGGGGGACGGTAAACTGTATCAAAGGGAGTTCTGTGACAGAATCTCTGGGTAAGAACATGCCACAGAAAGAATAAAGAGGAATTTTAGATCTAATTAAAATTAAAATGGTAGAATTATGATAGCAAAAGACAGTATCACATGACCTTGCCTTCAGGGGGTGCTTAGATGGGCCAAAATCATAGAAACAGAAAATAGAATGGTGGTTGCCAGGGTTTAGAGGGAAGGAAAAATGAGTAAGCGGTTAATCAGTATAGAGTTTCAGTTTAGGAACAAATTCTGGAAATGGATCATGGTGATAGTTGTCCAATAAGGTACACTCAGTATGTCACTGAAGTGCATATTTAAACATAGTTAAAATGGGAAATGTAATGCTATGCATATTTTACCCTAATAAAAAAGCTACACATTAAACAACTAGGATAAATACAGAGGAGCGTCCGTTCATTTGGGGTATATGCATGCTTTTGGTGACTTCTGTATGAGTGGGATTCCTGGAGTGGTTATTCTCATTATGCATTACTAACCAGCCACCACCATTTTATTTGCAAACTCCTCTGTGGATTGGCTAAGGTTAGATGGCTTGCCTTTCTTTGCATACAGAACTCCTTGGTGTCTCTCCCAATTTTTGTCAAATGACAATGCGCTTTCCCTCTCATGTTTGTTCCCTTGGTAGGCTGACTGGTGGGCAGAGCCTTTATCTTTCAACACATGGCTAGTTTGGGCTTCTTTCCTGGTAGCTGGATGCAGAGTCAGCATTTCCTGGTGACTTACCCTGATGTACATGCACCACCCAAGTCTCTGCACGTGTCACCCTTGCTAATATGTCATTCACACACCCAGAATTTGGGGAGGCATGGTTCATTGGGTGCCACCAGTCTACTGTGGAAAAACAGAAGCCACTGGGGGACAGAGGGTTAATTAGATAGAAAAGAGGTGGTAAAGACATTTATATCAGGCTTTTGAGAGACAGGAGAGAGTATTTGGGTGTAGAGAAGGGCGGCTGGCACAGAGTGTGAGTAGGAAAAGGATGTGTTAGACAGCAGGATGAGCTAGTTATGAAAAGATCTTCAGTTAACTTTTGATTATTTAGATACTGATTATTAAGACTCTGGTTTTATGTCATGTTATTGCCTGAGCAAGAAAGCAGAAAGAGGAAAAAGAATATGAAAGTCAAATCAGTGATGTTTACAGTTTATGTGGGAGAGACTGGAGTCATTCATTATTTGTCTTTCCTCAAACTCACAACTCATCTACAATTCTCACTGGCTTCAAAACATGTCCTAAACATTACTACATATCATCAAGCCCACTTGAAACCATAGAGTAGATTCCCACCGCTTCTCACCTGAACCATGGCCATGGTATCCTAATTCACCTTCCTGCCTCTGTTCTGTATGTCCTTGTTTCCTCCAAAATGCAGCCAGATTGCTTTTTAGACACAAATCAGATCAAGTCTTCTGCTCAAAAACAGAATGAAAGCAAGTACCATCCTCTTATGTCAAAGATGAGATCCCAAACTACCTGACCTACAGTACCCCGTGCCCCACACTCAGCCTTAGCTCTGTCCTTTCCATCCTCTTCAATATCATCTGTATTTCTTTCTTCCCACATACTTACCAAGAATTTTCCCTTTGACCTCACTGCTCTTTCCCTGTGCTCCACTTCCTGCCCCCTCCACCTTTATAAGCATGTAACCTTTTCATCAGTTCTCTATGCAATAGCATCTTCTCAGAGGTCACCCCTGACTAACTCAAATAGCACAGACCACTTTTCTAATGTCCTGTCTACCAAATTTTAGGCAAATTTTTACGTCTGTTAATAAGTAATATATGTACTATACACACAAACATTGGCACAGATTGTCTTTATTTTGTGTCAACATTAAATGTACACAACTTAAAATTAATTAATTCTATAAAAGTTATGGGTAGGAGAGTCTTCTACCGCCCCTTCATTTTTTTCTCCTTTCTAGAGAAAACCCACTTCTAGCTTTTCAGCTGCAGTTTTCTATGTTGTTCTTTGTTGGTTTTCCATTATTAGGTGTGATATATTGATCTGTCATGGAAGATGAAGATGCATCTCTCCTTCATTTCAGTTCTACCCCAACACACGTTCACCTCAACACTACCAGCTTGCAGTTTTAGCATGGGTATCTGTGTGCTTTCACTAGATCAGTCAATTCTTAGTGTTTATAATACCCAGGTCTCTGTAAGCTTACAGCATCATGCACTATACTGGTTTCTATTTGAAACTGCATATATTTAAGGTTTACAACATGTTTTGATGCATACATATGACTAATATAGTGAAGCAAGGCAACTTATTTACCACTTTCCAGAGTTTCTCTTTATGTGGCAAGAGTTTCTAATGTCTACTCTCTTAGCACAGTTTTATTATCCAATGTAATGTTATTAGTTAGAGTCCTCATGAGCCAGTTAGAGCTCTAGACTTATTTACATACATAACCGCAGACTCATAACCTTCAACTCACTTCTTCCTATTTCCTCTTGCTGATGCTGGAAACCACTATTCTACCTTGTGGCAAGGTACCCAAGCTTTTAAACCAATAAGAACATACAATGTATCCCTTTCTGTGCCTGGATTATTTCCCTTAGCATATATTTCTCTTGGTTCATTTATACTATCACAAACGGCAGGGTCTCCTTTCTTTAAGATTAAAGTATTCTGTTATTTATATGCATACATTTAGTGTATATATAATGGAATAAATAGCTCTTGTATCTCAAAAATGTCTAAAAATGTTCTGTGTCAAAAATGGCATGTTAATGAGAATGTGGATAAAGAGAAATTTAAATACACTCTACATGGAAATACAAATTAATACAGCTATAATGAAAAAAACAGTATAGAGACATTCCTCAAAAAATTAAATATATACTTAGTTCCATTCTTAGCTTTTGAAGACCCATCATACTGTTTTCCACAGTAGCTGTTCCAATTTCCATTCCCGCCAACAGGGTCAGTGAGAGAATCCCTTTTCCCCACACCCTCATTGATACTGTTGTCTTGACCTCTTGATAATAACCATTCCAAAAAGAGTGAAATTACATGTATATCTTGTGTGATTATGATTATGACTGTACTTTGTGTGTGGGTGCGTGTGTGTGTGTGGTGTAAGTGCATGCTTACATGCAGATACACATGAAACGAAGGCCAGAAGAGTCATCAGGTGTCCTCTATTACTCTCTGCCTTATTCCTTTGAGATAGGGTCTGTTATTGAACTAGGAACTAGGCTGATGGACAGCAAGCCCCAGCTATCCTCCCATCTCTGCCCTGCACAGCAATGGGCTTACAGGAGTATACCAAACATTTTATGTGAGTGCTGAAGATTTGAACTCAGGTCTTCATGCTTGCAAGCAAGAACTCTTACATATTGAACCACCTCCCCAGTCCCTCATTGTGATTTGACCAACCTTTCCCTAATGACGAATGATGTTGAAACTTTTTTCATATACTAGTTGGCCATTTTCATGTCTTCTTTAGAAAAACATCTATTCAAATCCTTTGTCCATTTTTTAATTGGGTTATTGATTTTTGCTGTTGAATTATTTGAGTTCCTTATATGCTTTGGGAATCAACTCTGTGTTGATATATCATTTATAAATATTTTTCCCAAACCACAGGCTGACATTTCATTTTGTTGTTTGCTTTATGGAAGCTTTTAGTTTAATGCGATCCTACTTGATTGTTTTTGTTGCCTGTGTTTTGGGTGTCCTATGCAAAATATCAGTGTCAAGACCAATGTTAGAAACCATCCCCCTGCGTTTATACTTTCTTTTAGGAGTTTTCTGATGTATAGTCTTACATTTAATTAGGCTCTAATCCATTTTGGTTGACTTTTGTGGATGGTATCAGAAAAGGGTCCAGTTGCATTCTATGAGCTCTCTGGGTTATAGTCACTTTGTTTCATTGCTTCTGAATTTTGATAGAACATATCTTTTATTGGCCTCCTGAGAAAACTAACTTGGAAAATAATTTTTAAAGACTTCATTTTGTTTGAAAATAGTTTCAGTTAATTTTTATTGAATTGTTGTGCATTTCATACAATGCATCTTAATCATATTTAGACCTCCTACTCTGTCTGCACTCTCCTATAACAACCCCCACTGGATGTCATATACTCTGTCATATATGTTAAGGCCTATTGAGTTTATGTAACCAGATGTGCCTTGGTACAAGTTCATCCACTGGGGCCTGGTCAACCTACCTAGCATCACTCCCTTAAAGAAGATCAACTCTCCCTCACCCTGGAGTGATCAGCTGCCAATATCTTCTCAGCTAATGTTGGGGCTTCTTATCCATTTCTCCACTTCTATGCTGAGTTTTTGTCTTGTTTGAGTTTTTATGAGTCTTGTGCATGCTGTCATCATTGCTGGGAGTTCATATAACCACATTCCTAGCCACCAGGAAAACCATTTCCTTGTGGTCATCTATCACCCCCAGCTCTTACAGTCTCTCCACCACTCTTCTCCAATGGTCCCTGAGCCCTGGGTAGCAGAGGTTTAATATAGGAGTCCTGTCCAGCAACACACACTCTGCAGTTTCTTATTCTCTGTATTTTGGCCAGTTGTGGCTTTCTCTATTAATCATCCTCTGCTGCATGAAGAAACTTTCCTGGTGAGAGTTGAGAGATACATGAATATTCCCTCTGCCCCCTGTTCTGCTATGTTCTGTGATCCTTAGGTAAAGATGTTACATTGTAGATGTGTCACTTAGGGTTGAGCATCTCACAGGCACATTCTCTGCATTTGAGCAGTTGTGTAATAATCACCATTTGTTGCAAAAAGAAGCTTCTTTGATGAGTGACAGCAGGTCTACTTCTCTGTAAATAAAAGGATACACATTTAGCAGTAATAAATTATGTTTGTCTAGGGATGTGACAGATGTAGATTTTTCTCTACTATGTGTACATGGCTATGTTTACAGTACCATACAAGTTCCCTTCTACTGAGTGAATTTTAAGTCCAATTGAACAGCTGTTGATTACTTCCAAGATAAAAGTGTCACTACCGCACCAATAGAGATATTTTGCTGTGCTGGTCATTGTGGCTATTAGGCTTTACAGCTGGCTTATACCGTAGAATGATTTTCTCCCTTAGCAGTTTTCATAGTATCCCCTGATATTATGAGAGCTACTCTTCAGGGAGGAGGTTCCAGGTCAGTTCCAGCTCCATTGCTCCAAGTCCTGTGTCCAAAGTATGCCTACTCTTCAGCAAGAGGCTCTTACCTTCAAGTCCTGAGAGGCAGTTAAGGACTGTGGCAATAGCCTATGTTATTTGGGGAATCTCTTGGACTACCCTGACCAACAATTCGAAGGGAGGTTTCTGCTGTCTGGAACTGTGTCTTGTTATGTAAACATTTGGCTCTCCTACTTCTTACAAAGTTTGGTAGGTTATAAAATTCTAGGCTGGAATCTTTTTCCTTAAGGAATTTGGGGCCATTAATCTTTTTACCATCTAGAAATACATGTTCAAATGAAGAAATCTGAAGTTATGGTTTGTAAGGTCTATTGTTTTTCTTGGTGTTCTGAATTTCCTCAACAACAGGTATTGGTATGGGTCTGTTCCTGTCTGCTTTGTGGCGGGGGGGTACTAATTGAGATTTTTCACTCTGAAACCTCATGTCCCTGGAAACATTTTAGACTCCTTTGTCTAAATTTCACTCTTCATTTTCTCACCTCTCTACAGCTCCATGCATTTGGACACTGGACCACCAGGGGAACAGTGTCTCATTCCTGTGCTCTCTTCCCCCCACCCCCACTTCTTAGAGACATTATAAGTTTATTTTACCAAATTTATTGGCTCGCTCATTTTCATTATCTTTTATTTCCAAGAGATGTTCTCATTCCTTCTTCTTCTGTCCCTTCTTCCTTCCACCCTTCCTTCCTTCACTTCCTCCTTGTCCTCCTCCTGACTGATAGGATAGGACCCAGGGCCTTGTACCTGTTAGACCAGTGTTCTACCTCTGAACCACAGCCCAGTCCTTTGGATATTCTTTCCTTTTCTGTTAAGCACTATTGTTATTTTCCTCTCCAGTTTAAGGACTGCAGTGCTTTCTCTACATTCTCTAGGGGTGGAAATGGGAGGTTATTTTGTCTCTCTTAACATTTATTTTTGTCTGATCCATGTTTTGGTTCATTTGGTTTCTTCATGTCTTTGTAGAAGCTTTCTTTAGATTCCTAATAGTGTTTAATTTCTGGCTTATAATAAAAGTTGATTAATAAATAAGGACTTGCTGACCATAGGGTTTTTGTTGTTGCTGTTTTGTTTTGTTTGAGGTTTTTTGTTTGTTTTGAGACAGGGCCCAACTATATTAGCCTGGCTAGCCTGAAACTCACTATGTAGCCTTGGCTGGCCTGGAACTCACTATGTAGCTCTGGCTGGCCTGGAATTCAAAGATACCCACCTGCCTCTACCTCCCGATAGCTGGAACTAATTTCACAAGCCACCACACCCAACCTGACTGTAGTTTTTACTTTGGGCGAACAGGTTGAGTTCTTGCCAGGAAGTACCCTCAGGTATAAGTACCTCAAATATTTCCTTTCAGACTGGCCAGAATTCTTAGTGAAGGTGAGTTCAGGCTCTTGCCTAGATGATCTAAATGGAGCCTACAGTATTCTATGAGCCCTGACGGGGAGAAGGTTAGGGTTGAAGGAAGTACAAGTGCCTTACTGGCTTTTGGTGTGTGAATGGTTTGAACTAGACTTCTGTGAGCACGGAGTTCCCTCCCTCTGTACTCCCCAACTCCACAGGGCTTCTCCTGTGGCCCATTCTCTATTCCTTCCATTAAATATGTGAATGAAGGAGGTCTGACTGCTTCTTACACTGATTTGTAGCCAATCCCTCTTTTAAACCTTACTTGCATTTTCAGAAATTTGTGGTATCACCAATTCCAGATGTGGTAGGATGGGATGGGTATGTTATATATTGGGCTGCTTTCCTGGTTTCATCACTGTCAAGTTTAGATTCAGCTTTCTCAGATCTGTTAAGTCAGTTATTAATGATCTGTCTATATTTTGTCTCAATTTAAAATGTTACTGTTTTCTCATTGCCTGCTGTCTATGCCTATAAGATTTATGCTTTTTTTAAAAAAAGTATTTTATTTATTATTTTTATTTTATGTATATTAGTGTATTGTGTGTACATATACATGTGCTCATGTCATGCAATACCTGCGGAGGTCAGAAGAGGGTGCCAGACGCCTCTGGAACTGGAGTTACAGATGGCCGCTCGCCACCGTGTGGGTGCTGGGAATCGAACCCGGGTCCTCTGGAAGAGCAGACAGTGCTCTTAACTACTGAGCTATCACTCCAGCCCAAAGATTCATGCTTTTTAAAAACATGTCTCAACTGGTGCTTCATTGGGATTTCTAGAGAAAGCAAAAATAAAGGCTTCTGTTGAGACTGACACCTGCTCAATTGTTTCTCCTTCTCTGTGCACACCTGAGATTATTTTCTTTAGTGGCAAAAATCCTGTCTGCTGTGTTCACTACTTTATCTAATGTCCCCAATACCCGAAAAACACCAGATGCATAACAAATACTTACCAAGTAATCACTGATAGACAGGCCAACTAACTAACTTGATTGGTTAGATTTTGAATGCCACAGAAGCTTCAAAATTTGAAAATGACATTTTAAACAGCAAGAGATTTGTAAAGTATGCTTACTGGTATTTTCATTCTGTTGTGTCTCCATCTCACTTTTTCAAAAGACTTCATTTTATTTTATTAGTGTATGCCTCAGTGTGTTTATGTGCAGCACATGCATGCAAATACCTGCAGAAGCCAGAAGAGTGAGTTGGAACCCGTGGAACTAGAGTTACAGGTGGTTATGACATGCCTGATGTGGGTGTTGGGAACCAAACCTAGGTTCTTTGCTCTTAGCAAGTGCTCTTAATCACTGAACCATCTCTCTAGCCCCTCATCTTATTTTTTTTTAAAGGATTTATTTTTATTTTATGTATACGAGTGTTTGGCTGCATTTATGTATATACACCAAATGCACGCCTGGTGCCTGGGGAGGCCAGAAGAGGGTGTCAGAGTCCCTGGACCTGGAGTTACAGAAGGCTGTAAGCCAATATATAGGTACTGAAAACCAACCCGGGTCTTCTGCAAGAGCAGCAATGCTCTTAACTGATGAGCCACCTCTCTAGATCCCTCTTTTATTTCCCCCAGTTTGTTTTGTTTTTTGGAGACAAGGTCTCCCTGTAGCTCCAGCTGGCCTGGAACTCACTATGTAGACCAGGCTGGCCTCAATCTCACAGAGATCCACTTGCCTCTGCCTCCCAAGTGCTTGGATTATAGGCATGCACCATGCCTCCTGAGTGCTGGGATTAAAGGCATGTGCCACCATGCCCAGCTTCTCTTTTCTTTTTCTTTTCTTTTTTTTTATTTATTTTTTTTTTTTCATTGGGAATTCAGAAGGGAATGAACTGGTGTGAGGGAACCAGAGGGCTTAAGGAAGACTATGATGGTTTTAGCTAGCATATGATATATGGTAGCTTAAAAAAAAATGAACTTAAACTTTTTATTTGTTTTCATTTCATTTTCCTGTGTCACTCAAACATACTCAAATATAATAACTTCAAGTCTGATCTAATTTCTTAATTTTCTTGGAGTTTGATCATTTCCTGTTGTTCAGATGGCAAATTCCTATTGCAGATTCAGTGAGTCAATTTTGTTCCTTAAACTTCTTTTTTTTAAGTATTTTATTATTTTTATTTTATGTATATTTGTGTATTGCTTGCATGTATGTGAGTGCACCCATGTCATGCAATGCCACGGAGGTGAGAAGAGGGTTTCAGATTCCCCTGGAACTGGAGTTAAGAATGGTTTGTAACTGCCATGTGGATGCTGGGAATTGAACCCAGGTCCTCTGAGCCCCTCCTTAAACGATTTTTAAATTCTGTTTGTGAACACACACAGGAGTGAGGGATGATGATGGCCCAGCGGGTTTAGCTTTCCATTTCCAGTAACATTGTGTAGAGGGACAGGAGAGTGGTAGAAGGAAAAGAAAATTCAGAAAAATGACCTTAGCTTTTACAAACAAGGGTTATATTCCACTAAGCAGCATTGTGTGCATGTATTGATTCACTTAAGTTGCATTTATTGAGCACCTACTACATGTATCAAGCTTAATTAAACCCCGAAAACACAATACCTATCTGAGCCTCCCCTTTCACTCATTTAATGAAAGTGATTTGTAATTCCAGCTTTGGTTGTTTTTACCCTACATGTCAGCTTTACCATAGCATGAAACATTCTCATTCCCATACAATTTTGGCAAGGGAGTAGAGGATCTAGCCTTGCATTCATTCAGTTTTATAGTTAGCTAGTTTATAGGTTATAAGCTGCAATCGGTAATTGGTAACAAAGGGCACGGAGAGAATACATGCCAGAACCAAAACGAGAATGCACTTCAATCTCCAGGGAATCTGTTTTAGTGTAGTAAGTAAATTTGAGTATAGATAGATGTTGACTCTATGCACTTAAGGAAAAAAAAAAAAAACAGCTTGAAATAGTGGTAGACATAATGCCCAAGAATATGGACAGCTGGGAAAGGAAACCAGGGTTCTTGCCTGCTGCTTCAGAGACAGTGTGGAATATCTCAGAGTATATTGCTTTCTTTTTGCTTGTGTAGGTCATTCAGAGGTTGACAATAGTTATGATGTGGGGGGCGGGGGAACAAGTAATCCAGAGGAATAGTTCCTCCTCTTTAATTGTTTTCATTAATTAATCATGAATGAATTTATTTCTGGAGAGTGAGGTCATCTATTTTTGTTTTCATTTCTAGAATTATCAGATACAATACCTCATAAACAAAATGGGGACACTGGGGTTGGATTTGTTCATATAAAAATCTGCCTATTATGAACATATTACCTTTCTCCTTACACTTTCTAATAGAAAGGCATTCATTCTTCCAGAAAGACCTGGGCTCCTTGGGCAGTTCTGAGGACTGCCATGAATCACTTCTTTCTGGGTCTGTTTTTTTTTTTTTTTTTTTACTGGTCAGGTCCCTCCTTCACCTCCTGCTTGGCCCTCTCTCTCCACCCTGGAAGGCAGGGCCAATCTACCTCTCTGGCAAGGACAGGAAGGAAAGTGAACAGCTGTCCCAGGGGGCCAAGCTAATGGGGGCTGTGCAGATCTTTCAGCAGGGCTTGTCAATGAGAATCAGGCACTAGAGCCTCCTCCAGCAGCACTCTGACCTCTTGGTAAACTATTTGTTTTTCCTTGTATTGATTAAAAAAACAAACCACCAATGCTAACTCCCCATCAACCAGTGCCTTGTTCTTAAGAACATTTTATATACACTGCTTGAAAGGTTCCAGGTACTTGTTTTGTCTTTCTTTGTGATTCTGGTTGCCTAGGTTACTGGTGATGCTGAAATAAAATCCCCCCAAAGAAGCAGTAGGTACGTACAGGCTTCTCATTTTTTTAAGGTAGCTGAACCACAAATTTAAATAATCAGTAGAATATGCTAAATATGAAGACAACAAAAATAAGCTTTCTTATTCCTTATGTGTCTCTAAAGACTGAAAATGTTTCATCTTATTTACATGCTGGTTTTGAAAGGTATTCTTTTTTACTTGAATGCCGGCTATTGTTTTTCTTAGGTCATAATGTTGAATCTGTCTTTTTTTCCTTGTGTCCCAGCATGCTAAAATAAAATCCATGGTCTCAAAGCAACTTGATCCCTACAAGTACAAATCTAATGAAACTTTACAGTAGAGAGAGGCCTCCAGGTTGTATACCTATTGACGTTACTTAATGAAAACATCTAGAATCATGGTGCTTCTGGTTGTGTTTCCAACAGCAGTGTGATTGCGGCGTACTGGATTAAATTACCAGGACTTTGAATTGTGACCTTCTGTCTAAAAAAGCTTTAGAGGTTACCCTTTATTTTCTTCCGATTTGGGAGACTAGGGAAGGGGGAGTTAATGCAGCTTGAAGGAAAAAAAAATCTATAGGTTATTATGTTTTCTCCCACACCTGGCAACCTCTTTGTAAAAATACTAAACTTTCTTGATTCTGGAAACTTAAAGTCAACCTTCAAGTACCCCAGGTTGGAGCACAGTTTAATGTAATCATTTCCACAGTGGACAAATCAAGCGTTTATCATGTAGTAGCAATTAAGATCAAAGCCTACCACAACGGAGAGCTGAAATCAAGGATGGCAGAAGGGGAGAAACTGATAGACTTGTGAAGCAAGTTATCCATTTAATTGCCCGTTAGGAACTCAGAACTTTAGGTTTTCCTTTAGTGTAAAGAAAAGGTTATAGGACTTATGGAAACCCTACTTGAGAAGGAAATTAACTCTTTTAATGATGACAAACCCACCCATATTTCCTGATTTGCTACTTCAAGCTTAAAGGGTCCTCATGCTTTTTTTTTCTATTGATTTATGATTTAACCAAGTTAATCTGCAATATGCTTATGAATAATAATCAGTTGTATAGTGATTTTA
>NW_008351958.1:1757855-1804472 GCF_000622305.1 Nannospalax galili | reverse complement strand
CATACCTTTCTGACTCTATGAACTTCAATGCATTTTACCTTGTTCCAGAATGATGATACAACTAGGACCCAGTAGTGTCTCAGTGCTCCATCTACTGTTTAGGGGTGACTTTTATGTGCTAGATGAGGTAGATTCTAGAGCAAATAGTGGAGGAAAAGCACTCACATTGTTAAAATGCTGGATTCAGGCAAACATGAAATGCCTAGCTCAGTGCCTGGCCCACAATAAGTGATTGACAAGTTCCACTGCCTCCTTCTGTGAGCTGTTCATTGTTTCTGAAGAATTTAAAAACTGGGAACTCAGCTGTCATGAAACCTAGAAAACACAAAGCAAATTTCCAGATCCTCTTACATGTTGTGGGAGGTGCTGACAAGATTGGTTTTGCCCATGGCTTAGAGGGAAAAAAAATGTTGAAGAGGAGACACCCTGGTTTCCTAGGTTGTTTCATGTCAACAGAAATCCATTTACAGTGTTCGAAGGCAAGGAAGCTTATTGCTGAGATTAAACATATGCTTCCAAGGCCAATTATTTACATATTTTTGACAGAGGAAGAAAAACTAACTCAGTTTGCCATTTTGGAAAATCAGTTGATTTTTGAAGAGAAAATCTGTTGTGTCATATTTTTTTTTAAATGAAGTGCTTCTTGCACGGGATGCCCTTTTCTGAAAAAAAAAAAAAATATGTCACTGCTGGTGCCTTCATTATTTGTTCCAAAAAATGCAGCTCAAAGTTCCTATTAATAATAATAATTTTTTAAAAAACATCCTATAGGTAGTCATTATTACAAAAGATGACAAGTTTTCCTCCCTACATAAATAAACGCCTATGATTCACATGTAAAAACCAATGTGCTAATTCTGAGGTCAGGAAATAGAGTCTATTTTCATATTGTGTTGGTATAAAGACTATAACATTTATGAAAATAATTTTCCATGGTACAATTAATAGTAATTGCCTCCTTAAATTTACTGTTAAAAGCTATTCATGTTGGAGTTTCAATGGAAAGCATTTAGCAAAATGCTGGTAGACATTTCTTTGGTAGATTTAATATCATTCTTAAAATAAATAGAGGATGTTTTACTTGGTTGTATTTCAGCCAAAGGGTACTTGGGAGCAGGACTCTCCCTGTCAGTCTCGTGCCAGTGGGGAAAGTACAGACCATGGAAAGGGGGTCACTCCACAGGCCAGTGTCACTATCTGAGCCACTCATTGACTACCCTAATGGGGTCTGGAAAGAAGATACCATGGTAGAATCATGGCGTGCAGCAAAGCAGAAATGTATCAGAAAGCAGGATTAGAAGATATTTCGGAATATTTTGCTTTCTGCTCTACTTCCAACAACCTGAACTGTAAAATGTTGCATATTTCCAGATATAATTGATTTCCATCATCTGAAACGAGTAATGACTAGATTTTACTTTTGGAGGAAAAGCTTTAAGTGTTAATTCTATTTTGCAATTGACTGATACTACTTTCGAGAACCAGTCATCTCCTAAGAACTGTAGGTGCAGAGAGAGTTAGTAAACTGCTGGGCCAGGATAGATATGGATGCTTAATCCATTCAGGGTAAAGGAAACAGAAGGAAAACACATCCTTTTACTGGAAACCACAACCAATCAAGAAATTTGCATTGTTCCTGGAATGGAAAAAGGAAAGAGACACTCTACTGTTTTATTCTTTGTTTTCTTGGTATTTGTTAAGTTAATATGTTTACTCAGTTGCCTACTCTCATAGGCTGAGAAATATTCAAGTTTCCTGTTAGATTGTGCTAATAAGTCTCTTGCATCTGCCTTTGTCCTTTTGTTTTTCCTAATTAAGGGAATTGTGTGTGTGTGTGTGTGTGTGTTCCCACTTTTATTTAAAATTCTTTCCTAATCTAACAGCATTGGAAACATCTATGAAAATGATTGACTTTTCCCATACAGCTGGGAAAATTTCCAGGTAAGAACTGCTCTGTCATATAAGACCTGCTGGATGATAACAGTATGTGGAAGATCTTTGTATCACATTTAGAATAATCAAGCATCCCATTAAGGCTGAAATTTTCAGCAAAATTCCCAAAGCTTTCTTGCAATGTGTATGACTCTATTAGGAATCAGCTTGGTTCTTAGGTGGTATTTGATTAAGCTATGCAATTACAACTATTGAAAATTTCATAACATTAATTTTTGGTTATTTATCACAAAATAACTTATTTTTTGGTTCAAGTTGTATGTAATACTAATTACTGTGTATTTTGAATTTAGACGTAATAACCAGGCAAAATTTATAGGTAAACGTGTAATTATTTTTAATACGTCTAGCTTTACTTTAGGAAAAGAAAACTATTTAAAAATAATAAATATGCCCATGACTATTACATTTAGCCAGTGATTAAACTGTGTGTCCCATAATTATGAGGTATGAGCTATATCATATCAATTAGTGGTCACATTAAAATGATCATATTTCCCTAATTTTCATAATTACATGCATCATTTCTTTAAAAGTATTTTGATTGGTTAAATAAAAATAATTGAAATTCAATATAGAAATGTATTCAATATAATAAATTTGATGTAATATAGGCAAGTAACTTGTTTGTAAAGTTGCCACAAGGTTGCTAATGTTTTGACTTCATGGATTTTGCATATTCTAGATTCTCCAATATAATCTTTTATGGATCAGATGAATATCATTTTAGCCATTCACGTCTAAGATAATTTTTGAACTATGGAAACCCTGAACACAATAACTGATGATAAAGTTTCAGGCAGGGGTTAATTCTTCAATCAATACCTCAGGTTTTATGTTTTAGGGAACTTAATGATAAGCTCTCAGCACAAAAGCAGTTATTGTCTGGGTGTTTGATGTCATACATAGAACTAATGTAACTTTATATTTTATCTCACAACACTAGAAAACGCCATCACAGACCATTTTGTTTTCTGCACATGTAGTTTAGTATGTTGAATAACTGCTACTTCTGGTCTGGGATTGCTGTAGGTGGTAACATAACTCTATTTCTTCTACATATATGAACAGATCCAATAGCAATCAACTGTTTTCTGACCTGGCTTCCCAAATATGGTAGATGCCTAGCCCATGATTCTTTGCTGGTACTGCACAAGATGAAATGCTAGGTGAGTTAGCAGTTTAAGCTGTCTCTTAGCTTTGACAAAGTACTTTTTGGTGAGGAATTTAGCCTGGCATCCTTTCAGGGAAGTGAAGAGGGAAAGCCTGTATGGAATTTTGGTCCCTAGAAGCATTTGGTTGGGTTCTGTTTGCGTCTTCGGAATGGTGCTTTCATTTACAAGTTAGCAAAGCAAAGGTAAGACCCTGTCTGCTGCTTTATTCATTGATGTGAAGTCACTGTGATTTTTAAAGTGTTTTTTTTTTAAATATATATCAAGGTGAGAACCTAAAGAGGTACATTGCTTTTTTAATAAACAGACCAAATAGAATAGTGACATTGGTAATGATAAAATGGCTTTTTAAAATGAGTTTAAAGATTTGATTTTAGAGTACAAAATTGGTTCTGATGAGTATTGAAACAAATATTTGCATCAAGCTACAGTATGGTATTGGCAAGATATACCTATTATTCCTTAGAAGGGATGCGTTCTTCAAAGATTCTTGAAATTAGCATTCGAACTAAGCCATTGATCTTGTGGGTGACCTGATTTAGCTGCCTAAAACATGGTATCTTAACTCAAACTCCACTTTCTCGGTGTTAACAGTTTGTCACGCATCGATTCTGAGTGTACTAGAGTTTGAATTTTTTTAAAGCATAGGCTGCAAAGAAAGTTCCAGATTAAGCGAATCTTTTATCAAGAATCACTTAAAAATGTTAATGCTGCAATATTATCTGGGTCACATCCAAAGAATTGAAACCTTCGCAGAATTGTCAGCCAGGCTTTCATTGTTAAGCTGATAATAGCTAACACGTTTGCTCTTTCTCTCTTTTAGTGAAAAGTCTACTATTTTTTTTTTTAATCTTCCCCAGACCTGTTAGTAGGTAGGTTCAGTAGGAAGAAAAGTATCCGTTCCCCCAAGTTTCGGGGCCTCAAAAAACTATTGGAAAAGTGTAAAAGATAACGTGTAACTACTCCCCAAAGATCTTAATTGGGGAGGTACTGGCGGGGAGGACTTGTGTGTGTTGACAGAGGCTCCCACAGCTGTTTATTCAGATAGCATGGGGCGCGTCATTTACATAATAAATTTTTTTTTTTTTTTAAAGGAGCAAGGTTGAGTCAGACCGCTCAGTGCTCCACACAATTGTTGCATTTAAACCAATAAGGTTAGGACAAGAGAATAGCTGTGGTTTGCGTTGCAAAAACAAAACAAAACAAAAAGCCCCGAGGCTTCATGGGCAGACCTACAAGGCTGCGCAAACAAATGGAGGGATGAGATCGCTGCGTTTCTTTGTCTGGGCTTCTCAGATGCTATCTGCCGCTGCCGTGCGCAGGGGCGCAAAGCGGTTCCCAAAGAGATCCCGGCGAGCCGATGGCTCCGGGCTTGGGGCGAGGTAGAGAGTGTGCTGTGCCACTTCCGACTGGAAGCCTTCCTGTGGCGGTGCGCGCCGACAGGGTCCTTCCTGGGGAAGGCGATCGCGCTCAGTTGCTCGGCAGCTCCAGCCTGCAGCGGAGCCCGGGCTCCATCCCTCGGAGCCTGCCAGTCCCCGGCCTCCGCGCTGCGCTGCCCGCCGCACCGCCGCGCCGCTGAGAGCGCCCAGCCCTCCAGTCCCTGCCCCGCAGCCAAACTATGTCAGGAATGGAGGGCTGCTAACCCCGAAAACTCCAAGGAGCACACGAAAGTGGTGGACGCAGATGTGAGCGCTGTAAGTACAAGCTGCTGGAAAAGTTGTAGTGACTGAGAACAGCTGTCCGGTGGGCGAAGCCCGAGATAACAGGAGCGTTTTTATTGTTTTGTTTTTAAAGAAAAAAACAAAAACAAAAACATTGTGGTATGGGAGAAAAGATGACACTTGGTACCTAGGACTTTATTAGCCACAGAGTTCCGTCGTAAAAGTATAATTCTTAACCTCCAAATGATGGGAGCGATTAGGATCATTAGGAGGTAATTGCAAATTAATTGTTAACAATTACTTTTGTTAAGGTCGGTGTAAATAGGGATGACACAGAGCAATATTCTTGGAGGGAGATGGCTTCATATAGCTTCTGGAATTGCTGCACAGCCTCCAAATATTGTGTAAAACTGAGCAGAGCGTTGCATCTCTATGTAGATGTATAGATATATACACATGTATAGTGGCATCTATAACCCACAGATGACTTTTTCTACCACTGAGTTGATCTGAAAAAACGCGGAAAGGTTACCACCTGAAAGACAACGGATTAACAATAACCACTTTTAAAGGAAGAGATCCCTTTTCTTCGGTAAACAAATTTTCCAAATGTTATATTAAACAAGCTCATCTTCAAAATATGGTACAATAAGCATTTGTCCAGTTAATGTGTGTCCCTTTCTGACCTTGAAGTTTAACTCCAGGTTCTTAAACTTTTGAATTTTTCCTTTAAATGATTGCCATTCAAAATCAGTATCTGAATTGCTGATGACTAGTGGGCTTGCATTCTTGGGGGAGTTTTGAACACATTTAAGCATAGCAGTTTCAAGAATTCAATAAATTCTGAACTGTCACTGAGTTTACACAAGTGTTTCTAAGTTTTATTTCTTCAGATGGTCAGGGGTACAAAAACTTGGTAGTTTAGTACTTGGCATAGTTTTATAGGTCTGGGGCTGGTTTTCTAATGTGTCTTTTCAGAGGCTTTATTTTATGCTTGTATGAGTCTTTTACCCTCTCTCCTTGGGGTTTGGGGACACACACACATGAATAGCCATGCTTTTATATGATCAAACATTTGATGTTTGACTTTCCCGATGCTTGAGTTCTCCTAAGGCCCAAAGTGTTTAATAAGTGAGCAAGCAGCCATGGATTTCAGCCTTTGAAAACTCTTCTCGGTGACAGACATAGGAGTCTAATTGAGCCACTGTTCAGCCTTAAAGTGCCAAATGCAGTCAACTGCTCTGTTAGTTTCACAGCCATGATAAATGATTTTCTCTAAAGAAAATTTCCATTTGAGTGTGAAAATGTATTTCCTAAGAATACCCTGGAAAGAAGGGAAGTACTTGCAGTGGGAATAAAATCTTTTATCATATATAAAAAGTATTCCAGAAACATTGCCAATAAACACTAATTTTGAAAACAGTCGTTTCTCTTTAAAGCTGTAGGTAGAAATGATGTGGTTTAAATACTTGTTTGTTTTTGGTTTCATAAGGATTGAATCATTTTCTTTAAAGGAGATAATGCGAAAAGCAATAAAGGATATTGCATTAAGATAATCATCAATAGCATCTGAGCATTTGGTTTATGGAGCCTTTGATAAAGAAAGAAACGGAGTGTTAACATTTGAAAAATATCTTATCCCTAGGAGCTCTTTTCTACTTTAAGGTTAGGTTTTTTTGCTCTAAAAACTTTGGGTTTTTATTACAACACTGAGAGGTAGAAATGTGGCTGGAGGAGGGATTTTTCACAAGAATATATTCTCCTTAAAAAGCACATTTATGGCGAAGGCATTTTTCCCCCTATAAAATACATTGTGATTAGAAAATTACCATTGTCTTTCATATTGGGGAGCACTCAGGTTGATCTGTGTTGGACAAAACTAGCTTGCCTGCCAGTTCTATTTAGATAACTTCAGTACTTTCACTTTGAAATTTTTTTTTCAGTTTGAAAAGAAAAAAAGTTTTAAAATTATAGTCATTTTATAAAAATTGCTTCTAGCAAAGCAAGAAGCCTATGGAAAAGCCATAATTTAGACAAGTACCTACATTTTATTTTCTCTGTGCTGCTGAGATTTAGAATCCCTTTCCATTTACAGTTTACTTTTCACAGAACATTATTAACTTTTTGGCTTCATACATGATCTTCTGTCAGATGCTTTTGATTTGTAATTTAGCAAAGTATAATAAACAGTGCAAAAGTCATGAATTTTGCTCTGTATCCTGAGCTCTGTGGTAGGGAAAATGTGATAAAATGTGTACCTTAAGTCTTGTTTGATGATCTCTCAAAGCACGTTTGCCTTCTGGAAATAATTTCTGGGGTTGAAGAGCATGGTATTAACAGATTTAATGTGGCTATTCAATGGATTGGCGAAGTACTATGTGAGGTTTAACAAAATGAGAGAGACAAATTGAACATCAACAAAAGTTACATCTGTGAAGAATTATAAATTTAATTAGAAAAAAAGGCAAACTTAAAAGACCTCATTAACTAATCAGAAGTCAAAGTTACTAGTGTAGGATTCTTGAATTTAAGTTCTAAGGAGTTCTGTTATCTTTTTTCCTCTTTGTGTTTTCACAAGCCTGTCAGAATGCTGCTGCTGCTGCCATGCGGATTCCACACAGTTTTTAGAAAGCCTTAAAGTGAAATGGCTTCATTGTCCTATAAGGTGACCATTCATAATGCAATAAGAAATACTTTTTGCACTTCTAGGGGTGTTTGGATTAAAATACTAGATTAGGAGAAGACAAGAAATATATTAAGTTTACAGTTAAAGACAAAAAAAAAAAAAAAGTAAATTTACTGAATGCCTAACAGCATTTTTCTGGAAACCATGATTTTCCTCCCCCTTTTGAATGTAAATATCCTTCATTAATTAGTTTTGAAACCCACTGTGGTTTTAGACCTTTAAAATACAAAAATCTCCCAGAGACATTATCAAGTGTGAGAGGAAAGCAGCAGCCATCAGAAATAGGTGTTCTTTTTAGATAAGTCATTAGATGAACATGTTTCCCTCTTGCACTGTAATCTTGTACTACACATAAAAAACTGAAAGCATGTGAAGTGTAGCATTTTGTAAACTGTAACTAATTTCACTCACATCTGTGTCTAATTGTTGTCTGCATTCGCATTCTTGAGAGTAGATTTATTTTTCCTGGACCACGATGTGGATTCAGCTGACCAGCCTAAGTGAGGATTAGTTGTTTTAAAGTTATTTTGATTAAAGAGTCATTTTTAAATACAGTAACATACAACACATGGTTTAAATAATCCTTGAGACACAAAAGAATATATCTGAAGTACACTTAATGAAAGGAAGATCATAGATAGGGGCTCTCAAAAACTGTGCTGTGTTAAAGCGCAGTGGAAGCTAAGTTGCCAGTATAAAAGAAATATGTTGTTAAGATGTGTTTTGTTTTTTTTTTACAATACGGAAATGTGTTAGAATAATTCTTTTTTGGAAGTTCATTATTTTTTTTTCAAGTTTGATTTTTCAAAAATTGAGATATGATAGGCTAAACCTCAAATATAACTCTAAGCTTTCAAGGGGACATAATGAAATAGAAATGATAATTTCAAGATCATGCTTTCTAACTGATGTGAAAATAGAAATATATCTTACTATTTAACGCTAAGTATGCTTCACATACTCTCTCACGTAATAGCTGAGAGAGTTCTTAAAACTTAGTTCTCACCTATAATTTATTCCAGGTGTATAAAAGGGAGTAAGAATTTTATCCTTGAGATTGGTTGAAGTTTCTAAAGGAAACTATTTAATCTTATGTGAGAATATTAATTTTAACAAAAATTGCAGAAACCTGTTATTGCAGAATGAACATGTTGCTGGCATTAAAGTTAAATTTCCACTTAATATTCAAGGGTCTTAAAAATTGTTTTTGTCTTGCACATAAGAAATGTATAACTAGAAATTTCATGTAACATTATCCAAAGTCATTTAGACCTTAATGATGCATTAATTCTTGCTAGAAAGGTAGTGTTTCTTAATTTCATAAATCATAATTAAAAAATAGAAGGACTCAAAAGATTTTTGAGTGGATAACTTTAATGTCATTCGAGACTCTTCAGTCCCCATCTTTGTTCTGTAGCTCTAACTGATGTCAGTTCAGGTTGAATGAAAATGCACATCAAAGATTTGGAATTCTGAGCCATTTTAAACGTTAGACAAAATGCTCCTTCCTGCCTTCCCAAACATTGGTGGGCACTTGCAAGTGGTCAGCTGCCTGGCGCACCTGAGCGTTATCACCTGCTGGTAGTTAGCACTGACTCCAGACAAGAACAGACTGTTAAAACTTCAGGTTAGTGAAGTGTTCAGTCCTAAATCCAAAGTTATCTTGAAACATAAGAAACAGCATGCTGACTGATGGAATAGTGAACTGATTTACTTAATAATTCTGTGTTCTTCAGTCTAAAAGATGGGAAACACACATACACACTCACACTCACACACGGAGTTACATTTTGTCTGTTGCCGGTCATAGCTGCATAAATACTCATTGGGTTTTAATTTGGCATGGTTAAACAAGCACATTGCTGAGCAATGGGACTTTGGGTATGAAAATTTGCCTTTGCCATGTATCCTGAGCCCAACCTTGCAGGAGGGCAGCCTTGGAGCTGTGTCATTGAATGTTAAATGACAAATAGTAAGTGTGGGAGAAAACCATCCTGATAAGGATAGGAAACTGTCAGGAGTCTAAGGGGTGGGCGGGAGCTTTAGTTCAGCTGCTGAGAGCAGAAGATGAAAGATCTAAGGATGCTGGGGGATTATTGCTTCAACTACTGCTGTTAAACACACTCGTTTTGTTAATAGCTTTTTTTTCTTCCCAAGCACCTTTTCCAAGCTGCCTGGACAAGGCTGCTTTGCATGTTGATTGGGGGAGGGGTAATCCCGTTTGCAGCTGTCATAGGCTAGTGATGAATCACTAGCCCGTCATTTGACTGCCTCTCCAACCCCAAGGGGAGGAGGAGGATAGACCTGCAGGAGGAAACGGCAGTTGAGACCTCCACTTAAAGACACTATGCTTTTCCCGACAGCAGTATCCTCCTTTTTCTCTTTTGGTTAAAAGTGAGCATTGTGGGACTCAACCCATGTGCTGTGTATAATTACTAGCTGACACTGAAGCCCAGTTAACAAGAGCTTCTAACTTTTTACCCCTGACCACAGGTGCAAACATCTCACACCAGTTCAGATGTTGCTGTTTCCTCGGGTTGCAGGTAAGGATGTTGTTGATATTCAACATTTTTGTAGCTTACCTTTCTGTGACCCGGATCTATTTTTGTCTAGTATTTCTTAATTATTTCTATTAATAGCAACAGCCTCGGTTGGAAATTACACAACAGTGTGTGTGTGTGTGTGTGTGTGTGTGTGTGTGCTTTTAAAAAATGTTAAGTTTCTATGAAAGCAGTGATAACCTTGGTTTGAAAACCAGGATGGACTATCATTTTCTGATGTTAGGAAAACTGCAAATGTGTGATGAGATTTAGGACAGAATAACCGGATATGAAATCATTTCTTATTTGAATTTAGATTCTTAAGGAAGTAAAGGCTCACCTCATAAGTAAAATGGCTCATATGAAGCTGTATTAAAAACTAATACTCAAAGTTAATTTCAGTGCAGCCTCTAAATTAAAATGACTGTGCCCATTATGGAGTGGAGTGAGGGGCAAATACTACTAGCTTTATATGTGTAATTTTAAATTTCTTCTTCCTGTATTGTTATTCTTTTAGAAAAATAATATAGAGTTTAAAATATAGTGAGTGGGCCTTAGATGTTTAAAATTTTGGCTGTTGGAAAACAGAATGGCATCTACGTGTCTAATTAGCGACTTTTCAGTAGGTCTTCTGTTCATGAATAAGTGTTAAAAATAAGAGGTATCTAGTTCTGAATTGCCAACACGAGTCGTGGCTGCTGTGCCTTACACAGTGTAAGTGTGTGCCGAATTTAAGAACTTCCAGGGAATGCTGAACTGTTCTTACATGGTGAAAATGCAAAATGATAGCATTGCATAGTATTGTCCTTTCCCCCCTAGGTGACAGCTGAGGTATTCTGAGTGCTAATGCTCCTAGGGACCCAGTGTGTATTGGTCTTATCCCTGTTCAATTGGGCAGGCTGCATGTAATCCACAAAGCGAACAAGTGAGCCGACATCATAATGTTTTAATGCTGCATTTGTTTCAAGGGAAACAGAGGAACAATTAAGGAGTATGCCAGAGTAAACACATGCACCAGGACGATCTCATTCCCTGTCACTGGGCTGGAGCTTTCAAGTGTTTTATTTGGTTTGGAGACCCATTAAATTACAATTGGGTGTTAAATTATAAGGGAGTACCCAGTGCTAACTTATTAGATGAAACAGATTACACAGAAAAGTGATTTATTTTGATTGTATTCATTCACATATCTGCCTTTTCTTTTAGGAAAATGATGCTTTGTAGGATTGCTTTTAGTATAAAAATGACTACTTTCCCCCCTCTGAATGTTAAAATAGTTGCGATTGTGTAACCTCAGCTTATGACAAAATATACAATGGGGGAGGGTTTTAAAAACTGCATGTGAATGTTTGGCTAAATAGGTAGGATGAGCGATCACTTTTAGTAATATGTGTAATGAAAGGATGACAGAAGCCAAAATGCAAGTGAACTATGTTGAGTCCAAGACAATAGATACAATGGGACTTTTGACTGAGTGTGTTTCAAAGGAGGTGTCAAGTCATTAGCGCATTAAATAGTGGTAGTATGAATTTGGTACATCTGTCAACGGGAAGGCTTCTTGTCTTTAGGTCTATGGAAATGCAGGATCTAACCAGCCCGCATAGCCGACTGAGTGGAAGTAGCGAATCTCCCAGTGGTCCCAAACTTGAGAACTCTCATATAAATAGTTCCATGACTCCCAATGGCACTGAAGGTGAGTGTCTGCCTCATTGCTCTGCCCTTGGTTTTTCATCAATATGCACCTTCCTCCGATTCATAAAACTGGTTCTTTTCCCTCTCAGTGTTTACCATTGCTTAGGAGTGAATATTACTGGATTGTAATGTTCCATAGACTATTTTATATAGATGCATATATACATATATGCACACATATATCTTAGATGAATGTATATACATAATATTTTCAATCTTGGAATATATTTCTCATTGTTGATCATCATGTACCCATTACAGTATTTATTTGTATTATTTTGCTGTATGACCCGTGAAAATTTGGAATTATTTCACTTTTTTTCCATTTTGTTAGTAAATATAACCAATGAAAAAATATCAACACTGCACTGAGTCATTTCTAAAGATCAAGAAAATCATTTGTGTGTTTGGTATTGATGTGGCCTTGACCACTAAAAAGAAGGAAAACTTAATGTCTACAAAATATGCAACCTTATTTGGCAGGTATGCATACAATTTATTCAGTTTCTCAAACATTAAGTACTATATATTAAACAACATCATAATTATTTCTATATAATTAGCACATATGAATGTGTGTGTGAATTATATGTAAATAGAACACCTATTTAATACATATATGTTTCATTCTAAACATATACTAAACATAATACTATATTACTATCTTATGCATAGTCAGGTGCGAGTATATTTTCATAACTTTAGCATATGGAAGGGTATGTTACAAGTCACACTGTATTTTTTTCTACTGTAGACTGTTGAAAAATGTCTGTAGCACTGATATTTTTGCTTATTTATCTCTTGCTAAGACTCAGGATCTTGATAGAGTCATAAAATAAGTTTTACTAGAAGTTCAGTGGATTATCGGTATCAGAATTCCGTTCATAGACAAACCCTTAACTGTCAGTTCCCAGTCACCATGGTGATCTTTCATCACAGTTGTTGGTTTTTCTTTAAATTTTTTTAATGTAAGTAGAACTAAAATGTAAAATTATTGTCATCTTACTGCAGTATTTGAATATATATCTGTGGAAGTCTTTTGAAGCTCGCAATACTATGACATTTTGAATGGATTGAACATGAAATTCTGATGTAAAGATTCTTGATTTTTATGCTGACAGTAATCAGTTTTACGTATAACTGTTCTGTAGCTTTCTTTACAAGTAAAAGTATTCATTTCCAGGCTCTATAGAAAATGGTTGTTGTGAAAAGTAGAAACTTTAATGATTTAGCAACAAGATTAGTCTCTGAATAAAGTACATTTCATATGAAGCCTCTATCCGTTTCAATAGTCGATCAAATAAAAATTTAAATTACATAAAAGCAATTCTAGCATGTAAGCAGATTGTATAGAGCAAGTATTATAAAAGCAAGCAGTTCTGTCTCATTTTCTGTTTGGAATCTGGCTTCAGATGAAAACATGTCAGCACAGGCAGAGTGTAGAGATAGTCACACAGCCCACTGCAGGTTCTTGCTTGGATGGGTTCAGTGAATTGTCAGGATTCTAAGCAAGAAGAGACCATGGGTGCAAACCTTTAGCAGTCATTTTCTCTACTGTAAAGTTCAAATGAGATAGTCACTTAATAAGGAATAGTAAGCATTTTAAACTATTCTAATAAGTATACCAATATATGAGGAAGAATGATTACTAAGTATTGATAACTTTTTACATGATATAGTGTAATAAAAGTAAGACATTTTCAACTTCTCAATATCACTGGCTAGTCATCTACAGATAAAAGTCACCCAGTATGGAAGCAGGGTAGGTGTGAGGTAGGCTTGGCCACCCTTGGGTCATCTCGTGGGAATGAGATATGGTTGTTTTTAAAGAAAAGGTGGAGCACTAATATATTTCTGAGTATTTACATGTCACAGCTTGCTATTACATTCAGAAATATAATTTATTTTTAGGATTTTTACATGATTCAAATAAGCTTGGAATAACAAAATGTTTTAGATAACTATAATTTTTGAATAATTCAATTTGTTAATTAGAAATGATTTCATATTTTAAAAAATCTTTAATTGTACAGAGCAGGGTGGTGTGCTATAATCCCAACGCTAGGAAAGTGGTGACAGGAGGACCAGCAGTTCAAAGTGAACCTCAGCTTCAGATGTGAGTTTGAAGCCAGGATTACAGGAGATCCTGTCTCAAAGGACCAAAAAAATAAAATAATAATAAAACCAAAAATCTTAATTGTTTTAGGTCTTGGAAAGGAACTTTTCTTTCTTTCTTTTTTTTTTTTTTTTGGTCTTTTTGAGACAGGGTCTTCCTGTAGCCCCAGCTGTCCTGGAACTCACTATGTAGACCAGGCTGGCCTTGAACTCACAGAGATCCACCTGCCTCTGCCTCCCGAGTGCTGGGATTAAAGGTATGCACCACCACACCCAGCTGGAAAGGAACTTTTTAAAGTCAAATTTCAGAGGAATACATAACTCTTCATTGCATTCTGTTTTCAGGCATTCTTTATAAATGTTCTTTACAAGGGTTGTGGTAGATTCAGAAGCAAAATTAGAATGTATTAGTATAAATCAAGGCATTAAAGAAATTTTGGCCAATAAGATATATTATTCAGAGGTATTTTAGCATATAGCTTAAAATTATGGGCCCAAATGTTCTTCATGATCTGTGTTATGTGACTGTAGGTCCAAGCATAGCAAAAAGTTCGATGTTACCAAGTTCGAGAGTCAGTTTATCACGTGTCTCTTCTGTTTTATTGTGTTCTTTTCACCCTTCTCAGTCGCCACCAGAATTGTGCTTAAAATTAGTGACTTTCTTAGCATCTGGCAAGCTTCCCTGGGTTGCAGTCATTATTGATTTTCTTATTCCTTCTTTGAGATCTGATTTAGTTTGAAGCTTGAAGTGTTTACCAATAAATTTGAGGAGCAAGAAGGACAGAAGGAAATTAGTTGAAACATAAGTCTTTAAAACATCAGTCACCTCCCCAATCCCATAGCAAACACTTCAGTTATCTTTATACACACATGCACATGTACACACACACACACACACACACACACACGCACATGCACACACACACCCATATGTGTTTATACACCACAGTGGGTGTGTGTTTAAGTGACTTCCCAGCAGCCCAATTGAAAATATTCTCAGCTCAATTGAAATTAACTAGGTAAACCAAATGCCCATGTAGTTTTCAGTTGTTGGCTTTGCCTGAATTTACATGGGCTGTCTTCTCTCACCAGGAGTCTTTATTTTTATTTTTTCTTTTTTTGCTTCCTGCCACCACTTGTCCCCATAACAAGGCTAAGAAAACAGAAAATCTTCTCTATCAAAAACCATAGCTTCATCTAAAGAGCAAACAAGAAGGGAATGTAATGGAGAGACAGGGAATATTAAGTTTCTTCTTCAGTCTGCTGCCAAATTAGCCTAAGATTCAGTGTTGGTGGGTCCAGTACTCAAAGGCTAGTGCCTATTTTCAAGGTTCATCAACGGGATAAAGTCAGACACACTAAGCTACAGCCTCAGATGCTTTTTTAAAATTTTCTAAACAAAATGTTCTTGATATATAATAATTGAATGTTTGAAAACCTTTAACTCTTTGTATCTTCATATTCCAACATCTCTGGTTATTGTTGCAAGTAACTGCTGATGTTCCACAGTTTACAAATCTATAAACTATAAAACACAAGTAGGTAAGTGTAGTTAAATAGTAGCATAAATGAATGTTTGGTTGTCACTGGGGGAAGCACTGTTGGAAGAGACAGACTTTCAAGGGACTCAATGAATATTTCAGGTACTATTAAAGCAAATAAGTTAAGGCAGAAGACACTAACGCATGATAGGGAAAAGCACTACAGTGCTCTTGAACTCTTCTTTCTGATTCTTTGGAGAGTCTTCCAGGGTAGAATGAAATAGTAATTTCTTATCAGAGATACTTTGTTAAAGCCTAATCTTTAAGAAATAAGGTTTGGGGTAGTGTTAGATGGATATCAGAGTCCACCGTGAAAGGGAGGATTTCCAATGTGGACGTTTGCTCAGGCGTTGAAAAGCCTTGGTGTTGATATTTGTGGTAAAGTGTGAGAAGCCTTTAGGAACCTTTCCTTCAGAAAGACTTAGAGCTGTAGCAGTAAAAAGATTTTTATTTACACACCTAATTAGGGCCTTGTTTGCAAAGCAGGGATTCTTTCCATCTTCGTTTTCTTTGATTGTCTTAAATCCATGGGAGCCGAGGTTGGCTAGTTCCTATACTGCCAATTTAAGTGTTTATTTATTTATTTTTTTGGTTATATATGAGTGGGGAAGGGCCAAAAAGGCATGCTTGAGGCTAAGAGCTTGAATTAGAAGTTTTCTCTATTATATTATCCACTCAAAATGAAGCTCAGGAAGATTCAACCGGTCTTAAAACAGGTAAATGTGCCTTTAAGTGTCATAAAATCAGATGCAGTTGGAATTCTCACTACCAACAGAGTTTCAGGAATTCCTACAGGAATTCATATAGTAATTTTAAATTGGTGTATCAGATTTCCAAGATTGCAATCTTGAATTAGGTGGCTAAATTGCCTGCATTTAAAATGTATTCAATTGTGTTTTTCACATTTTAAGAAGATAGGTTAATTCAATTACCCACATTTATATTACCAGAATCTATTTTTAAGCAGTTTTGCTGTTTCTGCAAAGCTTAGAGCACAAGCAAATTATCTGAATTTGTTTTCTTCCCTATAATTTTGATTTAGTAAAATACAGTTCTGTCCAATGAGAGTATCTTTAAGAAATCTTATTTACAGGAAGTATCTAAACTGAGTTGAATGTGTACAGAGTTATGGTTTGAGACTGCCTTTTACAGGCCATATTTATATATCTGTGGTTGAATATTCTGATGTCAATAGAAACATGCTAATCTAATTTCATCCTTGTTTACATTTTATACATAATTCAGTTTCTGGAAGATTAAGGGACATCATGAGTGAAAGCATTTCTAAGTGACATTTTCAGAGTTTTATCAATAGTCACAAAATTGGCTTCTTATAAATTAAAGCAAAAGTTATAAAGGAATAAAATAATTTGTTAGAATTAAATATTTGCTATATTGCATATACATATATGGAAATTTTCACGTGCCTGTTACTAATAATAAAAATAGTTACTTTTGAACACCTTCTTACTGGTCATTTCACAGACCATTCTCCATGTTTCTCTTCATTAAATCTTGAGAAAATTCCTTGAGCTGGCCAACAGAATGACTAAGGCTGGAGGTTTGGAGCCTGGCTGCTTGGTTTGCCAGCTGTAGGAACTGGAGCAGATGAACTTTCCTGTGACTCTGTTTTCTCATCTGTAAAATGAGGAAAACAGCAGAACTTACATTAGGCTTGCCATGACCATGGAATATAAAACTTGGGGTATATCTGGAGCTTACCAAGTAAGAATTTACTGTATCTATTAATATTAACTGTCGAACCATATGTAAATAATAGTCACTTCTGTGCATGATTTCTATTCTACAAAGAAAATGGTAGAAAGTTAAATGCCAAGTTCCAAGGCACACAGCTTATAACGGGTACCATTGGAATTGGAGCTGGTATTTGAAGAAGTGCTGGCTGAATGCAGAGCCTGGACTTCTGGGTGGTGTGATGCTCTGAAGAGAATATATGATCTTCCTCATCTGTAAACATCTTTTCTGATACCTTTGTCCTAGGGGGTTGGTGGTTCAGCATACAGGATGTCATTCAGTAGTAAACAGTGCTGCACAATAGAAGAGGCAAGGACTTCCATGAAAAATGGACGTCCTGATAAGGACAGCTCCCTGGGGTCATTATCTGCTCGTGTTTGTGTTCTTGTATGTGTGACTGGGGAAGATTTGTTCTTATGGCCACGTGTGTTTGTCATATTGCATCAATAACTTCACTTTTGGAGAATTGTCTCTAATTAGTTTTCAAAGCTTTGGACTTAATTGTAATTCTGCCAGCCCTCTGCTTGCTTTAAGCCTCTGAGATCAAAAGGAGATGGGAGGTCACCTCTGCTTTTCATTACAATAGCCATTATTATATGCACATTTGTGAAATCCAAAAGGCACTTTTGCTACTGCTCAGAGTAAATATTTTCTCCTTCAGGAAATATTTTTGAGTCCATGGTAAATTGGATCACATTTCTCTGGACTTGGAGAACCAAATTGCATCAACTTCACATCACTGTATAAATCTTTGTCAAAGACTCCAACGGAACAGCAAACATCAAAATGGAGAGTTGGGGGCATGTGTAGTGTGTTCTAGTAAGTGTGGCTGGAAGAGAGAAAATGGCAGGGAGTATGAGGGCAAGTCAGAGGGTTACAGGGTGGCATGTGTGAGCCACAAGGGTGACAGTCTGCTCTTATTCATCACCTGTTAATAAACTGGCTCTTGGCTGGTAACATAAGGAATTCCAGTGCTTACTGCCTACAAGAAGGCTCAGGGTTTCCAGGCACCTAGACATCTTGATAAACTGGTGACTAGACACAGATAGGTTTTAGTGCTTCCTCTTGCTAATAGAGAATCAGCATTCTGTGACATCGCTATCCTAGTTCTGTATGCACAAAAATGTGTCTTCCCAAGAATATCCTATCTCCTGGGAGAAATCTCTGGTTCTTCCAAGGAAGACGAACTTTTAGGCAAATTCATGTCTCTTTGGTCACAGATTCTTGCTTTAAGTTATACCTGATTTCTTATAATATCCAAGGATGCCTTGGGGGTGAGCAGTATCTATGAAGTAGGGTGTGTGTTCATTCTTACCTTGTTTTCTTAAAGTAAGAGCCAAGAGTAATATATTCTCTGTTTGGCTACATATGTGGAAACATGCATTTAAAAAAATATATATATATGTAAAATTTCCCATTTTTAGTTTGGGAATAAGTGAAAGTTAACTACTTTTTGATTATATTCTGTGACTGCCAGATACTGCCTTTATAAAGAGACAATGTAAGTTATGAAAAGCTAATAAAGGATTTATATTCATTTGAGGGACCTCCAAAATTGTTTATAAGTGAAAGCTTATTATGATTACATTCATGGTAATGTGCTGGCTTTACAAATTTTTCAGTTTTATTTCATTCCTCCAATATCCCATTACACACAAAAAAAGTAGATGAACTCTGCCGAGCACATTCCATAGAGGTATGTTTACATACTTCATAATAGACACTGCAAACTTTTTGTTTCATTTCATAGGAGAAAAAAAATCTGAAATGCTTACCCATCTTAGCATTTTGTCTATCACTAATGAGGGAAATTTTGAGTGCAAAGAATATGAACTCAATCGACTGAGTTCTTACCACTATTAGAACATTGTAATATCCTCCACATACCCTCTTTAAGGTGATATCTCTCTGTACCTGGTTTTATTTCAAGAAGTTAAGTGACAGTCTGTCTTCACTCACTCAGTACACTGATTGTTTTGAAAAGAGCTTCAGAAGCACATTGGGACAGTTTCAAACCCAATACTCTTTTTCTGTGGGGGAGTTGATTTTCTTGAAGCAGGGTCTCCTGTAGTTTCAGCTGTCCTGGAGCTAGCTATGTAGGCCAGACTGGCCTCATCTCGCAGAGATCAGCCTGCTTCTGCCTCTCAAGTGCTGGGATTAAAGGCGTACGCCACCATGGCTTGCTGAACCACACATTCTTTATTCTCTTAAAAAAAGAAAGAAAGAAAGAAAGAAAGAAAGAAAGAAAGAAAGAAAGAAAGAAAGAAAGAAAAAAGGACTCCCCCCACATAGCACTGATTCAGTTACTCAGTGAAAAATTTGGTTCTTGCTGAGATTCTTTAACTGCCTTAAGAATTTTTTTATGTCACCTTATCTAAGATCATGACCAAGATGAAGGAATTACATGTACATTTATAGGTCTCTCTTGCCCTTTCAGCCTCCAAGTTCCTTGAAGGCAGGACAGACTTGTTCACTGTCCTGTCCTCGGCCTCTGGCAGAAGGTTTGGCAATAAATATTTGTTGAATGAATGCTCCATATTACTAAGTAAATAGTTGTAGGTGAAGGATTACAAAAGCAGGGTGTCCATTCTTGTTACTTCCCAGACATTAATTATTCAAGGAACTAGTTGAAGCTCCTTTTTCAAGTCTTGGGAAATTATTCATTTTCACAGATCATTATACAGAATGGCTGTAAGATGTCCATCCAGAGAATACCGCCAGTTCAGATTGTGAATGTGAGACCCAGTAGCCAATTTGTACTTGACACACAGTAACTTACCATTTCATACACAGAACTATTAGACTTCAAATTTTAGTAATTATGAAGCAGCTGCCATATATTCTAAGACACAAATGGATAAAGTAAAGACAATGCAGTTGGTAAACTTAGCTTTGGTGTCTTTAAGACATGGCAAAAGAAGAAATAGGAGCAAAATTTTGAAGGCGGAAAATTAAAGAAGAAATATATTCATACTGCAGTGACAGTACAAGGATCTCTCTCTCTCTCTCTCTCTCTCGCTCTCTCTCACTCTTGCTCTCTCATGTGTGTGTGTCTGTGTGCACAGAGTACAGAGAGATAAGACCAAAGCAGTCAGCCTGAGCAGATGATGAAGGCCCTGAGTATCAACTAGGCTTAATTAACACTTTGGATACAGTTGTACCGGAACTAGATGACTGCAGGCAGGTAAATAGGAGTGTGATGTGATTGGGTTTGTATTTAAAAAAATACACTTAGGGAGTATTTTGAAACTGCATTCAAGGTCTGTGGCACTAAGAAAGGATTCCAGGTGAGAAGTGATGAGGGGAGTTTATCTGAAACCTTTTCTTATTTACATAGTATTATCTCTTCCAGAAAACATTTCCTACTTGCCTTAAGGAGAGCTAAGTGGGGAAAGAGTAATATTAAGACTGTAAGAAAGTGTTTCATGATGGTGAGAGCACAAAATTTGCAGTCAAACTAATCTGGGCTCAGAATTGCAATTCATCTATTTATACGCCGTGTAATGAAGGTGGGTTTTCAGAGGCAGCAGAGTAGGATGAAGGGCCCTGAAACCAGATTGCCTCCCCTGGAAGCCAAGCTCAGTCACTCTCCAGCCAGCTAGTATAATACCTTCTGGCCTCTAATTCTGGCCCCTGAAAGGAAGATGATAACGGTCCCTTCAGATAGTGGCATGAGGATGGGTCAGGGAGGCGAGAATAGGGTCTGACTCTTAGGAAGTGCTTCTGTCCACTGGCTGTTCTATCCATCGACTCCTCTTATTGTCTGGAGCCTTCCGTGGGCAATGAGGGTTGCCCCTTTAGTTTGGACAAGGGGATAGTTAGCCTATCTAAATTACTGAAACCAACCACTGGCACCTGTTACATGCTCCAAACTCAGTAGCTACTATGAAATGCATGTTGCCTTCTTAAAAAGAGACATGTCCTTTGGAGCTGGTACAGCAGCATCTCTACAGAAAGGAAGCATGTTTGCTCCTCCTCTGGACTCTTGACATTGCTGAACAGCCTTTGCAAGTACTCAGAGGACTTACTAATTCAATAAGTACTTAGTTACCATTGAGTATGGGTAAGGTAAATGTCTGAGTGGTCCTGTGAGTTAGTAAAAGATAGGAAAAGGGTACTAATCATTTGGTAGATTGATTACATTTTGGGCAAATAAACTATTTTTCCATATTGATATGATTGAGGTTCTGAGTCTGAGCCAGCTCATCTGCTTCCAATCTTCAAACACTGGTTGATTTTACCATCTGCTAATTTGCAGCATATACTGATACACTTCTACTCAGGGCCCTGGTATTCTTAGACTATCCTGTTGCAGTGTCACTCACTCACTGTCTCCATCTATGTAGATGAATGATTCAAAATAAGAAAACTCCACTGGAAAACATTTGAGTCTTCAGCAGATTCAGAAAAGAGAAATTAATTGAAGAAGCTAGAAACTAGCTGTGTGATCTTTGGCAGGTTATTGAACATCTTTAAGCTGCCATTCCCTTTTCTTTGAATGACAGAATTATCATACATGTCCCGTAAACTTACCATGGGGAGTGAAGGAGTTATTGTTAATGTTCAACACATGCTAGCCATACAGAAGGTGCTTAATACATAGAAACTACACAGTAAATTATTACTCTTCCATTCTAAAAGATGCATAATGTATTGTTTGTGGCAGAAATAAAGGTAGTTATACTGGTAAATTCTTAGAATGGGAATTTTCTCTCTGTACAGTTGTGCCATGTTTCCCTTTTAGTAAACCAAAAATATTGAGCAAACATTTTGGTTTCTAAGTGCTGATATCCATTAGAAGTCATTGAATGGCACATTTAAGGCATGTACCTTTCAATATATATAATTTTGCTGAAAAGAAAAAATACCCACAAACAAACATGAATGCTAATGACAAGAATGATGAAATGTTTAGAGGAAGTCTTTTACATCTGCATCTTATTTGGGGATAGATGAAAAATAAGATTTCTCTTTTTGAAGGACAGATATAGGCAAGCATAGTGCATGCCTCACTCAATTGTGAGAGCATGAGACTCTTGCATACAGAAAAGTAAACACAGTAAAATATAAATCGTGGACCCCAACTGTATGGTGATCTACCCTACAGTCCTACCAACTTTTCTGTATCTATGATAAATTTCATAATACAATACTGAGATAGAAGAACAAACATTTATTTAGTTTTAGTTTTTACTGTAATACAGGAAACTCTAAAGGATTTTAATGCAGGACAAAAAAAGGTCAGAACACCCCTGCCTTAAGGAGTTCAGTCTGATTGTGGGAGATGAGAACTTTGACCTTGAGACAAAAGAAATTAAACGACAAGTGAGATTTCAAATAAATTATGAAAGCTAAGACCTTCAGTCCGTGAGTTAGTTCCTTAGCAACTCAAGTATTGAAGGTTAGCAGATTTTTTTGTGCAAAAAGCTTTGTGTATTTGATGAGTAAATGAACAAGTCACACACACATTCAACTTTTTCATGGGTATCTGTTGTGTTTATCGAAATGCAGCCCTTTCATGATAGCTTCACAGTAGGTTTTTGTCATTTGTACTTTTTCCATCAATAGATTAGAAAGAGACTATCGTTTGAGTTCTGAAATATTTTGGTGTTAGAAAAAGGGCTTCATTCTGAAGAAGGTTAGAAGCCACTAATCCAAACAAAAGTGCTCTCAGAGTTCAGAAGAAAGAACTCTTCAGCTTGCTAAGGTCTGGCCAGGCTTCAAGGAGGAGGTGGAACCTGAGCTGAGTTGGGAAATGGGTAGAACCTGAATAGGTTGAGAAGAGCTGGAATGCATGTGAAATGAGGGAACAGGATGAACAAAGGTAGGATAGTCTGGGAGACTGCAAGGAGGCCGATTGAGCTGAAGAAAGCATTGATAGGAGATAAGGTTGGGGGAATCAACTGAAGCCAAACTGGAGGACCCTGAACATCAGGCTGAGGAATTTGGCTTCATCCTGGGCCAGTCAGAGAAGCCAGTGAATATTTCAAGAAAGCAGCTGATATGGTGAAAGTGTTTTCAGTATTAATCTGGTACCATGTCCAAGGATTGATTGGACTGGAAGAGAAATGGAGCTCTGCTGTGGAGACTCCGCCTGTCCAGATTTGATGTGTTGGGAACCCGAGCTGGTGCAGCAAGAGTAATGAAAACGGCCAAATAGAATTATGAAAGACCTTTCAAGACACTAGTCAGCATTTACTTTTTCTCATTTCTTCTCTACAAAAACAGCCAGTTAGCCTCAGCCTCTGTACAAGTCACTGCATGTGACACTAATATACTACACTTCCACTTCCTGTGGATACCAGGTTGACATGTCTACTATTTCTTCATGGGCATGTGTATTAGTTATCTTTTCATTGCTGTGCCAAAATGCCTGATATAACTAGCTACAAAGGAGGAGAAATTGCTTTCAAAGGTTTCAGTTTGTGGTCAGCTGGCTGTATGTTTCTAAGCCTGAGATGAGTCAAACATCATCATGGAAGGCGTGGTAGAACAAAGTCAGCTCATGGCGGTCAGGAGGCAGACAGGACCAGGTGACAAGATACATCTTTCCAGGGTACACATCCAGTGACCTTCCTAAACCCCACCTCTTGCTTTTTACCACATCTCAATAATTCTGTGATTTTACAACCCTATCAAGGGATAAATCAATTGATTGGTTGGTCCTCTTAACCTAATCACTCCCCTAAAGCCCTTCATCTGGCATCCAGACCCCAATACAAGATTCTGTGGGAGACATTACATAGTCAAACCCTACAGTATATATGCTGAGAGTCAAATTGACTCAGTCTTTGTTCATTTGGTTTACATGAAGTTGTACAAGCTATACTATTTTGGAGAGAATGTTTTTTTTTCTACCCTCTTTGAAAATAGGGCAAATTTAATATTTGGAAGAATATCAGGCTGTAGAACCATCCAGACACAGAGATGCTTCATTTTCTAAATAAAAATTAACTAAACTAAAAACAAAGCATTTAGTTCACAGACATATATACTTTTTGATAAAGAAGAAAGTTAAATGATTATTCAAAATAATTCAATCAGGTTTTAAAAGTCAGGTATAGAAAGTGTGCAAATTTAGGAATATTTTCCACTTTTGTTTTTCATATACAAATTTTATTCATTATTACCACTATTCATTTGATGCCACTTGTCCCATTTGGAATCATTTGATGCACTGTTTAAAAACATATATTTCTACTTTCATACCTTATGGTATGAGAAGACTCCTTAAATGGATGAGTGATGTTGTTATTGGATTTGAACATTACATGGCTGTGCTTTTTCTCTCCTGATCTCTTTGGGAATCACTATCAAAACTATGATAATTTATTTACCTCTCCTCTTACTAAACCAGGAAGGGTGTACTCTAAATATACAAAAATTCCAAGGATATTATTTTATGCTAATGCATCCTTTCCAAATAGCACTTTGTTCAAAATGATGTAACTGCTTTATGTGAGCCCTGTCAGTGAGCTACTGTGAATGAACTTGCACATAAGTTCAGAGAGAGGCAATTTGGGAAGAATAAAAGTCGTTTTAGGTTTCAGCAGTGTTTTTAATTGTCTGAGCAATGTGCCTAATGGCCTAAGTTAATTGGAACCTGTTTTTCAGGTAGTGGACGCCTCTGTACTTTTATCCAGTTCTCTAACAAACACTGAGTTCTGGGAACCACACATTCTGCTAAGTGGTATAAAGATAGAATTGTTTAAACATATAGCTCTTGTCATGAAACAAATGGTCATACATCAAAATGGTGAAGAGATGCAGAATGAGAAGTACATTCTAAAGAAGCAATCCAGAAGAAAAGAAAGACTAGATTGCAGAAGAGAGGAAACTGTAGTTAGGTTTGATTAATCAATGATTTAAAAAACTGTCAAGGGAGAAAATTTGTTCTTCAGAAGAGTTAAGGAAATTTAAACAGGAAAGTTCATAGTAGGCAACTGGAAAGACCTTTAATGAAATAATAGACATTAACAGCAAGGTGCAATGGATTAAGGGGGAATGGGTGATAAGGATTTGAAAACAAATGCTCAGGAAACCTGAAGGTTAAAGAAGACAGTTTGAGAAGCATCATGGTTAAGAGACAGTATAGGAAATATTTTTTGAAAATTAGAAGAGGGGTCAGGTAAAATACCTGCCTCACATGTTCAGGGCCCTGTGTTCAGTTCTAGGCACTAATAAAAAACTTTAGGAAGTCCCATCTATGTCTCTATGTAGAGGGGAAACAACCTCTCGAAGGCATGACTGAAAACACCATGAAAACAAGCAATGGAATACTACTGCAGAGGAGGCCTGCAGAGGCTTGAGGGATGAAGGGTCAGGTGTAAAAACTAAGTCCTGACAAAGGAAGGGAAACAGATGAAATTAATTAGCAGGAAGCTGAGAAATGGCAGAGGAAGATGAATGATTAAATGCCCTTTCCACATTCTTTATACAATATTAGATGAAGAAAAAAGAATGCGAGGTAAAGTGTAGTATGGGAACTGAGGAAAGGGGGTAAAATTCAATGAAGATATTGAAGACACTTGACAAGAAATGGAGAAGGGAGGTTTGTCTCACAATGGGATGGCTCAAAGAAATGAAGAAAAGACTTGATTCAAGTGGAATCCATCAGCGTGTTCACTGTGACCTGCTTTATCATTCTCTATGAAGAACAGCAGGCTGAGGAGTGGGATGTCAGATCGCACACCTCATGCTTAAGAGTTTGAAAATGATGCTTTGCAGAATGAGGCTACACAGCACACAGAAGATGTGATGAGCTGTGGATTCCACAGTACACGGGAGAGACTTCAGAAACCAGAGAAGGAGAGCAGGCAGCCGTTTGGAAAAACTGATATTTTGATGAGCGCTAAGAATGAGTCTGGAAGAAGTGAGTGGGTGAAGGAAGTGGGAGCATTTCTTGGAGGCAATTGAAGTTTTAGGCAGTGGGATAGTTGGATCACTTCATGATCAAAATTGAATGAATGCAGTTCTCAGTTGAGGCAGAAGAAAGGAAACAATGGTAAGGAGTCACAGAGGACTGGTAAGGCAAATGTTGGCATTCCCTGAGCATCACAGTGGGAAGTAAGTTTGAAAGGAAGCCTGAGCTAAAGGAAGGCTGTGATGAGCTCAGAGCACCTGATGGTCACCCTGGTTGGTACTATCCATGTGTTTTTCTGGGCAAATGCTTTATAGTGCTGGCTGGTTCTCAACCCAACAGGTAGAGTTCCCCTTTGGCAGTGAACTTGTATTGCTGTTCCATTAGTTTATGGGAGAGTTTCACTAGTCAAATGAACTTAACACTTTATCTTTTGGTCTCTTATCTTGGAGATTTATTTTTCATAACCATAGCATTCAAAGTATAACCAGAAGTTGTTTGATGAACATGGAATTCTGGTGCAGTGGGCCACTTGGTTAATCTTCAGAGCTTTTGTCACCAACCTGCAGTGGCCTGAATAACAAGTCTCAACTTACGGTGCAGAAAGATGGGTTTCTCGTTTTCATGGGTCAGCTTTTGCTAAAGAACATTTAACCGAAATGGTCACATTTTCTTCTGTAATTTTTTTCATAACTGCCTTGTGAGGCATCTTTCTCTTGCTGGTCTGTTTGTTCAGAAAAAATATATACTGACTGTAATGACCAAAGTATTAGTTTTCATAATATAATCATATTTTAGTATTGCCTTCTTGAGTTATTTCCAAGTTACCTTGACCTTTGATTTTCACTGTCCTGAGGTACAGCTTCATGGTTGAGGTTTCTACAAGTCTTTTCACTTTGATTCTTTTAATTTGTTTGGAAGGGTAAGCTTAACTTTAATGTGGAGGTTTTGATAGATTTTTGACCCAGTTATCAATGCTTTTGGGGGGCTGGAGAGATATCTCAGTGGTTAAGAACACTGGCTGTTCTTACAGAGGACTCAGGCAAAATACACATAAAACTGTTTTAAAGAAAGAAATGCTTTTGCAGCTGGGTATATAGTTCAGTGGTATAATATTTGCTTAGCATGCCTAAGGCCTTGAATTCAGTTTCTAGCCCTGAAAAAGAAAGTTTTGATTTCTCATAATAAAAGAGATACTATCAGAACAGAGTGACTAAGTAGGAAACCATGGACTCTGGACCTAGCACAGTGCTCAATTACATATAATCATTTATCTTTGTTATTCTTGTATATATATAATATCCAGTAACAGATGAAGAAGCTGAGGCACACAGTTGATAACTTATTCTAGGTTCACGCTCTCGGTGACTATGCTAGATTGAAATTCTTTTAGTAATTCCAAAGCAGCTACTTTGAGCTCTATGTTTGCTGTTACTCCATTGTGTTATGCTCCAGGAGAAAAATGATTTCTGCCCAACAGAAATAGAACACTGTTGCTGACACTGTTAGTGATGATGATAAATGTAGTTTCAGCTCCCACTTTGTAATACATTCTCTTCATAAGTTTTTGTGAATCCATCTGTAATGTAGATAATTAAAAAAATTATCTTGTACATAAGATAATTAGGGCCAAAAAATCAAGTCTTCGAAAGTCTAACAGCAGATGATTAGATTTCCTGGCCCCAGCACTGAAGGCCAAAGGCATCGATGGATGGAGGTCTGTGGTACAATCGAAGAGTTGGGTCCCAGAGTAGCTCAGGTCTGCAGTGCATGGTCAAGTAAAGGAATCATAGGGAACAGATTAAATGGGGTAACAGGAATTTCTGAATGTCTTAAAGGATGAATACGAAATGGTCTTTCAGGGTCAGATGACAAATTGGAAACTGAAGCGATGACAAAATAGGCAGATATGTTTTTAGACAGTACAGTAAAGAACCGAAATAGACTGAGAAGGTCATGTGACAAAGATGTTTAGGGGAGATAGAGTTAGAGAACAGATGTTTATAGTTTTGTTTTGCTTTTCAGTCAGTAGCACAGGTGGGATAGCTGTTCTCAGATGTCACAGTACCTTAAATATTTAAGAAAAATTCAGTATGTGGCATTGTTAAATTCAAAACCTGGGAGAGGTGTTCTGTTGTCTTTGCAGCCTGTTGGTATGTGTGATAATGCAGGTAATATGAGATGGATGCTATTCTGGTGACCATATATTGCTCTTCTCTTTTTAACTCTCTAGGGGGTATGTACAAGAAGTAATTTGTCTATATTCTTTTTTTGCTTCCCTTCAGGAATGTGTGTATACATGTGTGCTATATGCAGGCATGTGCATATGTATGTTATATAAATGTATATATGTGCACATATTGGTATGTGGGTGCACACTTACCCATGTGTGTGCCTGTGCAGGACAACACTGGGTGTTTTTTCCCTATCTCTCTCCACCTTATTTTTTGAGACAGGGTCTCTCACTTTACCCCAAACTCACTGTTTGGGCTAGACTAATCAGCCAAAGAGCCCCCAGGATCTGCCTGTCTTCACTCTCCCCTGGAGTGCTGGGGTTACAGGTGTGTGCCACTGTGCCCAGCTTTTATATAAGTGCTGAAGACCTAAATGCAGTCTTCATGCTTGCTCAGTAAGCCCTTTACCTACTGAGTCCTTTCTTCAGCCCCTCAGAAACTATTTTACACCACAATAAATTACTAGTCTTTCTAGCATTATGTCTCCGGCAATCAAAGTATTCAATTACAGGACCTGATACAATCATGCCTATCCTGGTGGTTACTCTTTGGACATCCTCTTCTTTTTAACAGAGTCTTTTGAAAAACTGGGTTTGGTGGGACTCTATAGTCCTTAGTGTATAGATAGCTGTGGTTGAACAATGGCAAAAGACAATGAATTTGAGACCTAAAAGAAAAAGTATCACCTTCCCTTCCTTCCTTTTGAACTACTTTTAATGGATTTCAAGAATAACTGAAGTGCCTGGTAGAAGCAGGGCCTGCATTTGACTGAGCTTAATATACAGCAATGTAGATTTCAGGGGGTGGAGATAGAAGTGGTTTCCTTTAGTTAAGCTTTCACAGGGTAATTGTATAGTTCAATCTATAGACTCACACAGCCTAGATTTGGCAGACTTACAAGCAATTTGCACCAGTACTCTGTGCAGTGGACTAATTCATTCCTCATCTTTTCTGGACATTTGGGCATGAAACTTCTACTTGAGATTGTCCGGCAAGCTCAAGTTCATGAGCCTGGAAGCTCTGAGAATCTGAGTGCAGTGATTGGCATAGTATTGCTTTCTAATCAAACCAAGGCTGTGGCACTAAGCCTCAGCTGTCTTGCTCTAACTCTAACTTTTACAAAGTGCTACTTACCATTTCTTCAAGCTTTGGTCATGGGCCTGGAATTGAAACAACACCCCAAATTCCATGCCATTTGCCACTTGCTGTATGTCTTTTTGGCAACTTCCTCCCTTCTCTAGCTTCAGTTTTTACATGTTTGAAAAACAACAAGGGCATACTGAGGAGTTTGCAAATATGTTCTGAGACCACCTTGCAGAGTTGCCTAAAATGATTATAATGTCTGTGAGGAATCTGACACACAGTAGGCACTTTACATGCCCCACTTTCATTTTGCTTCATTCTAACCTGTGATCAGCATGCAGTCTTTGATTCAGAGTTCAGCATCCTAGTGGTGATCTGTCTGGAAAGTAAAGCAGAATGATTGCATGATGTGAGAAGGGCATTATGTCAGGGGACATGAAGTGTAATGTGGACATCTCAGTAGGAAACTCAAGGATTGCCCTGGTGAGAGGACTGTTGGCTTCCTTAAAGCTTCAGACTCATAGTTATAAGAACAAGAACATTAGGGCTGGTGGCATGGAGGGAGAGGGGAACTGCAGGCTTATGTCAGAATGCATTAGCATCAACTAAGACTTCTAACCCAAAACAACTGGCAGAAAAGTGAAAACTTCAGTCACAACTTCAGCTCCACTGTTGTGTGGTCTACATGAAAATAACCAGGCAGAATGATTTCCATTAGTCTTGGTGTTCCCCCAACCTTGTTTAGAAACCATCTAAGTAATTAATTTTTTTTGGAAATGGGTATCTGATACATCTATTTATAATACTCATGTTAAAGTTACTCATGATGTGTGGGTAAAATGCTTGGGGGCCCAACAGTTGATCTGGATTTGTCCTCTGCCTGCTGGTGTAAAGGGAGTGGTGGCATTGCAAGAAGGAAGAGCAGTTTTCTCCACCATCTTCTCCCATTTCAGAATGTTTCTGCTTCGTGGGAGGAGCCTCATTCCCCACAGATTCTCTACTAGGAACCTTTACCTCAGAAAATGTATTGTTGAATTTCAAGTTGATTTCAAAATATTAATGCATTCTTTCTGAAAACCCGGTAATGAGGGATAAGTCTCCTGCCCAGTTAGGCTGGGACTACTCCAGCAATGACACACTAGTCACAATTTCTAAGGAAAATAATAGTGGTAGCTCTTCATTAAAAATGTATTCTAAAACTAGGGCTGGAAAAAACAGGTTTTTCTGAGTTCTGAAGCGGTGTGGCTCTGATAGTACAGAGATTCTGTCATTCTGTTGGGAATGGATTGCTTAGAGATTCTAGAGCCTAAATTAGAGTTATTTCTCAGCTCAAATGGACTTTATCAAAGTTCATATGTATATACACATATGTGTAAATGTGGATATATATATATAATTTTCCCACACAGCCTTCTATCAGTATTATTTTGAGATGGGAAAATTAATTTCTGCTTCATAGTGTGGACAAAATATATTGATGAATTGGACATCTGAAATGGCTTGGAGGTAGGAGTCTGTTAACTTGAGGTTGTGCCTCACCACAGAGGCTGGATGCTTCTGTGTATGTGCGTGCACACGTCTCTGTGTGTGTATGTGTATGTATGTGTTGTACATACATGCACACACCTACTATCAACACTGGGGTTAAGGACAGCCACTTACTCCCTACTTCTTCAAACATTTTTATCCTTCTGTTTGTTTAGCTAAATAACAGATTTTCCTATAAACACTAAGAAATAATTTCATGTCATATATTATGCATATTTTAAGAGATAATTTTATTTGTAATAAGCAAATAGTAAATATCTAAGGTAATAATGAATTTAATTACTTTTGAAGTTCTTCATTTAAAGGGTGATTTGTAATAGTGTGGTGCTTTCTTAGAAAAAAATTTAGCATGTGACTTTTTAAAAGTTATTAAGAAAATCTGACTTACGTCAGATGGGAAGAGGTTGTTTTATAAAATTATTTTTTACAAATCTTTTGAATGTTATATTTCCTTTCCTGCATCTTTAAAAATAACCATTAATTCAATACATGACACGTGTTTCCTCTTGTAGTTAAAACAGAGCCAATGAGCAGCAGTGAAATAGCATCAACAACCACAGACGGGGCTTTAGACAGTTTCTCAGGTTCAGGTAAGGAATGAATTCCAATTTGCACGTTCTTCCTGCACAGACTTTCTTGTTTACTTACATATGAGTATGTGTGTGTGATGGAGTATAGGAATATTCTGGCATATAATACACATGTGGAATATAGCTCTTTTCCAAATTACAGATGAGCAATTCTGTTGTTTTTATTCATTGTGGCGAAGTGTTTTCCTGATAATGTTGGTATCCAAAGAAGATAAAGGATCTTTTATTCCCCTTTCTTCTAATAAATTATCTTTACTGTGCTAATGATGTCGCTCATATTCCCATTTCTATTATTTTTCCCAATTATGCAAATGTGGATAGGCAAAGTTTGACTTTCTTAAACACCATGGTACACCAGTACCCTCAAAACTAACTTGCACAAACAAGGCCTGCAGTAAGTTGACTGTGCATCCTTACATTTTCACCTCTTTCACACAAATAAACCCATCGGTGAACCAGTATGTGCATTTGTCATCTGTCATAGTCAAAGCACTCATGAGAATGTGGTGGTGGCAGTGACTTACTGTGAGAACCTGGCCACAGACTTGCTGAGTTACCCTGATGGGATGATTTCATTGGAAAGTGATTTCCACCAGAGATAATTCCTAAATTTTAAACCCCTTTCCTGTTATCTGCTAATTTATAGGATTGGCCTATTGGAAGTGTTGTGTCTTTATGAATTTATGATTAATAATAAAGTTCTCAGAATCATTTATTTGCGACACACCACAGCTAAGGGAAATTATATGCCGATATAAAATTAAATATAATTGCATAATTTGGGCACTGATGATAGCAGATGGAAGAAATGAGAAAAGATCAAAGCGTATTATGTCCATTTGTTCTTTTACAAAACATTTACTGGAATTTGACTTATGCCAGGCAAAGTGCTTTGTGCAATTATGAGTTCATAGATGTATGAAAATGGTTCCAGTTCAGGGCATAATGGGATCAGCAAATGAAAAATTATCCCAGTACAGTTTGACAACGGCAGAGGGAAGACCCAGGTTTCCAAGAGCACCCAGGTAAGGACACAGTGGAACTCAGGCAGAGATAGGCTGGTAGGAAAAATGCCCCGGAATAGATGCCTGAATTTAGTTTTAAGAACCAGGATAGGGAACCAAACAGACTGGCCACTCCATGGGAGGGGACCATAACACAGAGGGCATGGGATTCAGGAACTAAGGGTGCTCTAACCTTCCTAATGTGTGCTGTGTGAGCAGTATGGATATGCTGCAGAGGGGACCAGGGCAGAAGTCCAAGGAGGACCACATGTTCTACCTGGAGTTTGTTTTAGCTTCTGTGCAATGGGAGACATCAAAGAAGAGGCTGCTGATTTGTTCCTTATGCACAATCATAAGTGCTGCGACACGTGCTTGGAAACATTTGAACTCAAGTGAGAGGCCAATTACAGCATTTTGAACTAAACTGGGGAAGTAATATTGGAGACGAGGTTTAAAGCTGACAGTAGATGAGGGAAGATGACAGAGTTGATGCATTTATGCAGTAGAGTTTAAGTCATCTATGACCAATAGGCATTGGGGGAAGAAAGCAAGGCAGAGAGAGAAGTAGAGCGAGGTGTATGTTGAGCATAATTGATACCTCAGTCTGGGGCATGTTGAGTGAGAGTATGAGCTACCTGAAGATGTCAGGTATATTAAGCCTGATAGCTCAGAAAGTTTGGAGATGAAAATGTTGGAAGCTTACAGGGTGGTAAAGTTGGTGGACTGTACTAAGATTGATGACAGAAGCCAGAGCATGTACAAAACTCAATGACCTGAGAAAGTGTAAGTTATGTGATAATGCATTTATTACTATCACAGCTTTATTGTTAAAGAAAGGCAAGTTATATATATGAACATGTATCTATGTGTATGGAAACAAAAATAGTGTTTATGGATGGTGGGATAAAATTTGACTGTTATTTTCTCTGTTATTGTGTTTTCTCCAGAATTTCTTTATTAAGCATATGTATGACATTTATGCATCCAAAGATTATAATTTTAAGTGCAAGTTGAGGGGCCGGAGAGATGGCTCAGCACTGTGGAGATGGATGTTCTCTTACTATCTTAGGAAGAAGGATGGCAGTAGAGCCAAACTGGTGGATATGGTAGCTACCTGTCTGTCTCATAAGGAGATCTAGCAATGTCCCCCGACGCCAGTGTGGAAACATTGGAGGAGACTGGTTAGTTTTCCGAGGCATGCAGTTGAGGGGAAAGCCACAAAGTTGTTAATTGAGTTTTGAAAACATTGTTATGTTTGGCTCATTTATCCTTGACCAGTACAAAGCAATTATCTTAAAATTTATTAATTAATTTCATGCATGTATGCCATAGTGTGGAGGTCAGAAGACTATTAGTGGAAGTTCATTCTTTCCTTACACCATATGAGTCCAGGTACTTGAACTTAAGTTTTCAGCCTTGGCAGCAAGCACCTTTACCTGCTGAGCCATTTCTTCATCCCCAGAATTTTAATGATTTGAAGTTTTTACGACCATAAGAATTGACGATAATGTGGGGTTGGAGAGATGGCTCAGCAGTTAAGAACACTGACCGTTCTTGCAGAAGACGTGGTTTTGAATCCCAGCACCCACATAGCAGCTAACAACTGTCCGTAATTCCAGTTCCAGGGGACCCAACAGCCTCTTCTGACCTCTGCAGGCATTGTACAACATGGGTGCACTCACTCACATGCAGGCAGTCCACGCATACACAGAAAATAAAAATAATAAATAAAGTATTTTTTTAATTGAAGATAATGTTGTATTGCCTTTGGCTACTCCTGACACATCTGTAAAACCTAAATTTGTTACTAGTTGTTAGTCAAGCATCTCATGCAGTTGATGATATCAATCATACAATGTCTAGTGGTATTATAAAATATAAACAAGTGAGTGCCTTTTGGGAAAAAAAGCATGTATGACAAATACAGTTTGTTAACTGTTCATGAAAAGACATAACCTTGAGAGTCTTATTCACCATTCACCAGTTACAATCTGTTGTACCATGTTATAGTTACTGGGAATACAGCAAAGAAAAGATCCATGCCCCGCAGAGCTTTCATAGGTTTGAGAGGGAATCATAACATAGAGAAATGGTGAGCCTTGCTCTACATGGATCAGGAAAAGTACTATGAAGCAAATGAAAGATGGGCAAATAGTACAGGGGGACAGTGGGTGGGCTTCCTTTTTAGAGGGAGCCCCTAAAATAGAAGGCATCTGAGCAGAGACTGCAGAGAGTGAAGAAATAGTATGGGGTGGAGAGTTTGGAGCTGAAGGTACCATAGGTTGTGGCATGGTCTAATTTGTGTCTTAAATTGTTTGGGGTTGGGGAGATGGTTCAGCAGTAAAGTCCTTGCCCTGCAAACATGGGAACCTGGTTTGACTCTCTAACACCCATGTAAAAGTCTGATCACCAAAAACTAAGATGAAAAGCTATTAAGGAAGACACTACATGTTGACCTCTGGTCTCCTCACACAAGTGCATGCAGGCACATGTGCACACACACACACACACACACACACACACACACACACAGAGGCCATTGTTTATTACATGGAAAAGGCTTACAGGAACAAGATGGAGGGAGGGAGCTCTGCATTTCCCTGGCTCAGAAGGTCACATCTTCCCAGAAGAACAAATGGGTCAAGGCTAATATGCCAGGATATTGTTAGGGGGACGTTGTATAGGAGAAAGGGAAGGAAGGAATGAGAGGCTAGCTAGAAGTAACTTAGGCTGCCTTCAGTTCTAATGCACTTCAGTGGGGCCATCTCCCAGACATGCCATCCTGCCCAGTACTTTGTCACTGGCCAGCAGCCCTTCCAAACGTGCCATCCCTGTATGGGTACAGATGGACTTCAGAACTTTATTGTAGAGATCTTGTTGGGTTACATCCCATGCAGTGGAGATGAGGAGGTGCCTTCTCTGGTTGCCATAGTGTGGGATCGGCTCAAGGAATGGAGTGGAAGTGAGAAGCTGACAGGGAGAGCTAACACTGTGCTTATGATAGAAGGATATGTGAGTGTGAAGGAAAGAGAAGGGTGAAAGCTCATGTCTGTTTTTGATCTGATTGGTTGAGGGATGTCACCAGTGATATCAGAGCTGCCTGGGGGAGGAGTGGACTGAGGTCAGGTGAATTCTGAAAGTTCTCTGCATCTGCTCAGTGGATTCTCTTTCTTGGAATCATTGTTCACTTTGAATTCTCTTGTCCATACAAGATTTGGGGGAGCTTCTTTCATGTCTGTGATGGAAGGAGAGAAAAATAGAGTAATTGCATATAAATATGCTAAAACACAGGTTAAGGAGACACAGGTTGTCTGGGTAGTTCCAAGGCTCTATGAGTCATGTCATTTGGAGTTTATAAAGGGTAGGGTGACTATTTTATTCATCCTCATAGCTAGTCTGGAGCCATTCCATTTGCTCTAGCTTATTCTGGTCTCAGAACATTAAAATCCACTGGAATCTCTGGATTCCTTTTGCAAAGGTGGTTGAGACTATTAAAAGTACTTAAACTTAACATGGTAGATATTTGGCTATGAGCTACCAGAGGTTTGCAGGGGTTTGGATGCAGAGCTCTGGGATATGGCATGTTCTACCAGCTGAAATAGTCATTAGGTACACTTAACTAGGTAAAGAGCATCAAGTCTTCATGGCCCATTCATTATTTCATAGGAAATACCATTTACTCCAGTTTATGGATCAACAAACTGGGTAAAGTTCTTATGACTGCAGTCGTATTTTGTTTCATTTTTTGAATTTAGTTATTTATTCTTTGTATGTATATGTGTATGTACTTGAGGTATGCTCCTGCCCCATGGGCATCTGAAGGTCAGGGGACAACTTGTAGGAGTCAGTTTTCTCCTTCCATTAACTCAGGTCATCAGGCTTGGCAGCAAGCAGCTTTACCTACTGAGTCATCTCACCAGCCCACAATCTCATTTTTACTACACGAATACTACTTACAGATTACTTACTGATTACTAGGCTTTATCAGGTGCTGAGGCAGTGGGGGTAAGAAGTCCCTGGTCCCTGAAGCTCATGGTCAACAGAAAAAAGTAATGACTACATACTAAAATACATAATGCAATGTGCTGAGTGCTGCTTTGTCAGTGTGTATAACAGCCCAAGAGAGTGCAGAGAAGGAAGACGTTATCCTAAAGAGAAAAGCAGCAGTTTGGTCCCCATGGTGGTAGGTTGGTCAGGCAAAGGAAGGAAGAGCATTACAAGGAGATGGCATAGTGTGAAGAACAGGATAAGCATAAAAATGCATGATGCGCGCAGAGTCCTGAGGAGCATGGCTGGCTGCACTGCACTGAGCCCAGGAGAGCGGCCGCTTCAGTCTCCTGTACACCGAGCTGAGGAACTTGGCATTTATTCTTAGAATAATGTGAGTGACCAAAAGATCAGGAGCTGTGGAATGAATGTGAAGAGCCTTCACTTAAGAAAGATCCTATGGTGGCAGGAGGGAGGAAGAGTGGGAGGTGACGGTGGTTGCCCCTAAGTGGAACACAGGGCAAGTGCTCCCTTGGCTGCAGGTTATTTCAGTGAGGCATAACGAAAGGAGGAAGTGAGGTGATGGTGAGGCTTCTAGTTCCTGGGTAGGATGTCAGGGGAATGAATTTCGATGGAGGAAGTTTATAGGAGCTGAGTTCTCTGAGTTCAAATGTGACTCTCTCTCTCTCTCTCTCTCTCTCTCTCTCTCTCTCTCCCTCCCTCCCTCTCTCTCCCTCTCCCTCTCTCTCCCTCTCCCTCTCCCCTCCCCTCCCCCTCCACTCCTTTCTCCCTCCTCCCCTTCTCTCTCTCTCCTCTCTCCAAAGATACTATTTCTGTCTTCCCTGAGCTCCTCATGTGTAAAACAGGGGTCAAAAATCCCACTCTTGAGCATTTCCTGGACAGATTGTAATAAAATGAATAAAATAAAAATGAATAAATGAAAAACACAGAAGGGAGGCTGGGAGTGGCCTCAGCCAGTAAAGCACTTGCCTTACAAGCATGAGTACCTGAGTTTCACCCCCAGAACCCATTTAAACAAGCCAGCTGTCGTGGTCTGCACTTGTAATCTCAGCTGAGGGGAAGCAGAGTTATGTGGGCTCCTAGGACTCCCTGAGTAGCCAGTCTAGCTTAGTGGGTGAGTTTCAAAGGCAACCAAGACATCCTGTCTCACAAAACTAGGAAGGATACCCAAGGCTGACCTCTGGTCTCTGCCTCCACACATACACACTTGCATACATATGTGCATACATATGTGCATCTGCACACACATAGAATGTTAATACAAAAAGAAGGGTAAAGGTCATGACAAAGATAGTGGGAATTTGAGAAAGTCACTTCTTTATACAAACACTGTCCAAATAACTGTCAGTTTTCTCATTTTGTCTTCACAGGCTCTGTGAAGCCTGGGGAGCAAGCGGTGTTGCCATCATCTTATAGAGGCTTGGAAGGGCTGATTTGAGACCACATATGAGAATTAGAATTTAATTGGAACTGAAGTGAAGTTCTGATCCCAACACTGTGCTCAGTTTCCACACCCCATAGCCCCTAATTCTTATTTTTTTCATGTATATACCGTACATATACTCTGATTGCAGGCTTCACAGACTTACCTTACCCTGTGTGATAAACAACCCGTGTATCTTTGCTTTCTTTGTAAATACATTGATGGGTGAGACTTACTTAGAGATTAACTTTTCATGAGTCATGACCCACAAGTTGAAAAACATGGTTTGGAGCTAGAAAGAATAAAAGAAGTTTCTGTGGTCTCCATCATCAGGCAGCATTGGGGCGTTTGGTTTATAGACAATTATTTTCATTGTGATTGTCCAGGGAAGATAATTCTCTCTGGTAACCTGGAGGAGAGGTCTCCTTTGCCTTCGGACTCTTTTTTTTTTTAAGAGTTAGTCAAGGGCAGTGGAAGAGGCTGTCCTCACAAGTGGCAGTCCTGAGTCCAAGTGTGTTGTTCTCACTAACCCCTGCCTTCTAGAAACCACAGTATTTAACAAATTCTCCCACAGGGGAAGACAGGACTTATCTTTGGGTGATTGCTTCCTTACCCTTCAGCAACAGGCCTGGAGCCAAAAGGGATGTGGTAATTGCCAAAAGTTAGGGAGACACAAGCTGGCCTGTCCCACCATCTCTTTAGTATAAACTGCACCTGCCGAGGTGACAGCCCAAGGGTAGAATCTGGCAGTTTGCAAGACTAGGAAGCATCTAGACCTGTTGTCCCTGAATTATCTCTCATTTATTTCCCTTGGAAAGGGCAGCTCATCTGTTTTAAGGTTCTATTTAAGGTTTAAATCTGCTCCCTTCTCCCAAGCACCCAGTGGAAAACAAAGGGTAACAAGAATAAATGCACTGTGACAAATGGGAAAACATACAACAGTGTGAGTTCATGGGACTTTACAGAAGAATGTGAGTAAAGAATACAGTTATTATTGCCACAGAGACCCTGGAGACGGTGATTATTAGTGGAAGAAGAAAGTAAGCATATTGCAATCTTTAGTAACTGTAACAGATAATATGTATCTTAGCAAGGCAGAGATTAGGAAGCTTGAGGGGAAAATATGCAAACACAAACAAATATGAAGAGGTATAGATGATTATGTATATGTCTATGTATATATCTGTATACGTGTATACATTGTTATATGTAGGTATACATTCGTATGTTTATAACAGTACTTAAGAAGCACTGTTTTAAAACTTTATCCTGATTAAAATGGACTTTTGCTTTTTTAGTTCAAAATGAATCAAAAAGCATTTGCTAGAAGTTTGGTATGTTTCTGAAACATACTGAGTTAAGTAAATCTGATGAAAAGAAATAAGAAATTAAGTTTGGCTTGAATACTTAAATGCCTCTTAAGAAAAATAATTTTTTACTGGAATGTCGAAGTTGAAATACACATAACTAAAAGAAAAGGAAAACACAGATCAGCCTGAGAAAACACAGGTTTAGCTTTCAACTCGAGACATTTAAGATAGTTGAAGGAATGCATTTTTACTTAAAAAAATTGTTAAATCAATGCAGGCAAATGGAGATTAGACCAGGTCTCTCGCAAATACAGGCCAAGGTCTGCCTGCTCCTGCTGCCTATAGACAATAAGCCAAAGGATCCTTCAGCTTCCTACCTTCCCTTCAGCCTGACTTTCCTGAAGGAAGACCAGACTCCTCACAGTCTTATAAAGACCTCACAGCATGAAGGGTGTTTAAGATTGTGATTGTGTTTTCTATGAGTCTATTTAAAATTAGAGCCACTCCTATGAGTTCATTTTTATAGTTTTAACTTTCTATTAGGGGGAACCATATAAAATCACCATGCCTGCAGGTCACAGAGGTCAAATACCTGAAATTTCCTATGGTAAAACTATAATTCATTATGTGCCAGTGTTTTCTACATCGTTAGTATTTTATTTTATTTATTTATTTATTTTTTTGGATTCCCATTCATTGTTTTACTCTTTTCCTCAGCTCTCGGGAGCAGCAGCTTCAGTCCGAGGCCAGCTCACCAGTTCTCCCCAACACAGATTTATCCTTCCAAGTAAGATGTATTTTCTCTTAATCAATAACTTTTCTGAGTAGACTTTTACCTTATTTCAAGTCACATCTCTGCCCATGTTAGATCTTAATTTAAGTGAAAATGAATTTGTTAGAAGCTTAGTTAAATATGTATGTGCAAATTGGTTTTGAGCACCACCCGGCAGACACTGAAGAATGTCAGTGCTATGGTGAATTAGAGTTGAAAGTTTGACTGTAAGATACACTCTTTAACTGGAATTTGTGATGTGGTTGTTCATTGGTTACCTTGCATGTTTCCATCTAATGCATGGGCTTTCTATTTTCTGTCATTCCTGACAAATAGCAGACCATACCCACATATTCTCCCTACCCCTTCCTCACAAACTATGGCTGCATATGGGCAAACACAGTTTACCACAGGAATGCAACAAGCCACAGCCTACGCCACGTACCCACAGCCTGGACAGCCTTACGGAATTTCCTCCTATGGTGAGTCATCTGGCCATTGCTGTAGTGATGAGCTCTAGTGAGCATATGAATGTTTTTGAGTGGTACTTCAAGAGTGTTGATATCAGGTCATTTTAGAAAGTGTTGTCACCTTTCGTTTTAAATTCTTCATGTGATTCTTTCTAGTTAGCATTGTAAGGACAGTGAACTCTTATTTTGAAGTCAGAGGTGGTAAACAGGTTCCCTGGGTCATGTTCCTCTCAATCTCCCTTTTCTCCACTTATATCTCAACACTGAATTTGGCATCTGAGCCCTTGGCTCTGGAATTCAAAGTATTTTGTGCATATTTGCGATAAAACTTCTATGAACGAAGTCTTTTGGGGTAAAGATCCATTTCCTATTTATCAGATGCCTGGCTATGATTAGGAAATTACATGTGGAATTCAACAAACTCTTGCCCATACCCTGGGGGTGGTTGTATGATCAAATTTCAGCGTTATCACCCATTAGGAAAAGTGATCTATATATCACCTCCTGGACCGCACTTTGAAGGGGCAGATCAGGAAGCGTTCAAAGCTCACATGCCATTTGTTCCTTCCTACCTGGAGATTATCTTTATCTTGGTGTAATTTAACTCAATTGTTACAGGGTCAATACCTGTAAATTAAAAATAAATCCAACCAAATCCCAAAGTTCTATTTACAGAAGACTTCAAACTTCGAAACACATTGTCTTCCATTGAGCTGCAATTGGAATTTTAAACAAATTAAACCAAATAGAAATATATGAAGCATTTGTATTTTATTAGGAAAACAACACAGAACTAATGATCTCTCTCTCTCTCTCTCTCTCTCTCTCTCTCTCGGAGTTTCCCAGAAGATATATATATATATATATATATATATTTGAGTATAGGAGAAGAATGGAAGAAAAAGTCATTCTATACTTGATAGCATATAATTTTGACAACTGGTCTAATTATACCTTCACTGGTATTTTAAAATATATTTTCAGCAGCATACTGAAAGAATTACTGTTCTTTTTAAGTATTTCATTCATAATTAAAAGGTTAATCAAGTGAGGTGGCACTCACATTTAATCCCAGCAGAGGCAGGTGAATCTCAGAGAGATCCAGGCCAGCCTGGTCTACATATTGAGTTTCAGGCCAGCTGGGAAGATTCTGTCTCAAAAAAAAACAAAAATTAAATGCTTAGTTAAGTTATATTCCTTTTAGCATTGTGTCTGGACCTCAAGCCATTTGATCATATATTGTCTCATAAAATGCATGAAAATAAAAATCTAACTTATATAACTCTAGCTTTTATGGTTTTATTTTGGAACCATCAGAACTTAATGTTATGTAGCAAGGTGCTTATTTTAAAGCAGGCTTTAGAAACAGCCTTAAAAATAGACTTTCTGAAGTGATGTTTCATTTCCATGACTTTTATTTAAAAATTTTCATAGTAGGAGATAACACATCAAAGTTTCTGTAATGTTCCTTTCAACTACGTGGGGATGAAGGAGGGAGGATCTGTGATTTGCATTGTGAAGCTTGTGTGCTTTAATTTGTATCAAAACAGTCTTCACTTTATGTGCTCAGAATTGAACTTGTAGGTTGTTTGACATGACCTTCGACTTTTTAGCAGACACAACACAAAGCACTGTTAACCTACTAGCTCTGACGTGCAGAACCACCCCTGTCACTGCCCCACTCCCAGCTTCCTGCCCCTCTCTCCTTCCTTCTCCTCAGTCTAAACCATGAGCGAATGGACCTGCAGTCTGAACTTTTGAAGGAGGGGAGCGGAGCAGAGGGTGAGCCAAGCAGAAAGTCAGAAGTGGCAGAATGAGGACTGTGATTTTACTGTGATACTTGGGGATGGAGAGTGATTGAGGAGGCTCAGTAGAAGAGGCATGGACCCCTGCACTTTCCATGGTTGCAAGTTTCCTGGGCATAATTTTCAGTCCTCAACCTTTTCCTGATCTTCCCCTTCCCTTTCGCTCTTTTGGAGCCTTGGTTACAGGGAGATGCCCTGAGTGCTTCTGGCTGAGAGGTTCTATTTTCCTTGTACCAGTACTGAAAAATAATGCCACATTGTCCCTTTTGCTATATCTGGAAGGAAGAACACATGCTTTAGAGTTTTTTTTCTGCAGATATTCAAGGTCCAGATTATTTTAAAACACTTTCTCTAAGGGCCTGTGACCACTGACTTTTTACTTAGAGCACAGATTTTCATAGGGGAAATAGCAGGGTAGTTTGGGGAAAACAATTCATTATTCCTTAGATTAGACCCCACTCCTCTTGCAGGCCCCTAGAAGATGAGCTTCCTGCCTTGCAGGTAGAATTCTGGGGGATGGATGTAGCTGTTGGTGTTGTCTGCCTCTACTTGAACCTCCAAGCTAAAAGCAGGTGGTGCTGTTAGGAGATCTGGACACTCTTGAATGGAGAAAGAAGGGGGAAAGTCCCTAGAGGTGACACCATGGGAAGGAAGGGAATTTCCAGAACTATCCAGCCACCTGTCTGGTGCAGGTGTGTTTCCAGTGATCATTTACATGTATGAGTTGTTCACTGACTTGAAATTGCCTATAGATATACGCATCACATTTTTTTTTTTACATCATGTCCAAACCTTTCAATGTTAAGGTCACTATGAAGTTTTCAGAGATACTCAAGCACTCTCTGCCGAGATCCTTCCACTGCCTTAGGATAATTACCTAACTTCATTCTACCGATGAAATTACCCTAAAATGGAAATAAACAGCAAGACTACTGTGTATTCTAGATCCTAAAGATATCATTTATCTTAAGGGAAAACCAAGATTATTGAAAAATGTGAATTCTCTTGGCAGGAATGTTTCCCTCTTCCCTCTGTGGGAATTAAGGACAGTTGCTCATTTTCAGGACTGTCTTTAATTATGATTCGGAGCAGAGCACCTCAGTGTTGGCAAGCCCAATCCTGGAATTAGTATGCCAGTCTTGTGCTTTGGGAAGTACTTGGGACCACAAATAAATTATTTTTGTGTGATCATATAAGAACATAAACCTGTATTTATATAAAAATATAGAAACAAATGTACTTTAGCCTGCATTTAAGAAGAATTATTTAAGTATTTGAAAATAAGGGATGATAAGGTCACTACTGGCCATTTTCATCTGTTTATAAACCACTGGGTTATTTTCAAGGTTCAGTTCTTTGACATTCTTCTTTTCTTGTGCTTGCTTTATGGAAAAATCTAGAAACTTGGGAGAAACTTTTCCCCCTTGCCGCTTAGTTCTGTATCAGTATTGCTTCCTCTGACTTCAAAATGCATTGTGTTCTCACATCAACTCTATGGTAGAAAAAAGAAAAAGAGGAAAAAAAAAATTGCCAAGCTAGAGACTCTAATTAATGACTTTTCCTGGAAAGAGAGATTTTTATTTAACATGGTGACTTTGAAATGGCTGTCTAACATTGCATTATGGCTGTTCCTTGACTATGAAAGAGATGTCCAACTGTAGTAAAATAATTAAAGGAATTATAGAAATGATGCCTCGAGAGTTATACTTTCTAGAAAGTGACATAAAGGCAATCAGAGTGATTTATGTAACTTCTAGATTTCTTAAAAACTGAAAATTTATGGTGTTTCATAGTGAGCATTCATATCCTGTGCCACCATGGTACAATTTATGAACGATCGGTTGGAGGTGTGTGATTTTATTTATTTGCCAGCTTCTGAAAATGGACAGATAGATCAGCTGTCACTAACTGATTTAGGTGCATTGTGGGCAGGCATCAAGACAGAAGGTGGACTGTCACAGTCTCAGTCGCCTGGACAGACGGGATTTCTCAGCTATGGCACGAGCTTTGGTACCCCTCAGCCTGGACAGGCACCATACAGCTACCAGATGCAAGGTCTGTATACAGTCTTCCATTGCTTTCATTCAGTTATTGGCTGAGCTTTAATTTCTAAAGTAAACCTGCAGTTCTCTGAGATGGGAGTTGATGAGGGAAGTGGATTGAGCTGAGGCAGGACAGCTGCACATTTCTAATTTACTTCTTTACTGGCTATTTTCCGAGTCTGAATTTCCATATTTATAGTATGAAAGACAGACTGGATAATTTATAAAGATTATTTTACAAATGCTATAGGACTTTTTTTTGTAATGCTGAAGTTGCTGCTTTTGTTTCTAAAGCTCTCAATTAGATTTTAAAAAATAGATAAAGAGAATGAAAAGACAGACAAAGTCAACCATGTAGGAGGCTATCATTTGAAATGTAGTAAACTGTACACTTGGCGTTAACTAACAGCTAAGAGGACCGTGGTTTCTTCATTTTCATGATGGAGTGGGGTTTGAGGATAGCAATCTCTTCTCTACAAATAGAGTATGTAACATGATTGACTTAATGATCTACCAATGACAAAATCAAATCTACACAGATCCAATTATAGGTAACCCAATAGATTGTCAAGACAGTGCTTCTGAGAACCAACACTCAGGGTTCTCCTTGAAATTGCAGACAAAACATAAGTGAAATTCAAATGGAATGATAATGCAGATTTTACATGTTCAAAGCCATCTCAAGACTACATACACATTACTTGTAATTAACAGATTGTGATAGTGCAAACATACCTGTCTGTAAGGGACTTGAGAAGTTTCATGTAATTGAACATTCTTTTGACATCTTGTGTTTACCACACATCAGCTTCACAAACTGTGCTTAGTCTTATAATGGTGCTAAGTTGCAGAAATTCACTCATTCCTACTTTCTGCTGGAATTCTTTTTATGTTTCTCATCTTTTTATACTTATTACGTGCTTATTAGATTACTATTTGCTGCAAATAAATTAGAAAATGTGGAGAAGCAAAAATAATTACAGTCATATATCCCACAGACAGCATTCTGTGCATATGCAAAGGTGACTACATTGTGCATTATTGTCTCATAATGTGCTGTTTTGGGGAACAAATATATTGTATACATTTTTTCACATCAGTAAGTTCTCTTTCAAAACATCATGGTAGTGGCTGCATGTATTCACCAGTGCACTATATTGACTCCCCTAATATTGGGAATGGAGAACAATGCTATACAAATCTTATCTGCATCTTTAATTATTTCTTTCAGCAGGTGTAAATGGGAAATTTCGACATAAGCTGTTTTCTGCTAATTTAAGCATCAAGTATTTACATAAGGAAGGACTGTGTATTATGCGTGCACACATTGGTGTATGTTGCTGTTTGATGCTAACTTTATATTTGTTTTTGTATGCATTTTTTAAATGGAGATAAAATGTTCTTTCTGTTTACTGGTATTATTCATCTTTGCTTATTTTGTTTAATTATTTCTTATATTAAGATTTTTTACCTTTTTATGCTATTTTATGCCAAGTTAGAATTGTATTGGTCAAGGTCCACTAATTTTTTCACATTTGGTTTTGCTTTTGATATAGAAAGGACTGAATTATAAAGTTTTGGTAGTTTAATAGCTACAAAATAAAACTATCTTATAGAAGATGGGATTTATTGGTAAAAGGAAGCTACTTATATGCCATATTCTAAAACTTTTAAGCTACCTTGAAAAAGAGCTAAGTCTTTATGTATACTGAATATCCATTGAGTAGAGGCATCAAGGGAACAAAAGGTGATGGAGAGGCTTCATTGATGAATTTCTCAGAGCTCGACTAGAGCAATGAAAAACACCGTAAGGCAGACAAGATCTGTTTGCTCATAGAATTTTCATTCTTGTCAAGGAAAGAGACAAGCAAATTAATCCACTCTAGTTCCTCCAGACTGTGAGGGAAACACACAAGAGACCATGGTAGGTCCCATTGTCTACCAGTCACGCGGCCTTGTGGAGGAAAAGCGATGCTAAAGGAGAGGAGATGACTGCTATGTCCTCTGAGCAGAAGCCAATGCATGTTTTCAGGTCTGAGCTGGTCTTCAGCCTCTGCTTGCCCATATGCTGGGGCCAAGAACAGAAACTCAGAGCTGGTGTTTGAGAAACTAATACTCAGTTGCTAGCAAATTTCATGTTGATGAGTCAAATGATTCTTAAATGTGATTTTTGTATTTCTTTTTTATTTCCCTCTGTTGGTCATATGTAGATAATTGGGCTTTGTTTCATTGTCAATCTGTAAAGGCTAGGAGGGAAAACCTGTCCTTGGACACAGATAATTTAAGAAATAGAGGTTGAGTATCACTCACCAAAACAAGTGTGCTTTCAGATGATTTTGGATTTTAGTACATG
>NW_008351958.1:1684619-1757639 GCF_000622305.1 Nannospalax galili | reverse complement strand
TATATATATATATGAAATTCAGTAATTATTTGAAGCTTTAGGACAATTTTATTTGAATTTAAGAAAAAAATCCTCTTTAGCATGATGATTTTTACTGTATCCAATTGCATGAGGCAAGGGTAGAATTTTCCTTTTGTGGCATCATGGGAATACTTCAAATGTTGGAGCGTTTTGGAGTCTGGATCTTTGGACAAGGGATGTGCAAACTGCATCATAGTACAGAATTCCTGATCTTGTTCTTCTTCCATACCAAAGCTTATGGAGCAGGCAGCTCATCAGAGGACCAACAACCAGCTATCAGAGCATAGCATGTGCTAGAGTGGAGGAGTGCACATAAAGGAGGGGAGAAGAAAATGTGGAGGCAAAATAACTATTTTTGGAAGAAATAAGGCCATGTATAGCATGGAATGAGGCACTGTTTTCATATGTATAGGTTTTATTTTATCATAGCTAATTCAGTAGTGATAAAAGCTTATTTTTGTTTTTGTGCAGTCCCTATTCTACTGATTTTTCAAATGGGATTTTAGTACCCATTTTCCGTGACTGAGGTATTATTTCATATGGATAGTTCTTTGCTGGTAGTTCATTCAATTTTAGATTGTTATATATAATATGATATAATGTGACTTGTATATATCACGTTAGATGAGAGTACACTATTTAACTTAAAATATAACTTGTACAAATAAGGATTAAACGTAGTATACAGTATACCATGGAATGCATATGGCAAGCTTTGGGCATAGAATTGCATTCTAATTAAAATAATTCTTGGTTTCATTTTCTGCGTGTGTATGTATGATTGCTTGCTTATGTATCTGTTTGTGTGGGTAGGTACGTATGCACACAGAGGCCAGAGGTCAATGTCAGGTATCATCTTCAATTGCTCCCTACCAATGCTAATTGAGGCAGAGTCTCTCACTGAACCTGAAACTCCTAATCCAGCTAGGCTTGGTAGCCATTGAGCTCCAGGGATCTACCTGTCCATGTCCACAACAGCACTGGATTGCAGACGTGTGCTGCTGTGCCTGGCTTTGTACATCTGTGTTGGGAATCTGAACTAAAGTCCTCATGCCTGTACAGCAAGCACTTTACCAACTGAGCCATTTACCAACTGAGCCATTTATCTAACTCCTAAAATATACTTCTTACCTCTTAAATGTAATGTGAAAAATACTTTATCATTATTCGTTTACTTTTGTGTGCCTGATTGTGGAAGTCTGTTGACTTTTAAGCACTTTTAAGCATCTTTGGTGCTTGCTTGCTTTTACAGTTTTTTTTTTTTTTGAAGAGTCTTACTATATAGCCAAGGCTAATCAAAGATGTGTCATGTATCCCAGGCTGGACTTGAATTCCTAATACTCCTGCCTCAGCCTGCCAAGTGCTGGGATTACAGGCATGTGCCACCAGACCCAACCTAAATATCTTTTCAATACATGATTTTGTTTCTGTTTTTTTATTTATTATTTATTTATCATGTATATGAATATTTTGCCTGCATGTATGTAAGCCATGTAATGCCCATGGAGGCTAGGGAGGCTAGAAGAAAGTGTTGAATTCCCTGAAAATGGAGTTATGGGTGGTTTTTAGCCATCATGTGGGTGCTGAGAACTAAACCCAGGTCCTCTGGAGGAGCAGCCAGTGCTCTTAACTGCTGCGTCATCACTTCAGTCCTCAATACATGTTTTTAAAAAGATTTATTTTTTATTGTGTTTCTATGTGTGTGTCTGTGTGTGGGTATATGCACATAGGTATATGTCAAGGCCAGAAAAGTGTGTGGTATCCTCAGAAGTTGAAGTTACAGGAGAGATGCCCGACATGGGTGCTGAGAGAAGCAAGCTCCAGTCCTCTGCAAGAGTAGCAAGCACTCTCTACCACTGAGCCGTCTCTCCAGTCCCCAGTATACATTTCATAATATTGTTGCGATATATAAAACTATTTTCAAAATTCTTCAATTCGTATTAATACTTAATGAATCATATAGCTCTCATGCTTATCTTAATTTTACCTTGGGTTAGAGAGTAGATCAGTGAGAGGATGCTTGCCTACCACATGCAAGACCTGGGTTTGATTTCTAACACGGAAAATATTTACCTGGTAGCTAGAAAATGGGTCGGATATATTTTAGTGACCTGAGAGTTATCTTTTCCTGGTTTTCTTCCTTAGGAAGATCTTTCTAACCTTTAAAATATAAGATAGGATGACTGCTGGGTTAGCCGCTAGGATTCCATAGTAATAGAGGAAATACTTCAATAGATCAGATGACTCAAGCCAAAAAGCATGGTGTGTACTTTCTCTAAATACTATGCTGACTGATTTGAAGAAAACTGATGACAGTCACCTCACCCGATGCTTTCAGACTCAGAAGGACTGGTGTCAAGGTGAAGTGAAAACTTGCACCTCAATAGAGTATAGTTCTAGAGCCGGAATCTCCTTGTGCTTCTGGCCATGCCATCTGACTTCATCTCCATCCTGGATGCATACCAGATGCCAGCTCCCATCAGAGAAAAGGGGAGTGGCACTGGGATTTGTATGTGCAAATCACTCTGACCAGCATGGGCCACATGGTGAAAACTCCAGTGGTGACTTCATTCTGCTCCACTGTGGTGGTGATGAGGTGACTGTTATTTTAATTATTTGGATTATGGTCTTTTTTGTGATAATTCCAGATTGGAAGCATTATCTGAATGCCTCTATAACCTCCAATGAGAGGTAATAGAAGAGATGGGATGGGGGCTGGAGAGATGCCTCAGCAGTTAAGACCACTGGCTGCTTACTCTTGCAGAAGTCCTGGGTTTGGTTCCCAGCACCCACAGGGCAACTAACAGCCATCCGTAACTCCAGTTCCAGGGGAATTCAACGCCCTGCTCTGACCTCCACAGGCATTACACAACATGGTGGGTACACATACATACATGCAGGCAATACATTCATACACATAAAATAAAAATAAATAAAAAGCGGTGGAGTATATATGTATATTTTATGTGTAATACACATATATTTGTGTATATGTGCACATATATGAAATATGATTGTTTACTGTGTATGACAAAATGGGAGTTTCTAAATGTTTTAACCAACAAAGAGAACCTCAAGAAACTCAGTAAAGAAAAAAAAAATCACAGAAAAGTACAACAAACAGATATACCTAATTACTGTCTAGCATGGAAGGAAAATTGCTGTCAAAGGAAGTCACTGTTCTTGTACATGATACAAAAGGTTTTGCTGGGAGTGGGCAGTGAAAGCAGCCAAGGGCAACAAGAAGCGAATCAGAAGAGAGAAAAGAATGCATCGGTGGCCATGGTGATAGGTCTTAGCGATCAGGACAAGCAGGAAACAGAAGAGCCATTGGCAAAGAAATAAATGATCTTCACAGTGGTGAGAGGGAGATGGAGTCTATGCCCTGTGTCTCAGTCACCCTTGAAGCCACATTTCTGCTTTGAGAGCAAGGAATGAATATAGGGGGAAAAAAGTTTTCAGTAACTTAAACATTGTTTATAATTCAGAAGCTTAGGAAAAACTGAACATGGTGGTATATGCCTCTACTCCCCAAACCCAGGAAGCGGGGGCAAGAGGATTGCTTTGTGTTCTAACCTGGGCTATAGCATACCAGTAGCAAGACAGTATCAGTATCAAGACTGATTCTCAAGTAAACAAAAATAAAGCAGGGAAAGATGGGTATGTAACAAACTCTGCTATGTGGAAAACTCTAGTACCTGTGCAGAAAATAAAATAGCATCGGATATTCATTGAGCCCTTTTAATAGTCTATTCTAGAACAGAATGCAAGGATTATCCTAATTATTTCATGCGTTCCATCTCATTTTCTCTTTCTAAGAACTCTGAACAGTATCTTTAGAACAGAAAACTGAGAATCCTGAAGAATGTATTAATTTAGCAGTTCATTTAGCTTGTATGATATGAACAGCTACTCAAGGATGGCTACTTGAAGTTGAGAGAATGGTGTGCACTGTCTCATCCTGCCGTGATGTCTGCACACTAATGTGGGAGGCTCTTACTGTTACAAAATCCTAAATGTAGGGCTGGAGAGATGGCTCGGTGGTTAAGAGCACTGACTGCTCTTGCAGAGGACCAGGGTTTGATTCCCAACACCCACATGACTGCTACAAACCATCCTTAACTCCAGTTCCAGGGGAATCTGAAGCCCTCTTCTGACCTCCATGGCATTGCATGACACAAGTGCACTCACATGCAGGCAATACACTCATACACATAAAGTAAAAATAATAAATAAAATATTTTTTTTAAATCCTAAATGTGGCTGCCTGAACCGTCTGTGTCTTCTACAGACCAGACTTGATCTTGAAGCACAGACATTGCATTGTACATAATTAACTCTGCAACTGGTTACTTTAAGGCTCAAAAAGCTCTAGAAATTTTTTTAGATAACTCATTTCTCACCCTTGTCTGTGCTTTAACCCTTTCAGAGTTCTTAGGTAACATTTATTTGTCAGTTGTGGCTTTTTTGTACTGTGGGCCCTGTTGCACTGGGCCAGCCTTCTTAGGTACCCTCAGCTAGCCCAGAGTGTCCTTCTGCCTCTCCTGCTCTGCTATTCAGTACTTTTGGCATGGTAGGAGGCTTCTGGGTCTGTGGCACTTGAAATTTTCAGTATCAAATTATTTGTTTCATGTGCACTTTAAAATTCCATGAAATAAAAATCTGTCTGGAAAATCTGATAGTTTTACCATTGCTGTTAGATTACTGCACAATTCTTTATGTTTTGATTATTTATTTTGCATATCTAGTGAAAGACTAGAAACAAGTTCAACTGAGGAAGATATAGTTGTTCTTATTCTCAGTCAGCTATAGAATTTGCCCTGAGAAAATAAAGTCCACACCTGTTGTTTGTTTTGACCTCTTCCTGTCCACCAGTGTTCTTAGTGTTTCTGGGAGAAGACTTAGAATGACCTGAAGAGGCTTTTCTCTACATGCGCTGGGCAAACCTTTTATAGATGAACAGGCTTAAAGAGGATGGCTAGGTAGTGACAGAGGAACCTGGAGGGCCTTAGGTCAACTGTGCAGAAAGCACTGATAGAATTTGCAGTGATGTTCATTTATCAGAAGATACTGGCAGCCAAAGTAAAGGGCATATATTTGTGTGTGTGTGTGTGTGTGTGTGTGTGTTTTCATGTGTATGTGTGCATGTGTATATACATGTGCATATGCACAAGTATGCACACATCTGGGTCTATTTGGGAGTAAGAAAACCACTTAAGTGAAGCTATTCGCCTGTGATTCATTGATCAGTTTCCCAGGCTATCTGCTAGGAATTCTAGAAACATTTGTTTCTTCACTTTTAGTTATATATATTTAGTTAAAACACTCGAACTTGAACTATTGCTGATATTTCTAGTTGCTTAAACCCCAACTACCATGTAGACTGTTGATTCTGTCTAGCATAGAACCCTAAAAGCTATGTTTTGGGGAAAGTGAAATCTCTCTCAGTGGTCTCTTTGAGGTAAAGAAGAATAAAGTTGAGCCACAAATGGCTGTCAGACACACATAAAAGCTATGAAAATTAAAGTAGTCACTTATCTCGCTAAGGCTCAGCTTTAAGGGAAGCTGCTTTTCCATAGCAGCTTAGTTCCATGGATTCTAGACTGTTGAAGGAAGGGACCATCTTCAATTTGAGACAGGGTTTCTCTGTCCAGGCCTCAGCTGGCCTGCAATTTTTCTATGTAAACCAGACTAGCCTCAGTCTCACAGAGATCCTCCTGCTTCTGTTTGGATTAAAGGTGTATGCTACCTTGCTCAGCTTTCCATTCATATTTTAATCTCCAGTATCAAGAATTAGTTTGTCTAAAACATACAAATTTTTGTTAGTGATGGAGAGCTCTATGGCTCAATGAAAGAAGTTATTATCCACAAAGACTATCTAGTGAGCATCATTCCTAGGAATGAGTTTGGGTTTCACATAGTACATATTCAGTTAGTTATCATCCTAGTATTTAAAATAATCTGTGTTCATCTTAGAAGACAGATCTGCCTGGAGGATCTGGGGTTATCATGGAGGTATAGAAAGCCTTCCTGGGATTTTCATTGCCCTGTGAACTGTGGGACATTCCTGTCATTCTACTCCAGGGAGGGTGTCAGGATTTGCCTTGGGACATGGGAGGGGCTCCAATGATAAGCACACTAACCCTAGAGTTCCCAGAAACTTTACTGTGTTTATTTTTCTTTAAGCATCATTACTCTCATGTAGAAAAAAAACAAAACATGAGTTCTAAGTCTCCTTTGTGTGTAATGTTGTTTGTTCTGCTAAAGAGATTGGGGTTCAAACTAGTGAGGTGAAACAATAAATCATGGCAGAGGCTTGCTAAAGGGCACACCAGGCTGCATCTTCCTGCTCTTCGCATGCGCAAAGCTCAGGATGAGGTGGGAATGGTCTAAGAACATCATTCTTGTGTCTTTGATCTTCTGTCTAGAGCTTTAGATGTACAGCTGAACTTTCCCAAGATTTCAGTCATTCCCAACCTCAGAAGCATCAACTAAATGAACTGTTAAACTTTAAAGTTGTTCACCATAGAAAGGGTGTTTTTCAAAAGGAATTATTCCTAAAGATATGATTTTAGGAAAATACATAATAAACCTTAAGAAAACCCCATTATTAAAGCTTTTGAGAACAGCACTTTCTGGTGTAAAGTGACATGATAGGGTTGGGATTGGAGCACAGCCTCCCTGATGTTCAAATTTTCCCCATAATTGCTTTAATTGCTTTGCCAGACACCTCATACTTAGTTTTAACTTCTTGGCTTTTTATACATCTATTTTTTTCCCTCTTTCTTTCTTTTTTGGAGCCCCACCTCCCTGAAGGTTCAAATTTCCCCCTAATTGCTTTAATTGCTTTTGCCGACTCCTCATACTTAGTTTTAACTTTTTGGGTTTTTATACATCTTTTTTTTTCCCCCTTTCTTTCTTTTTTTTTTTTTTTGCTAAGTTGGTTTTTTAAAAAGTAACATTCCATTTCAGTTCTTTTGGCATCTTATGTTATTTCAAGTGTTGAAAATTATATGGAAATCCCTTGAAATCTAGCGATAGCAATAATTTGTGACCATTACCAATTTTATTGTCTGTATGAGTTGTTTTTAGTTAAAATATATAGAAATATATCAAGAAAGATGAATGGACTGCAGCCTTTATTACCTAAGTAAAAACTTCTCTTTGAAAATAAACTGGGATAAAAAGGGAAACTTGGTCCATTAAGATCCATCTTCTATGGAAGGGGAAACCCTGGTTTTCAATAGCCCATCTGGCTTTCTGAGGCTTTTCCCCATGGACCTGTGCTAACTTCTGCCGCAGAGATTGTGCCCGATGATGGACATAGCCCATAGCAAAGAGGCCAGGGAAGGAAAGCAAATGGACTTCTATGAAAATACACAGGGGACAGACAGCATCCTGCTTGCCGAGTAAGTGCTAGAAAACGCTCTAAAACATGGGAAGTACAGAAGGCCCCAGCAGGTTCTGGCATTCTTATGCTGGCTGGGATTCTGTTTTTTAATGTGAGTTCTTGTTCTCTGTGAAGTAGACCTTTGACCTATATGCTACTTTTTTATTTAAAGCTTTTTGAAGTTATAGATGGGCAGTATTCCCCAGGTAAAATTGCACACAAAGCAAAAATCAGCATAGGTTGTGTTCTTCTTAAGAAAAAAATAGTAGAGACATTTTAATGAATATTTTGGTGTGTTTTAAAACTACAGTTGTCTTGCACTTATGGAACCAGGAGACCTGTACAGGACCTTCCAGAAACACTGTTTCTTGTTGGCTATGGTTGACAAGGTTCCCACCATTTCGCTGTAGGAGCCTCTCACAGTGCCAAGAAGAAAGCAGTCTTGTGATATACTACCCCTGATGACTTCTGTAATTTTCCTGCCTAATGAAAGAGTGATACTGAAGTCTATTAGAAACAAATCAGTTTGTTTCCATGTTTACTTACTGAATTTCTTTTGTGTCATTTTTCTCTATTCCTGGTACGTCTCTGATTTTTGTGTAACCCCAAATTAATTCCACTCCTTAGAATATCTAATTTCCATTTAGGATATCTTCATTCCATTCCCAATCACCATTACTGATTCAGAAAATCTAAAAGATTTTACATGGTAGATTAGAAAACAGTAAGCCAGACATGGAAATAATCACTCTCTAACCAAGAAACAGTGTTCAGGGAGATCTTTGTCCTCTGCCTTTCCTGGGTAAAGACAAGGGTATTAGCTCATGTTTTTAGTGATATTGGAAATAACCTGAGACTGGAGGTGTAGAAATACTGAAATGTAAATGTACTCTTCTAAAATCATAAGATGTGGGTAAAGGCACCCTTAAACAAAAAAGAGCAAAGTTGGGGGCACCTGTCTTCAAAATATGCTGAAAAGCTATAGTGACCAGGACACCATGGTATTGGACTTTACAACAAGCATATAGATCAATGGGATAGAACAGAGAGCTCAGAAATACATCCATGCATCTCTAATCAACTAATTTTCAACGAGCATAACAAAAATATAGTAAGTGGTATGGGGAAATTTTGATAGGCACATGTGAAAGAATGAAATTTTACCCCTTTTCTCCATATGTAATAATGAATTCAAAATAAAATAAAAACTTGGGACACTATTTCATTCTGAATTTGGGGTTTTTCATATGCAAGAAAGACTTAGTTTTATTAATACACATGTGACATGACATCGGTATTTAAGCTAATGGTGAATAGCTTCTTGGGTCCGTGACCACACTGGAAGGTTCATTTCTGTTAGGTTGCCAATAGCTGGACCAAACAGGTTAACATTAAGCAAGAATGATTATGTGGGATGGTGTTTTAAAGTCCCTGAACCATCTTTGTTGAGACTCAGAATTCAAATCATGAGATTTTTATGAGCAGTTCAAAATCCATGCTACTTAATCAACTTAAAATTTGATTTGATCTAAAGCTATATTGAATATTTTTCTTTGGGATTAAGAAAAATATAAACTCCTTCTATATGGTGCTAATAATCTAAAATTGATTATGATCTGTTTCTCTTTCATGCATCTATTTTTATTATACAAATTTATGGAATGCATAATTTGACAGTTTGACACATGTGTAGAATATGTAATGATGTCTTCTAATTTTTAAAGGCAATTTTCAACAAAAGTAACAATAATACATGTTAGAAAAGGTTATTTTTTTCATTAAGTGTAATAATATATGATAGAGAAAGGGGTATAATTCATTCTTTCACATGTAATATCAAAATTTTCCCATTCCTCTTATGGAAAAAAACTACTTTTTGTAACATGTATTATTATTATCTTTGTTGAAAATTAATTTTTAGAAATTAACCTTTAACTTAGCCAGAAACAAATCAGCATGCTTCTGCAGACATGCAAGCATGTATACATACTACAAACATATACACAAGCAAAATTAAAAAATGGACTCAGGATGCAGAGAAGACTAGTAAGAACTTGTTCAGAACTGGTCTGGGGAAGAGGTAAACTATGTGATATCATTTATTAGTGAGCCAGTGTTCCCAGAAGGCAAAGTCAGTATACACAGGTATAGTCAAGGAAGGTTATTAGAAAGATGAACTTGAGCTTGGCCTTGAAGAAAGGGGAAAATGAACGATGGAGAGGAGCAAGATTTAGGTGAGTTTTCAGAACAGTGCTGACCACATTCTGAATTAACATAGTAGACTGTGCATGGGGAGCTTGGGAAAGAGCTTTGATAAGATAGACTCTCCTGGCGTTCTATCCCAAGTCTCCATCCTAAACTCTAACCCTCTTCTCCAGGCCCAGAAAAACATACCTACCCTTACATTTATTATAGCTCACTCACTCTTGGCCATCTTTGATGGACAATCATAACATTTATTGTGCCATGTTTTACAAGTACTGATATGTTGAACATTAGGATTCTTGGATTTATTTTTTTCATTTCAGAACGTCTGACTCTTCTGTGAGGTGTGTTTCTGTCCCAGTTTAGTTGGAGGCTTCAAGCCTGGATGAAGCAACTTCCTGTTCAGGTGTTAGTGCCTCAGTAGGAGGCAGTGCGAGCTTGTGCTTCTTTAAGTTGTTCACATGAGCCTGAGGAACTTTTAAGATGTTGATGGATCCAAGCTTTGCGCTGTGATTAGAGATATATAATCTACTTACTCTCTACAAAGTCTTAACTTTAGAAGGAGCTTAGGGGAAGGAAAAGAATATGTTCTTCTTTTTCAGATTTTATAAAAAGAAAGATTTTTTCCCCAGTAGTTCTGTTCTCAGAATGAGTCTCTCTTCCATCACAAAAGTCTGATTTTTTTTCACAGTAGTAAACAATGTAAGTGAGATTTTATTTAACTAGTAGGTAGAAAGGTGGCTCCATGCCACCCTCTTAGAGTGCAACTTAATCCCAGATCTCCCAAGAGATATTAGAGCATCATTTGAACCAACCTCTGCCGATTTCCTTGACTGAGATGGGTTCTAAGAGAGAATTCTTCCCACCTTGGGCGATTTTCATGATTTCATATAAAATAAAATCATACAAAATTTCTTCTACATTTTACATATTTGGAGGTGAATTTTCATGTAAAGTCACATATGTCTAGAAAGAAAAAAATATTTCTATGTCACTTTGGCACAGGAATTCTAAGCATTAAAGCTTATTTCTATGACCTAAAGTTATAAATGACTTATATGAATTGAGGAGATTCTCAGATGATTGATCCTAATGAAGATGATTTGCAGTTCCTGGTTGTATCATGCTCTGTCTCCCCCATGGCATCCAGGTTGGGATACAAGAACCTTCTACACAAATGTTTCTTACTTGCTGACTTTGTGGAGTAGGAGGCAGGTTTGCAGCTGACAAGCTAAAACTTTCTCAGGGCCATCGTTGCTCCTGTTTTGTTTTTGCTATTTGTGTTCAGAAGTTCTCTGAAGCCTGTCTAGTAGTCTTGATACTGAAGTCTGCACAGACTAGCTATCTCTATGGGACCTTTCATGCCCTATGATCTGTAGCTCAGCTCAAAAACCCCAAATGCCCCCATACAAATGGGCTGTGAGAATGTTCTCTGAATGCTTGAAGGGTATAACTACTTTGTATAAAAAGAAAGCTTATCCTGATTACTTGTTTTTGCACAAGTCCCTAGAACATCAACTGGATTTTATGCTGAAACACAGTAGTAAGACTTGGTTGGGTTAATATGGGTTCATATGTCAACTCTTTACCTCAGTAGCTGAGAGTCCTAGATCTGGGAGAGACTCAGATAGGTACCTTTCAACACAGATTCCCAATGACTTGGGGGTTTTCATCAGCTGTATTTTGATTACAGGGGTTAAAAATATAAGAAAGCAGTCTTGTTATTTTGAGAAGCAATGTGTATGGAGATGAGAGACTTCAGGTTTGAAGTTGGATGGCCTCATTAGATCGTGTCAGCTCGGCCACTCTTCTCATAATCCTGGTTGTTTTCTTCACATGGGAATTGAACTATGACTGCATCCACCACATGGGGTGATGAGAGTCAATAAGTAGGATGAGGTAAAATGCTTGATGGTGAGTATGGGTCAGGATAGGTTCTCTGAAAGTCTGAAGTTACATCAATTGCTTTTGTCACTTCTGTAGAATGACCCCTGGGAAAATGCTAGTGAATGTCCATCAGAACATATAAAAATGAGGAAAGAGAACATTGAGAAGACAATGTTCAATGTTGTGTAAATGTTCATTTCACACAATGGAAGCTATACTGCCTTATCCTAACACATTTTTTAAAATCTGAAAATGGAAATATCAACACTCTCTCTAATATGAAGTCATGGGTCAGTGAGATGGCTGAGCAGTAGATGTACTCACCACCAAGTCTGACAACTTCAGTTCAGTCCCTGGGTCCTGGGAGAAGGAGAGAATAGACTCCCACAAGTTGTCTTCTGATCTCTACACATGTGCTATGGCATGTGCACATTTATGTGAACAAGCACCCATACAATAAACATATGTAAGAAAAGTATCAAATTCTACCATATAAAGCTTGGGGAAGATGAAGACACTCCTAACATATACCTACTCAATGTGTATTAACTGTTTTAAAAAATATTGTCATATCTGCTAATCTCTGGCTGTTTTATGTATGGGGTAGAAATATTGAATCGTTCATATAAGCTCATGTATGCATACACACATATATACTCTCATAGGGCAGGACTAATTTAAGTACAATTAGTTCTTGTTACTTTGCTGATTAATTAGCAGTAGCTTAAAATAATGATTAGTAGGTCACGGATGTGAATGTACACATATACTCACATACCTATTACAAGGACAGGTTGGTTAATAGGTAGGCAGGTAGATGGATGGGTGGGTAAAGAAAAGGCTTATGGGGACAGAGGAAAGGAGGGGCACTAAGGGGTCTTTCTGAGGAAGGGAGTTTCTAGGCCATGTTGAATGAGGAAGATCAATAGCGGTTAGCCAGTAATTGACAGCAGAAAATAGGAGCTGTGAGGAACAGTATTCAGAGAACTACATGCTGCTGATTCACTAGTTTATGGCTAGAAAAGGGATATGGAGTGTGGGGCTGGGACTGCTAGGAAAAGACCAAACAAGTCCAAAAGACAAATAGGGACCAGACCAGCTAAGGCCTCAAAAACAAACCCCATAAGGACTTTGACTTTTATTCTGAAGGCAATAGGGAGCCACCAGCATTTACTTTTCAAGTAGGGAAGTGACAAAATCTGTCATACCCATTAAAGAAAGAGTCCGCCGCTTCACAGAGTGAGCTGGAGGGGGCTGAAGGTAGGAAGGGAACTAATGAAGGAAGACAATGACTGGCATCATAAGCTCTCAGCCCGGACTAGTAAACAGCTCTGTTTGCCTGAGAAGCTCTGAAAACAGGAATGAGTATTGCCTGAGCCTGATTCTCTAGGAGGTACATATCTCCCTGAAGCAAGCGGGATCCTTTTGGAAGTTGCATTAAGTCTCTGAGGCCACTGGGGTGCCATTAAACTCCAGCTTCAGCACACTGAGTGGAATGGAATCTGAGCCTGCAGTCAGCCAGCAAATGAGTATAACTTATGTTGGCTTCCAGCTTATGTAGTCTTAGAAGTAGCAGTACGTCTGGAAAGCCACTTGGGTACCATTTGGAGCAGTGAACTGTGATTTACTTGGTCGTACTCTCGTGGCTTATATGTGCCAATACAGCTTCCATGGTCTTTTCTACTTTGTTCCAGGGAATAACTTATAGAATGAAAACATCCATTTAAAAAATACATTTTCTATATCTTTTTCATTTTCTTGGTGGATAGGGATTATGGAGGTCAGTATTTATTGCCCAAAAATGTGTCATTTACATGAAAGTAGCAAGTCATAACCTAAAAATGTATAGTTTAAATGAAAGTTACAGGTCATAACCCAAAGTAATTTTTCCTATCAAATGTATATAATAGCTAAAGTTAAGAAAAGTATGCCCTTAACCAGAAGAAGTTTAGATTTTATTTCAGAAGGAATTTTTAAATGCTCTTTATTTATGAATTTTTAAATATTGAAATGTCATTATTAATTACTTATTCTCTGATGTATAAATACACAATGAGTCATGCCTGTGAAATTCAGTGTTTAGAAATCAAGAGTGATTATCATCAAATCCTGTGAGATCCCAGTCTATGTCTTAGTCATCATGTCATTCCAGGGTAATCATCAGTGTGAACATGATAGTTAATGAATACTTAATGAGTATGTGATTGTCATATGTAAATGAATGCTAACATGGAAGCCTGTTGCTTGAAGCCCTGTTGTTTGGCCTATTAATACTATAAGAGTGTTCTTTGGCCAAGAGAGGTATTCTGGGAACTTTGAAGATTGGGTATTTCTGAAATGTATAAAGGAAGAAACCTCAAATATGAGTCTGTGTGATAAGAACATTTGAAACTGTCTTGGGAAATATGTTCCTCCCCCCTTAAAAAAATAAGAAATTCTTGGATCTAGATTTTAAAGTTCATAGATCCTTAATAAATAAATAAGCAAAGAATTTTAGATATGCAAAGGGATTAAGTAATATCTGTCTAATCTGGGAAAATGAAAAGCAGGAAAAGATATATAAATACAATGAGGACTTTTTAAAGTCTTTGCTACAATAAACAATAATTATGCTTGCCTTGGTGTGTAGGGGGTACATGCTTTCTGAAATACTACTTTATTTGGTGTTTAAGAGTTCTCTGAAATAAGATATTGAAGATAAGGAAATTATGTCTTAGAGTAGGCAGGTGACTTCTACATCGTCAACTATTCTGCATTCCATTTTGAGAGTGACACATGTGAAGGGTATGGGGATGTTCCATGTTTTGATGTCAGAGGCAACGTTGAGGAACACCCTCGCTAAGCAGCTCCCTGGAGTAAAATCTTGGCAGTAAAATTCCATGTTTAATGGTACATAAAAGTTCTTAGCCATTAAATAGCCCAAGGAAGTATGTGCCCGTTTAAATTCTCATTTTACACTGTATGACACCCCCATTTTAACACAACTGTTCATTTCTGATCTTATCTTTTCAGAAACCTTGTTCAGTTAGACCGTCAAAAGTCGTGTGCTCAAGAGTAGCACAATGCATGATGTGAGGGAGGGAACTTGTGTTCACTGGTAGGGTGTGTGTGCATGGTGCTGCCCTTCATTGTTGAACAACTGGGGCATCCAACAATAGAATGCTGTCATTGACAAAACGGTAGTACATAAATTTTCTCCTCAGCACTCTTTGTATTAAATTTTTCAGATGTTGCCATTTATTCTTCCATGAAATAAAATGAGAGCTTGCTCAATGGCCCATTATAATGGCTATATAAATAATGACATCCAAAAACATTTTAAGTCCTTGGAAATAGCAACACAGTTTCTGAACTAGCAAGAACCTCAAAGATCACTTAATATGATCCTTTTATTTTATTTTGATCAGAATGAACATAGATATATTAAAATTTATTTAAAGAAAAATGAGAAAAAACTCCAGCGAGTTGGAGGGGCTTCAAGGGAGGAAAGACCCCCATTATGGTTTTTTTTTTTTTTTTTTTGCAGTTTTTGAAAACTTTGCTGTGGTTTACAGACTGAAATAGAAAACCGTATTTTCATATAAATGAAAATTTTGACCTTTGTTATATAAATTAGTCTTACACTCAGAAATTTAAATGTCCTTACTCTTTAAGCTTCAGAATATCATAAAATTAAAATGGTCAACTGTTTTAAGAAATGAAATCGTGTTTGTGGCAGCCACACCAGTGTTAAAGATGAACCAAACTCCATCCGCCTTACTGAACTGATTTGTTCCTACAGCCACTTCGCCCTGCACCACTGAGCAAGCTCTATTTCTTTTCACTTTGTTTTAGGCAGCAGTTTTACAACATCATCAGGATTATATACAGGAAATAATTCACTCACAAATTCCTCTGGATTTAACAGTTCACAGCAGGTAATTTAAAAAGCCAGTTTAACTCCTGAAATATTTTTAAATACAAAAATGATTTTATTATATAAAGAAAGAATTGTTTATACTAAACTGAAAGTGAGAGCTTTCTTAAGCATTTTAATTGCTTTTTTCTTTATACAATCTCTTCAGCAGTCATTTATGGTGAGTTGTGTGGTTTCCAGATTTATTTCAGTTTACCAGTGCTGTGTCATAGAATAGAAAATGTAATGACTGTATACAACCTTGCATAAAATTTGTTCGCAAGTCAGGGCTCTTTAGAGAATGTGTGCTTGTTTATATGAGTTCATAAAAGACATCTAAACATAAACATGTATGGCTGTATTTGAATGTAAGCACTGGCAGCAGTATTCTGACAGATTACTTTTTTGTGGTTTAATTTGGTAGGACTATCCATCTTACCCCAGCTTTGGCCAGGGTCAGTATGCACAGTATTACAACAGCTCACCATATCCAGCACATTATATGACAAGCACTAACACCAGCCCAGCTACACCTTCCACCAACGCCACTTACCAGCTCCAAGAACCACCATCCGGCATCACAAGTCAAGCAGTTACTGATCCCACATCAGGTAAGCGTGTGCTTTTTATGAGTCCTGCAGGCTATATTTCTCATACTTAAATGCATTTTTTCCAGGGCCATAAATTCATGCAGTGGGTTGCACCATTTCAGTGAATTTTCATAAATACGTAACAACATTGAATAGCATGATCATGGCATTACCTTTATTTATTGTTTATTTGTTTGAAATATTAACATAAGGTATGTAAACTTTAAAAACATGAGATTTTATTTATTTGACAATTGCTCAGTTTTCATGATATAGTACATATAGTTTTTAGGTAAATACTTAGAAATAACTAACTATATAGTAATAATTTCTCAACACCACATATTGCATATCAAAAGAAATTATAACACTTAGAATTTAATATTTATCAGTAATAATGTTTTCCATCAAGGCAGTGCATTTTCTGAAAACTGAAATAATCAATATCACTGAGGTATTACCTGTAGAAACCAGAAATCCCCAGCACCCCTTCTCTCTTTCAGGCTGTGCTGTGAATTTCTTGACAGCATATCTGGGTGTTGGCATTTTTCATACTTTACCTATTGATGACTCTTGAAAATAAGAGCTTCTCCATCTCTGGATATTTTCCCACATTACGTATTTGCTATTTCTTTCCCTTCACTTGTTTGTTCTATCCAGAAGTAAATAGTATCTTTAAAAATATTTTAGTTGTTATTTTTATTTTTATGTATATAAGAATAGTGCCTGCCTGTATGTATGTGCACCCATGTTATGCAATGCTCACAAAGATCAGAATCGGGGAGTAGGTTCAGATCACCTAGAATTGAAGTTATGGATGGTTGTTAGCCACCATGTGGATGCTGGGAACCAATTCTGGATCCTCTGCAAGAGCAGTCTGTAAGCTTAAATGCTGAGCCATCTCTCAAGCCCAAGAAATATTATCTGCTTAATTTCCTGAATTAATCTTTTACGTGTCTGTATTTCCTCTCATGCCTCTTACCTCCTTGCCTTAATTCTACAAAACGAAGTCTTTCATTTCATGGATTGTAAGGCCAGTTATTCCCCCAGAGTCAGAATTTCTTCCCCTCGCCTATTCTGAGAGCTAGACTGCACTTTAATTGTTACAAGTGAGGTTCAAATGGTCTTACATGGACAAGCTTGCCTCTGTGACAGACTTCTAGCATGTTAATTCTTGCTGTTTATACTAAATCATAGGAACCCTCAATTTTTTTCTATTTTCTGAGCACAAAAATACGTCACATGGGAAACAATATAAAGTTATAATTTTCAATATGTGTAATGATTTCACTTTAAAGGTGAATAATAATCTTGGTTTTCATTAAAAGTTCTTGGTGATGTATGCACTGAGCTGATGTCTGCACTGATTTCAATTTCACTATTTAATGGCTATAGAATATAATTTACTTGGAAAGAAAAATACTATTTTTTCAGGTTCCTTATAAATTTGCTGTTTCTCACTAAAATGAATGTTTATTAATTGGCCTGTATAAGTTTCCATAGTTAAGAGTAAAAAAATCATTGAGTTTCTATATCATAAAAAAGAAACATTTTAAAATTTCTAAGAATTCCTACTGTGTTGTTTTGTTTTGTTTGTTTGTTTTTTAATATTAGTAAGAAAGCTATGGATTCAGCCTAAAGTTTTGAGGCACTGACTTGCCTTTCTTCCTAGTCCTATATAAACCTGTAGGTTTGTCTTCTTAATGAAAAGGAAGCTCTGATGGTAAGATGCATAAACTCATTAAATTAAATAATTAGCTAGAATAATTTAATAAATATAACCTAATGACTTTCGAGATTAAAAAATAGTATTGAGAGTAATAAATGTCTAATTTTACTAAAATCATTTCAGGTGTGTTTTCCTTTTAATTTAAATACTCTACTGGGTTAAAGTTGGTATTCTGTAATCATCAGAGATACACTGTAGCTATTATCTGATCTGGTATGCAACTAGGTTTCTGCTATTCTGTGTCATTAATACTTCTGCAACCCTCCTCTCCCTTCATGGTGTCCCGTTCCCTCGTTGGATGATTTTGATGTAGTGAGCACATAAAGATAACTGGCAAGGCCTTTTTTAAGGCAAACATGTAAAGACCCGTTTGTTTTTTTCTTGTACATTTTTAAAGCTGTTTGAAGAAAACGTATCTTCTAAGTTCATAATAGATAGTATTGCTATATTATATGAAAGGTAAACATACCCATGACTCTTAAGTTCCAAAATTATTTTAATATGCTTACAATTCAGCACTGAAAGCTATATTCCCCTTTGCAGATACACATATATACTACATTAGGATATATTACTTGCATCTCAAATTTTGAATGTGAAAGTTGAATCCAAAAAGTTAAAGACTGTGCCTTGCATTCATTTTCATCTATGAGTCTGTTAGCCATGCACTGTCAATCTTAATAAAACAAAATTCACATCACCTACAGATACGTAAGGATCTCTTTACAATTATCTGACCAATGAGAAAGAATTTTAACTGATTTATTGGATTAAAAAGTTCAGGTCTACTCTTTAGCTAGCTAGACTAACCTCCCTCTCCCCTGTGGGAGGTAACCTTGGTTACTTTCACTTTGGGGAAATTATGAATAAAGGTGCTACACTCCTTGAGTACGAGTTTGTGGCACATGTAAGTTTTCCACTTGTTTTGGTGAATACTCAGAAGTGTGATTCTGAATTGTATGGTGAAATTATGTTTAGCTTTGGTGAACACTCAGAAGTGTGATTCTGAATTGTATGGTGAAATTATGTTTAGCTTTGGTGAACACTCAGAAGTGTGATTCTGAATTGTATGGTGAAATTATGTTTAGCTTTGGTGAATGCTCAGAAGTGTGATTCTGAATTGTATGGTGAAATTGTTTAGCTCTGGGAGAAACTGCCAAGCTGCCTAACATCTTGCTTTCTCACCAGCGACACTCCGGTTACTTCACATCCTAGGCAGCATTTGATGATGTTGGTGTTTTGGACTGAGCCATTCTCACCAGTTTGCAGTGGAACCTTGTTCTAATTTGCTGTTCCTCAGTGGCACGTCACGTACACGATCAAGCACCTCACCAAAGATGACATCATCAGTATGTCATCTTTGGTGAGGTGCTTGATCAGACCTGTTGTTGCTTTCCAATCAGTTTATTTTCTTGCTCTTCAGTTTTAAGAATTCTTGCATATTTCAGATATAAGCCCTTTGATACACATGATTTGCAAATACTTTCATCCAGCACATGTGTTTTACTTCTTTTAACAGTGTTTTTTTTTTTAATTTATTTTTAAACAGGAGTTTTTGCTTTTAATGAAATCTGCCTTATCTTTTCTGATTCTGATTCATATCTTTGATGCATCAAAAATTCATTGCCATACCCAAGGTGATCTAGACTTTCACTTGTGTTACTGTCTACATGGTTCATAGCCCTGTGTTTTACATCTACATCTGTTAGGCACTGAATTAATCTTTGTGCAAGATGTAAGGTAAGGCCATAGAGTTTTTCTACATGCTACTACCTAGTTCTGGTGTCACTTATGGAAAAGACTATTGTCTTTATTGTATTGTATTTGTTCCTTCATCAAACATCAGTTGGCTATACTGATGTGCATCTATTTCTGGGCTCTGTATTCTGTCCCACTGATCTATTCATTCTCTCCCCAGCATCACATTGTCTTAATCACTATAGCTAAACAATAAGTCTCAATGTCAGAGAACGTCAGTCCTGTGATTTTGTTCTTCTCCAAAATTATGTTGGCTATTTGAAGCCTTTGGTCTCTCTAGCTGAACTTTAGAATCAGTTTGTCAATATTGGCAAAGTGAGTTTCTGGAATTTCAACTGGAATTAAGTTGAATTTCTAGTTCAACTTGAAACAAACTTGTTATCTCAACAATGCTGAATCTTGTTACCATGGGCATGGAATAGTTCCCCATTTATTTAGATCTTTGATTTCTTTCATCCAAATTTTATACTTCTCCTCTTATCCATTCTTGTAAATATTTTAGACTTGCATCTCTTTCCCCCCTCCTCCCTGCACTGTGCTGATAAAAATGGAAGCATATGAGCAAGTTGTAGACTTTACTCTGTTATGTTAAATCCTGTTATGATCATGTATTAATTTCAAAAGCATTTGTTTTTCTGGTTTTTTGTGGGGTGGCAGGTGGGCTAGGTATTTCTTTAATAGTTTTTATGTGGACAAATGTCACTTATGAACAAAGACAGTTATATTTCTTCCTTCACAATCCATATTTTTTTTCCTTTCGGATCACATTGCCTTGGCTTTCCAGGATGGTATTAAATGGGAGAGGGGCTTTGGGGAGGGTGTCCTTTTCTTATTCCTGGTCTTAAGGAGACAAGCATCCAGTTTCTCCATATGTAGATGTGAGATGAGTGGTGGCTTCTTTACATGGTCTTTATCAGTGTGGGGGACGTCTCTTCTGTTTTTAGTTGATCATGAATGGCTCTTAAATTTTGCCAAGTGCTTTTTCCACATCTGTAGAAATATTCATGACTCTTCTTCTTTAGCTTACTGATGTGATGGATTACATTTATTTAATTTTCCAGGGATGAACCACCCTTACATACCTAGAATAAGTCCCATTTGGTCATGATGTATAATTCCTTTTAGCAAATAATTCTTTCTGTATATTTTGGACTCAGTTGCTACCATTTTCCTGAGAAGCTTCACATTTATATTCATGAGAGATACTTGTCTACAGCTTTCATATCCTGCAGTGTCCTTGTCTGGTTTTAGTATTAGCATAATGCTGGTCTCAGTGAGTGAGCTGGAAAACATTCCCTCTACTTGTGTTTTTGGAAGAGTATATAAGATTCAATCATTTGTTCATTAACTATTTGATAAAATTCAGTAGTGAACTTATTTGGGTCTGGTGATTTCTGTTTGGGATGGTTATTATTGCTTCATATATATATTTCAGTTCAAATTACCTATCTTTCCTTATGTCAGCTTTGGTAGACTGTGTCTCTTAAGAAATTGGTCTATTTCATCTAAGCATAAGGTTGTTCCTAATATTATTTTTTGCTTTATTTATTTTTATTTTATGCATATGAGTGTATTACCTTCATGTCTGTTAGTGCACTTGTGTCGTGCAGTGCCCAAGAAAGACAGAAGAAGGCATTGGATCCCGTGGAACTGATGTTACAGATGGTTGTCACCCACAATGTGGGTGCTAGGAATCGAACTGGGCGCTTCTCCAAGAGCAGCCAGTGCTCTTAACTGCTGAGCCATCTCTCCAGCCCCTTGTTTTGCTTTTTTGAAATATATAGCCAAGGCTGGCCCTACATTCCTGATCTCTTGTCTCAGCCTCCTGAGTACTATAAGCATAAATGGGCTCCTGACCCATGCTATGTTTTTATTATCCTTTTAATATTTGTAAGATTTCTAATGATAACTTTCCTCCATTGTGATATCAGCAATCTGTCCAACCTCTCTTTTTCTTATTGTTAACCAGACCAGATTGCTAAATTGCTAACTGATGTTTTTAAAGAAAGTTTGCTTTATTTACTTCCTTCAAATTGTTTTTAATTTCATTGACTTTTATTATTTTCTTTTTTAACTTTTGATTCCACTCACTTTTCTTTTTCTTCTGAAGTCTAAAGCTTAGATGGTTGATTTCAGATCTTTCTCCCTCCCTCTCTTCCTCCTTCCCTTCTTTCCTTCCTTCTATCCCTGGATGGCCTGGAGCTCCCTATGTAGACCAGGCTTGCCTCAGACTCAAAGAGATCCACCTACTTGTGCCTCCCAAGTGCTGGAATTAAAGGCATGTGCCACCATGCCCAGCCGATCAAAGATCTATCTTCTTCCACCTAAGCACTGTTGGTATATACCACAAAATTTCAAAAGTGCTTCCTTTTCATTTTAATTTACTTCAAAGTATTTTTATTTAATTTTCCTCCCCATTGAAATCCTCTCTTTCAGTGCAGTTTGTATTTATAAGAGAGAAAATATGAGAACTTTGATGGCATACAGTACGTACCACTAGCTACAATTACTCAGTCATTCCTCTTATCAATGAAAAGACTATCATTAGAGAAAGTGTTTTAGTTTTGTGAAGAAAGGTATTGATGGTAAATTAGAACTTCACTATCTATTAAAGGAAATTTCTAGCCAAATCAACTCTGTACTTTCTTGCTCAACCCCAAACTTAGCACAGTGTCATAATTAAATCATGATTACCTTACATTTTAAATGATGGAAAGCACTCATTTTTAAATTTATTTTTAGAAACTAATTTAGTAACTCTGATTTTCTTCCATTTTTAAAATGTAGAAAGATGAGAAAAATTAGAGTGTTTTCATTTTTATCTAAAATCCAAATTAAAATGCTACATCTTAACTTTTTAGGTGTCAGTGGTAATATCTTGAACTCTTAAAACAACATAATCAAATATATGTTTTTCAAAAGAGTGCTAAAAGAATTTAACAACTTGAAAGTACTATCATGAAAGAACTTCAAACATAAATTGGATTTTCTCAAAGCACTCAAGGCATTCTTTAAAATATACTTTACCATGTGACACATCTTTATAATCAAAATATGGATGCACACTTGTAATCCAAATGCTGTGCATAATAATTTGCCTTGAAAACATATTTCTTGTATGGACTCTCTCAGAACATTTACTAATAATGATAGTTATCATAATATATAGTCAAATATACCAAAATGTTATTATTGGGCTAAAGTTTTTCATTCATTATCACACAGTCTTATAACACACCACAAGGTAGGCTCTAATTCTCGACCAAAAGTGAGAATGCATTACAGAGTTGATTTTATTGTATTGGATGCCAAAGATAGCTAGCTATTTAATGTTAATAAGCATTTGGTAGTAAGTGTAAGAATTTTGTGGCAGAATTCTTAGGAAAGGACTCTTTCAACATTTTTTAAATATAATAAAGCAGATCAGAGATACGGGAAAGGGTGCATGGTGAAAAACACATTTTAAATTCATGTGAAATAAAAACCAAGTTCTTATTTACTAAAAATGAGTTCTGTGTGAATAGCAAAGAAATGTGTGTTTTTCAAAGAAATTGTTCAAGAAATCACCCTTCGCACCCACTGACCACGTGCAGACAAGTTAGTGACTAAGGTGATGTGCAGGAACCTTGCCAATATTGAATTTCAAATGACAGAGGAAAAGTCAGTGTAAGAGGGAATTCAATATGCATGGGAAACCATTTGTTCCCTCTGCTTCTTTTTTGATCCCTGCCAAGGCACAAGAAAGTAGAGCAAAAGATTTAAAAAATGGGACAGTTCTTGTGCAAAGCAGCAGAACTCAGGAACTTGGAGTGACAGGATGAAAAGCTAAGCTGCTGGGCATCATCCCCATAAATGCAGGAAATACGGGTCTGTCTCAAGGTCTAGACATGCCTGTGAGTGCTCACTGTGGAAATGATGCCGAGGTTTGCAGGCACACGCATACAGCCCCCTTGATGTAGTGAGCGAATGGCTAGGAAAATCTGCATGCCACACTTGCTCATTCTCACAGATGCCTGTGGGCCTTGGAGAAGTTTGCAATTTGTTCAGCTCAAGAATAAACCATTTCAGTCAAAGAATCTCAACTAACTTTTTTGGAAACATTTGTCAGCAAAACAAATGTTTGTATCTAAAATAGCCAGGCTATTAAGATGTGAGAAAGGGAAACAGATGTTTGTTTTAGGTTGTTGGCTTTGTGTGTCTTGATGGCATTTGTTTTCTTCCTTTCCATTTCCCCAGAGGACACGCAGTATTGCCCTTAATGAGACTATAAAATGCATGGAAATAAAGTCCACTTTTTGTATTATATTGTCAAAATGTAATAAAAATGAGTTTTATCACCTGTGAATTTTGCACTTTGTCTCTAAGAAGTGCAAAATTCAGTCTCTTAGCAATTACCCATTTCATGACTCACGGGGGCTTAGCCTAAAGTTTTGATTATTTCACCAGCAGTGAGGCTAACTTAAGAATCAGTTGTTCCACATTGGATTCCAACATATTATCCTTCATTATATTTATATGTAATGCATGTCATATAAATAATCAAAACCACATATTATTAAGATAATTAACTTCATTTTCCCAAACATTCATTATTTTAATGGCCTTCTTAATTAATTGATTCCTTATTTGAACTATTATAAAACACTAAGCATCATGTTGGACCAATACAGATCCATGGTAACTGGAGATGACTGGGAAGAGGACATAAGATATCCATGTTTATCACTTCTTTCAACTGGGATCAGATAGTTTGGTGGTTGTTTGTTTGTTTGTTTTGCACAGAGCTAGGGAATCAAACCAAGGACTTCCTGAATGCTAGAAGTTAATAGGTCTTGGATTAAGTGCTAAATAAAAGTAGGATTGACAGTTACCACTTTGATTCCTTCCCAGTTTGATACTAGATTTGTAAATTTAGTGAGTTTCATGAATGTTTTAAGCTTGCTGAGCAGGAATATGGGACAAAATTTAAAAGGCCCAAGAGTGTTCACAGAGGTGAGTCAGCCTCCCTTGGTCTTCTGAGACCCTGGGCTCCTTTCAGCTAATTCACGTCCCTCCCCCATTATTTTTTTTTCTTTTTCTCTAACACATGAAATCAATAGTGCTCACTCAGTTTTGTGAGATTGTGGCCATTTGCCTATTTGACAGAGGAGAAAGCTAAGGCGAGGCCAGTGCCACTGCTCTGAGCCAGCTTGGGCTCCCTGGCTTCAAAACTTGTGCTTTTTATTAATTTTTATTTTATGTGTATGAGAGTTCTGTCTCTATGTATTAAGTGCACCCACGCATGCAGTGCCTGTGGAGGCCAGATGAGGGTGTTGGAGCCCCTGGAACTGGACTTTTAAATGATTGTGAGTTGCCATGTGAGTGCTAAAAACCAAACCCTAGTCCTCTGCAAAGAGCATAAAGTGCTCTTAACTGCCACGCCATCTCCCCAGCCCTCAGGCTTGCATTCTTAATCAGTAAGGCATGCTGCTTCTCAGAGACATTGGGGTCTGAGGACTCAAATGGACAGAAAATTAAAAATGTAACCAGAATCCTGAAAGGCAGCAGCCATGTGACATTTTCTTTAGTCATTCGTAGCACTCAGTAGAGGCACATGCAGTGAGGTATTCTGCTGAATATGTCTTAGATATTTGAAAGAGTGCCATATACCCATTGACTGATGCAGGCTAAAAGTTACTAGGAGGTGATCTGTAGTACCATGGATTTTAGAATTCTCTCTGAATACTAAAGTCAGTTTGTGGCTTGCTTGCAGCCTATTGTACACACTTTCCTGTCTTACCTTCTCAAGTCTGTTCCATCGCCACTCTCCCTTTTTCATTGACCTCTCATGGCTCACTTAGGGAAGAAATTGCACATCATCTCTTCACTGTTTCCTTTCCCTTCCCTTTCTCCTCAAGAATCTCCTCAGTCTCCTCCTCCTTGCTAGCTTTCCTTTTCTTTTTCCCCCTTGTTTTATTTCATTTCTCTACTTACAGATCATGGTTAATGAACACTAAGTGTAGGGATAATGATGTTTATATTAAGTGAAACAGAAGCCATCTAGTGTAGGAGGAGAGTGAGCATCGTAGCCTCCTACATTGTGGAATAACATTTTTGAAAATATGTATGACTAATTCAGAAACTGTGTCAAGAACTCCTCCTCCTAAAAATAAAATAAGGTTTTCTTTAGTACCATTATTTAAGAAAAGTTACTGCCTTTCACTTTACAGCATTGCTGCCATCTAGTTTTCTACAACTTTACACTGTATGTATGTGCAATTTTTTCATCTGGATTAACTGACTTCATGATCATAGATGTTTTGGAAATTGTGTCTGTTATTGTTCTGTGAGAAAATGGATTCTGAGTTTCCAACAACTGATTGAAAGAAACATAGACTTAATAGGAAGGTAGAATCAGTTATGGACACACATTATCAGGTATTAAGTTACAGGGATCTTTCTGCTTCTCAATTTTCTCTAATCCTTTGATATAATAATGCTCACTGGGAATGACTATAACACCTTGTTTTCCAATCATAACTGTCTGGGTACCACTCTCCACCCATCTCCACCTCCCAGCCAGGGAATATCTCTGATCACCTTTTACACACTCCTTTGAATGCAATATAAAGAAGCTAAGATGGTGGGTAGGGATTTGGAGTTGGGCTAACTGATCTTGGGTTTGAATCCTGATTCTGCCATTTACTGTGAGCATGCCAGTATGCAGCATATATCAGTTCTCTGTAAATTAGAAATAATACAGGTTGAGCATCCCTTATATGAAATTATAGAAACCAAAGGAAACTCAGAATCCATCTTCTCACAAAACAATAACAGATTAACTTTTTTTTTATTTTGAAATATCTGCATACCTATAGTAAGAAGTTTTGGAGGTAGAGAAAATATCTAAGGTATATTCCTTGTATAGACTTAACCCATCAACTAAAAACTCCTTTAGAAATAACTGTTTAGGGCTGGTGGCATGGCTCAGCAAGTAAAGGCACCTGCCACTAAATCCGATGACCTAAGTTCAGTGTCTGGACCCTACAATGTGGAAGGAGAGATCCAACACCTACAAGTTGTCCACTGACCTCCACATATGTTTTTGTCCAGCATTGACTGCAAAAACTGGGACAAGCAGACCTGTGCAGGCCACACTCCCCTGGTGTCATTTTCCTTTTCCTGAAAAAAAAATCTTTTAAAACACTTGTCAAGAAACTCCAGTGGACTCTCATATGAACATTTGAAAATCACCCTGTTCTGACTTGTTTCTAGATCCTGGTCTAGAACTTGTAATACTAACTACTCTTGCCTTTACTTCTCCTTCACTTCTCCTATTCATGATTCAAGAACTTTCTTTTCCCCTTAGATATGAGGTATGCAATTTGGGAGTCTTTTAGATGGACCCACTGAAGGGGTACTCCAGTTGCCTCACCCTGCATCCCTGTTCAGCATGGAAGAAGCCAGAGCGGTCTGCATCCCTATTCCCTATTGGCAATTTGGGTAACCCCTTCAAAGGATGGTGTGATAAGAATAGGAGGTAGGAATTGGCTAGGTAGTCAGGGTAAAAAGACCCCAAAGAAATGTACCCAGTTTCTTGGCTAAAAGTCAAAATGTCCTTGGGACTGTTAGCAACATACTCTGTTCCAAAGGCCAAAAATGTCAAAAGTATTTGGGAGCTTGTATCTAATCCCTAAAAGATTTTAGGGTTACCTCTTCAGAGGGGGGAATGTTGGAGTACCCAAAAGCCCCATGAAATAAATAATTGAAAGAAGAACAAAAACCCTGCAATATTCTGAAATTAAATCTATTTAAAACTAAAAATAAGAGGAAGAGAAAGGGGAAGAGGAAGAAGAAGAAGAAGAAGAAAACAGGAATGTAGAGTTACCTCAGTCAGTAAATCGCTTACCATGTATTAAGATTTGAGTTTCATCCCTCAAAACTCAAAACTGTGTGTGTTGATGCCTGCTTGTAATCAGGAGGTCCATGGAGGTACAAGAAGGAGGAAGCTCCCGAGGAACAAAACTCAAGAGTCACCTCTGGCTTCACACACATGCACACACACATATATGCATGTACCTGCACACACACAAAAACATATACACACAGCACACACAAACATACACAAAAGAAACTTTACTTTCCATTTTCAAAGACCTACATACCTAGTTATTATGTATAGTAGGTAGGTTATCTTCAACCGTTCTTGAAAAAGTAGAATATAACTTCTTTTGAAAAGCACTTCAGGCTACAAACTATATCATACCTGCAGCATTGAATAATGACACCTTTTTGGTTAACATGCACACAAACCATTTCCAGCATTCTCATATATGTTGGTCAGCTTTCTGTCACTGTAACAAAGTACCAGAGAAAATCAACTTATAAAGAGGAAAGATTTATTTTGGCTCACTGTTTTGGCAGTTCTAATATATGATGTGTTGGCTTTATTAATTTGGGCCTGCGGACAGATGGCATATCATGGCTGGAATGAGTGTAGGAGCATGAAGCCAAAGAAGGGAAGAAGAGGGGGGTGGGATCCCACAATACCCTTTGAGGAAACCCCCAGTGACCTAGACCCTAACTCTTGGGGGCTCCTGTGGCACTGAGGATATAGCTCCGTGATAAAGGCCTTGACTAGCATGGACTAGGCTCTGGATTTGATCCCTGATAATGCAAAATAAGACATATCAGATAGCTTTTACCACCTCCCAAGAGTGCTACTAAGTCTTTGACAAACGGGGTTCAGGGGGACATTCTTCATCAAAACTACAGCATCACTTAGTTGCAGCCTCCCAAGAACACACACCACTCTATCTTTCCTTCTTTCCATTCAGAAACCAAACCTCCTTAGTTCAATTAGTTTATTTTTAAAAAGCCCATTGCCAGGTAAAATAGACCCCAAATGTTCAGGTCCATGGATTTTCAATATGTGTTTATTTTGTTTCATCCCACATGCCCTCTTAACACTCTCTCTTTGAGCATTTAAGAACTATGGGATTTCCATGGAGTCTTTCTCTCCCAATTCCTCCTTTAGGGTTTTGCCTAAAGAATCGGTTTCAGAATTGTCTAATTATCTCTCTCGACTCGATTTTGAGATAGATAAAGGTTACAACAAAAGTACATTACTCTTGAGATAGATTCCTTAATTGTACTATTAAATCATATTGTACTGTTACCTAATCAAAGGGAACATGGAAAGCAGCTTCTTCTATTGACAAATGTAAGGATTTGAAGATGTGATTCAAGATGGTTAGGGATGATGTGGCTAGGACACTTGCCTAGCATGTGTGAGGTTCTAAGTTAAATCTAGTATCTGAGCGGCGGGGAGAGAGGGAGGAAGAAATGTTACTTGGAGCATTCATTTGGGTTTGGTGGGGACACAGACATTAAGAAATCATTCCCTGACCCCATGGAATGGAACATGTTATTCATACAGAAGAAAGCCTTGCATGTAGATAAACTGAAAAGTTGAAATGTTAGTATGAAGTGGTAAGAGAAGCATGATGGTCATAAAGAATGCATGGACAAAGATTTCTCATAGAGTGTTTGGAGGAAAAATAACAAAGGAAGTGAAATTTGTCCTCAGCATTGAATGATGTGAATGAGCGATGACAGAAGGAGGAGAACGTATAGCTTCAAAAGTAGCATTTTAAATGGGCTCTAAGACAAGGCTCTTTTCCATCAGAGCAAATGCTGATTACATTATGGTCATCTTTATAAGCAATATAGTTAAGCCCAGAGTGACTTTGAACAATTAACATGGAAACAGCACTAATGTGTGTAGGCTACATATTTTCTTGCATGCATCATTTATGCAGTATCTCTACAGTGGTGCTAGCTCCACCAAAATGTTGAGAGAACTGAGAGACATATAATATCTAAGCAATCATATAAATTACAAGTGAGCAAGCCCACTCTGGAGTGTATACCGGCCATGAGGGTTTATTTGTAGGTTGTTTACTGTGGTAAAACTTGAACTAATCAGTTATCCTTGTTCTGCTGTATACATTGAGGAAGATATATAAATGATCAACCATTTTGTAAGCTCCACCTCATCTATTAGTGAAAGATAAGGTAGTCATATATCAAGACTTTGTTTTTTACAGATCCACAATCCATTCAGCCTTACTCCTAGGTAGCTCCTGTCCTCTGTCACTAAATCCTCATCAGAAGGCAGGGGTGTCCATAACCAGATTTCAACTGGAGACTTCATAATTTGTGTCTGCTTTGAGCCCCAAAAGACTTTTTACTCAGAGAAATGATGCTGTCTCTGAAACAAGTCATGCCTGGAAAGTATGAGGATTTTGAGACAGGAAAGTCTGGATGATGCTGAGGGTTCAGGGACTACAAACCTGGGTTTGTGTCCTAGCTGTGGTCCATGCTAGCTGTAAGTCTTTTACTTTCACTAACCTGAATCTTTAAGGACATGAACATATCCCTGAGTGGATTTGGCCTAAAAATAGCGAAATTCAATGATCTGGTGCATTTTGCTTATGAACCAGAGACTGTTCTCCTGCCAGGTTGTGAAAATAATGTTTTGAGCCTTGATAGGTTCATTCTGGACATGAATTAACACCACATAAAATAGAGTTGCTTCTCAGGGATCATTAGTGATGGCACAGGAGGCAGGAGTATAATACACAATTGTAGTCATGACTGAAAGGATGAAAAGCTGGATAAAGAAAGTAGAATCAAAGCAGAAAAACTACATGGGGCAAGTTGCATAGCAAGGTGACTGTAGCCAAGACATGAAGTTAGAGATGAGAGAGATACCTTAGTATCTGGGAAAGAGTGTTCTGGGGAAAGGCAACAGAGACTACCAAGACCTGGAGGCGAGACTGTGAATGGTGGTTTCAGTGAGCACAAGAAAGGCCAGGGTGGTCGGGTCCAACTGTGAGAGGAGAATGGGAGAGGTGAGGTTATAGGGGTCGCAAGCCTAGTATAGTGGGCCTTGCAGGCATCGGGAGGACTTGGGAGAAGTTTCCATCTTCACAGATGAATGGAGATGGAGGTTTTGGAATATTCTAAGAAAACAAGAGAGGAAATTCACCAGAAATATTTGGAAACCTTTAGAACCAAAACACCGACTAATGGTTCTCTTCCATCAGAATACTACAAATCTCAGTGGTGACTAGGAAGATGAGACAGAATGAACCTCAGCTATGTCAGACAGAGGTTGGGGGTCTGTTGTCAGTTTAGAAGTTACATTAACAACTATGAAGGAGAAACAGATAGGACTCAGTTCAGTGGTAAAGCCTGTGCTTAGCATGTGTGAGGCCCTGAATTCAGTCCTCAGCATTCACACATAGATACAAGATGGGCATGGGGAATGGAAGGAAAAGTGTCCCTAAAATTCCAACAGCAAAGGGTATCATGACATAAGATCATCTCCAGTGCATAGATGAGGTGATGTGCAGATCCACTGCACAGATGAGGTGACATGATATGTAGCAAATTGATTTGGTTCTAAAATCAATTTAACAAAAGAATTTTGTCTTATGATCATTAAAAAGAAACATTTCAGCATTGTTTCCCTTTGATTAGAAAAAAAGACAAGGATTCTGAATGAGTGTGTACAGATACACTCGTGAATATACATGCATGCTCTGTAGGGAGAGTTTGGTGTCTATGGTATTGTGATACATGAGAATTCATGTATGGAGATTAGGCCACTCCTCATACAGAGGCTTGGTTTTGGTATCTAGGCTGGGACCCTAATAGAAGGGGCTGGAACCTTAGGAGGCAGGGTCTAGTGGAAGGTAGTTGGGTAATTGGAAATGTATCCTTGATGGAATATGAGACTCCAGTCCTGTTCTCTCTCTCTCTCTCTCTCTCTCTCTCTCTCTCTCTCTCTCTCTGCTTCCCAGTCACCTTAAGCTGAACAGGTCCCCTCCATCACAAGATTTTACTATAAGTTATAGGGCAACCACAGACACAAAGCATCAGGGCCAAGGACCATGGGCTGAAACCTCTGGAGCTATGAACTAAATTAACCTTTTCTCTTACCAGTTTGATTAAGTCAGGTGTTCTGTGACAATGACACAAAGCTGACTGGCCTTTTTAATGTCCCACTGTGGCCCATACCTGCTATTCCATGGGTTAATTTTGTTATCCTTGAGAGAAGTTCTGGATAATGTCTATCATATGTAGGTTTTGCCTTGCCCATCCCTGGAGTAAGATGTAATCCCACTGCCTATAATTTAATCAAACTCAGCTTCACCAAACAGAAAACTAAATTAAGAGAAAAAATATGTCCAATAGTGCTATATGGGTCTTTTGACCAATAATGTCTGCCTCCTCATGGGGAAAACCAAGGGTGCTCTGATAGCCTTTCCTTGTGAACTTGAGTTCAAACCCCATCTTCTTTCTTTTAAGTTTCCTGACAAGTCTGGCATACCATCTTTTTGGATGACTTTGGCATATCATTAAGATGACTTTGAGAGTCTTCAAGTTGAAAGGTACCTCTGTGTCATTTGTTGTCTGACATCTACTTCATTCTCATTGACGTAATTGTCCCAAGTGTTCTAAGCTCCAATCTCAAACATGGCAATATTTTCATTTAGAAAAGTGGTATGTTCTATTCTTTTAATCTGAACCGCAGAGAGACACAAATATAAGAGAATAACCATGTCTTCTGCTCACTAAATTCAGTCTTCCTAAGGATTTTACAATAAGCTCTTTACTCCATTCAGAAAGCTATATTATCTTAGCAGATAGACTTAGAATCTAGCAGAGATCACAGCTCCCCTGGCCTCAATACAGTGTCACTGTACATGTGGCAAGAGTGTCTTCTGGGATAGAAGATCAATGACTCTGTTCTTCTTGGAGTTGTCTTTAACCTCATTCAGCAAGAAATGAGCAAGGATGGCTTCAGTCCTCCCTGACAGCAGAAGCCTGCAGGAACCCAGCAATTTTCCTTCTTTACAACCACCGCTGGCTTATCCAGTCCCCAGGGTGTAAAGTTAGATCAGAGAGCCCCTGCTACTATAGAGTAAATGTGAATGCTTATCCCTAAATCTTCAAGGAACCAACCAGGCCTTCATGCTGGGCAGCAAGCTACCATAAAATAAAAGCCTTCTGTGAAAGAAACCAAGATTTAAGGAAGTCCCAGACTTGAAGAAATGTCTGGAAACATGAAAAAAGTTATGTAAATCAGTAAAGGGATATTTAAAAATGGCACAGTTCATAGAAGAAAAAGAATTTTTAAAATACGTATATACAAGTGCCTCCAATGTGTACAAATTAAAACTATGCACTAATACCAATGACTATTTTAAAACAAGGACAGTCTATGTGTAAATACGATAAAACTGATTCAATTTCAGTGAAATTGAAAACTATTTGGCACTGTGTATAGTACAGATGGCAAGTCGAGGGATGCATGAGATATTTGGGCAGAATTTAGCAGGAAATGAGCTGCAGTATATCTGAAGGCTGCACTTGTCCCAGGTGTTACTGTTAGTTGGAGGTTGACTAAACTATTGAAGAAGGCTTGACTAAGAGCTTACTGTCGGGAAAGTTGATACGTTTACATTCAAAAGAACTTTAAAGGACCATAATCCAGACTCTGTCCTCCATTTGATAAGAAAAGGGACAGAGATCTGAAAATATTGGAAGCTATTTCCCAAGTCTCACATAGAAATTGCTGGCCAAGAATGGACTCTTCTGAATTCTAGGCCTCTGTGTTTCTTTTTAATACTGAAGAATTTATAGAGAGCTTCTGTAACATTTACAAATTTTACTGATCCTATATAGAATTTTTGTATTGAATATTATATAGATAAACATTAACTTTTAATTGAGCTTTTAAATCAAATACAGCTCTTTTCTATGCATGCTTTGAGTAGCTAGTGCAAATAATGATACCCTTTGTAGCTTTAGTAACAGAAGAGTTAGACTGGAGATGCTCTCATTCTTCGTCATGTTTTTCTTCATCTGCCTATCTTGCTGTTTCCTATGCACACCCCTGTAACCTACTCTATTGGAGTGAAAGTGATCGAAAGTGCTGAAAATATTCCCATCCAGTTTTTTACTCTCTACTACAAACATAGATTAAAACATCATCTAACTCTATAACAAAGAAAAGAGTAATCACAAAGGAGTAAATAAGATTAAATGGAAAGTTCACAAAAAAGATACCTGGACCTGGTCCTCAGAGGTTAATGGGAATTTCCAGTGGATCAGGAAGTGCTTAAGGGTTGAGGATAGCTATTCAGAGCAGAAGACTTTTGTGCAAAGTCATGAAATAGCATGGTGCATTCAGAGAATGGAGGCTGTTGTTATAGATTTATCTATCTGAGTAGAGTGCAGAGAGATAAAGAAACAAAGAGAAATGGAAATGTTAGAAATCACATGGTTGCATGAGTACTTTGCATTTTTTAAGTAGCTAACACCTACTTCCATGTACACCTCAACATACCTTCACACCTTACATTATCCCATTTATTCCCATTTTACAGATGATAAAACTGAATCATTCACAAGAAAAATAGCCAACAAAATAATGCTATTACCAAGTAGTGAGGTTAAATTTCTTGCTGTAGCATCTGAAATCCCAGTTCAGTTTCTTAAAATCTATACAGTCTTTCCTGCTCCATCCTGGGAATCTTAAGCCCTGAGTGGTTTTCATTCACTGATTTTCTTTATAACTCTCTGTGATGGTGATACAGAAGATAGCTGAAGGGCTGGGTATAGCAATCCTGGACATAGCCTGTTGTGTGAATAGAGAGAAGAGGTAGTGAGAACTTGAACTTAGACCAATAAGATTTAGAAACAGAAAACACAGAACTTCAACTTGCTCTGATGGGACCAGTGAGGACTCTGTAGACTTGAAGACTAGAGAGATGCTTGTATTCTTAGTCAAACTTACTAACAGAGAGGGAGGATTCATTTTGGCACAAATTTAATTGTGGTGTCCATGGGACACTGAGGTTGAACAGTTTTGGAGACAGTGCACTACTCATGTCAAGAGGTCAGCTCAGAATTCTTTAGAGTGGCCAGTGTGGGCATGGTAATGGACACTCTCTCACAGATACAGCAGCTGAGAACTGCAGGGCAATAAAGAGCTGCATCAAAGCCCTTATGCCCTGCTTCTTAAGTTTCGTCTGAAGCCACTGCTAGCCACCATCATTTGCTACTAGACCAGAATAGCAGAAGAGATTGGCCTCAGAACGGCACCCACTGCCCACCTTAGCTGACCATTGTTTTTTAAAAATATTTGATTATTTTTGGGCCAGGCATGGTGGCGCATGCCTTTAATTCCAGAACTTGGGAGGCAGAGGCAGGCAGATCTCTGTGAGTTCGAGGCCAGCCTGGTCTACATAGTGAGTTCCAGGACAGCTGGGGCTACAGGGAGACCCTCTCTCAAAAAGACAAAAAAATTTTTATTATTTTTATTTTATGTGTATGAGGGTATTGCCTGCATGTGTATAAGTGCACCTATACCATGCATTGCCTGTGGAGGTCAGAAGAGGGTGTTGGATCCCCTGGAGCTGGAGTTACAAACAGTTGTTAGCTGTCATGTGGGTGCTACTGATCCTGGGTCCTCTTCAAGAGCAACCAGTGCTCTTAATGGCTGAGCCATCTCTCCAGCCCCATTGACCATTGTTTTTTAAATCTTGGACTTTTAGAGGATGGAAGCATTGCATTGATTAACATCCCCCTTTGTACTCTTTAGTTTATTCTAGACCAGCTTTTGAATATCACTAGTGAGTATACTAGCATTTAAGCTTTGGGCTTAATGACTGAGAAGATAACATAAATAAAATAGAAGGAAGGAATATTGAGACATCCTAATATGCATGTGGTTAAAGGAGGGGTTGGTGCAGAGGAGAGAAGAATGTAAGAGCCGAAGGCAGGAGAAGGGCTCTGAGATCCAGTCTTCAGGACATAATGCAGCCACTGTGATGCTTGCACTTGGCCTGCACAAAAGTGGGCCTGCCAGCAGCCAGTTGTGGATCGTGGAGGAGCTCTTGGGGCCCTACAACTCCCTGATGAGCTATTGACTGCTGCTGAGCAATAGTCATTTTCTTCAGCTGTGCACCAAATGGTGCGCCCACCAGACTCCAGTGGATAATTGTTCCAATCCCATGGCCACAGAAGCAATCCTGGGTAAAATCAGTGGGTCACAAAACAAACAAAAAAAGGGCTGGAGAATTGGCTCACTAGCTAAGAACTCTTATAGAGGACCCGGGTTTGGTTCCCAACACCCACATGGCAGCCAACAACTGCTCCTAACTCCAGTTCCTGGGGATCTGGCACCCTCTTTGGACATCCTGCATGACACAGGACATAGTGCGTGCAAAACATTCGTACACATAAAATAAAAATAATAAATAAAATATTAAAAACACCAAACAAAAATGGAGCATGATTATGGAAAAGGAACTTGTAGGAGACATGGGGGTGGGGACAACAGGGGTGAGAGGGAGATAAGAGAGGTTAGGGATAGGAGTAAACAGGACACACTACATTTCATGTACGGAATTATCCAAGAGGAGTTAGCACTGCTACAGGGAGGTAAGATGAGATTGCAGAACTAAATGAGAATTGCAGGGTTTAGGACTTTTGGCCCTTCCTACTTTGCTACCTTCTTACATCTGGACTTTGGAACTTTACTGAGTATCTCTGACTCTGAATCCACAGTCTGTTGGGCTGCATCTTCATTTTCCTTGTCTCTTAGCTGATCGGAAGCTATTTCTCATTCTCCTCAGACACTCCTTCCTCTGTAATACCCATTTATTTCTGTCTTCACACCCCAACCATCTTCTGTCCATCCCATCTACATAGGTACCTTACTTTGCATCCTTTTCTTTAATTATGTATGGTGTCCATTTTCAAACCTGAACCCAGCCCATGCTTCTCACCTTAGTTCAGTAGCCTGCTGGATGTTATTTGGATGCCTATAAACTCTGTATTTATTATTTCCATTGCTGATCTTGAGTTTTCCCCCTCTATTGTTCCCTGTCCACTCAGTTGCCAAATCACTGGCATGCTATCTTTGGCTTCTTTCTAATCCAGTTAGTTTCACCTCCTGATGACACTTAAGATGGGTCACTGTTCCTGTCCCACCTCCTGTGTCAAGGTCACTCTCCTCCTTCATGTGAATTACTGAATTATCCTCTGTCCTGCTTGCTCTTATTTGTGCCTTGTCTTCAGTATCCTGCCACTCTAGAGGAAGAGCCTCCTCTCCTTGGCTGAATTCCTCGCTCATTGCTCCAGCTTCCTTGATATGCCTTCAGTAAACCCAAGTCAGATGAGTGTTCTTTAGTTCTTAACCATGACCTGCTTTCTCGTGCTGTACATTCACACGCCCGTGCCCCTAGCTGGAGCATATGTGTATTTATAGTCTGTCTTTACTGGTAAATCTGTCCTCCTCTAGGAAGCGTCTGTAACCCTGTGGATTGTTATGTAGACTTCCTTCATGGTCTCCAGAACTCTCCCTTCCCCACATCTTAACCTTTCCCTTTGCTTTGTGCTTTCTTGTATTTGTTTATGAGTCAATGAACTTTGAGTACCAAAAGGACAGAACTGCATCTGGTTGGTGCATCCATGTATTCAGCTTCCTACTACTGCTCCCAAGAGTGTAGACTCAACATGGAATCAGTGTTTCCTAAACGAAATAAAGGCTCTGCTAAGTATTTTCACACCCATTATCTCCGTGGGGGTAAAGCGAACAATTTGGGGAGGGTTTTAGAGAAACCCTAGTGAAATGAAACCTTAGTGAATGGATTAGAAGATTAAACTATTTGAGTTGTTTTGTACTAGTAGGAGGAAGAAGTTAGAATCAGTAAAGCTGGTTTAGAGTTAGAAGCATTTAATTCCACTTCACAGAACACAAAAGAGGTTTTATAAAACTAGCTTGCATCCATTTTAATTTCATCTTTCTTCTAATAGTAGAGGTATGTAAGTTGTAAGAATATGCATGTCTTAATATGTAAAGGCGTCTGATTGTTCATCTTTTAGAAGTATTTTTTTTCTTTACCAGGAAAATTTTTACATAACATAATCTTTTCCTGTTTTGCTCAGTTAAACTTATAGAAGTAATTCATTTGATTTAAAGAGTATTTATTTCTACAAACAAAATGAGTATTGGTAGTATAGTGGTGCACTTAGCTGCATTCCAAAAACAAAATGAGATGAATATGCTTTTAACCTTTTAAAGGATAAATAAAGAAATAAAGGAATGGACAATCAGTAAGAGAAAATATAAGGTAAGAAAACCTAAGTTAGATAATGTATCTTGAGGTCAAAACTAAACTATGTGGCACTCAAGGCAAAAGTCACCATGTGATAAGATACAGTGTTAGATGTCTTCTTGGCTTCTTGGGTAGGTGCTTCCAGAAACTGGAGAATGCCCAGTTCATGGTAGACCTTATAGTGAAGTATAGTAGAATACAGGAAGAATCAGAATCAACCGCCAACTCTGCCCAATACAAAATGAATGCCTCATTTTAAAGCAGTGGAAATGTTGTCATGAGGACCACCCAGACGCCAAGAGAGGGATACTTTGCATGGTGTTTTTTAAAATGTAAGGCTAAGGTGTTTTCTTCAAAAGTACAACTTTGAACCCAGTTGAGTACCTAAAATATACTCATTTGGAGCCCTTTGTTTTCTGTAAAGAACAACATAAAAGAGTTGCTTAGTTTAGAATACCTTAAAGAAGGGATGCCTTAGCAATCTGCTTCTGCACTAAAGAATGTTAATATAGATTTAGAGAATGATTATGTTTTTAAAACTAGATTCCTCATGAGAGAAAACAGGAGGTATTTATTTTATTCTCTCTGCCTATTGGGTCCTCCTGCTCCTCTCCTCCTCCCTCCTGTCAGTCCCCATTAAGTAGTCCTTTTTCTGCCTATTGTGTTTTTAAGATACAGATATTGCATATGAGAGAAACATGCTATATTCGTATTTCTAATCCCAGCTTAATTCCTTTATCATGATAGTCTCCAATTCCATCCATTTTTCTGCAAATGGTTTAGTTTTCTTTTTTTTTCTTTTTTTTTTCTGTGTATATACCACAGTGTGTTTTTGTGTGTGTGTGTGTGTGTGTGTGTGTGTGTGTGTGTGTGTGTGTGTGTGTGTGTGTACATGCCATGGTGTGCTTCCAGAGATCAAAACACAATTTGTAGGAGTTGGTTCTCTCCCTCTACCGTGTGAGTCCCAGAGTTTGAACTCAGGTTCTCAAAATTGGTGGCAAGTCATCTACCAGCAGAGCCATCTTGCCCACCAATTTTGTTCTTTATGGCAGCATCTAACACTTCTGTGAAGTGAGTTAGCTCAAGAATAAACTCCAACAGCTAAATAGACAGATCCACTGACTAACAACTAAACAAATCCATTGTCTAGAGGTATTCTGGACTTTCTGACTATGAATAAAGAAATGGCTTGTAGGTTTCTGGTTATGAGAAGCTAAGTGAGGTAGTTTGTGATGTACAAACTTGTTTGTGATGCAAGAGAACATATAAATCCCTTCTATGAGGGGGAGAGGGTGACTGTTAAGATTAAATAAGAGGTACAGAACTGTTTCACATGATTTAGAAATCGAATTTAGTCTGTGAAAATCCAGTGTTGTCTACTTTGACTCAAAGCTTCAGAGAAGCACTTTAAGTTTAGTGGTAATGTTGTTACCCGTGGTTTGACCACAAATGGCCTTGGCGGTAGAGTTTTGATTGACATTATTCTGTAAAGGCTGCCAGGCCTTCCATTGGTCTTCATAGTTTCTGTCTGGAAAAATGTAGTAAATAAGAACACAGTGAGAAAGCCATTCTTCATATCAAAGTGAGAGATTCTCATCCTTATCTAGTAAAGGAATCGGCTAGAAGCCTTGTGGGGAGAGCCAGAACAGGATATATGGGGCCCAGTGTAGTGGAGATTGTCTGATGTAAATAATGGATAGACTGAGATGTGAGAGTGAATGGGGTTTTTTGTTCATTCTGGACACAAGATAAGAATCTCCCTGAATTCTACAACAACTGCTCAGCTCTTCCTTCGAGCCGTTTTGGAGTTGTCCTTTACTTTGTGGTTTCTGTGTAATTATTTCAGTGGTTTCTCTGAGTTAGCCAGATGAGTAATTTTAATGTGCTGCCTGGTGTTGGAAGTTTGCCTCAAAAGATCAAGACACCAAAAGATCCTATGTGGGTGTTGTACCAAAGTGGACAGTGTCCAAAAGTCTGCTCTGCTTATCAGCTCACTTCTTTATTCTCACATAAAATGAGGGAGAAAGTGGTGGTTTTAAATTTTTGAAGGAAAAATTTGCCTTATGACTCAGGTTTTCCTGCCCTGGAGCTGGTTGTTCTTTTCATCTTTTTTCCATGAACCAGAATCCTGCTTGGAGTTGGGAGAGCCACAGCTGAGGCAAATGTCAGACCTTCCCTGGGTAGCCAGGAGCCATTAATGGCTTCAGAGAATTGGTAGACGGCATAAGGAAGGGAGCACTGTCTTATCACAGGGGCCCTCGGGAAAATCCAGGCAACTTAGTACAACCTTCTGTCTGATACCTATAGTTAAAGTTTAATGGTTTAAACATAGTTTTCTTTTAAAACAAATCTTGAATTATAATATTTTCTAAATTATTTATTAATGCAAATAAAAGATAATGTAGGATTTGAACTAAGCTGAATGTGCTTTACTCTTCAGACTTCTCTCTGACTTAAAACAAGATTGTTCTTGGCACCATGGTAGTAGAACTTAGAGGTGAAATTCCTTTCTATATTCTTACAGAGTACAGTACAATCCACAGCCCTTCAACACCCATTAAAGATTCAGATTCAGATCGACTGAGAAGAGGTTCCGATGGGAAATCACGAGGCCGAGGCAGGAGAAACAATAATCCTTCACCTCCCCCGGATTCTGACCTTGAGGTATGTCATTGCTGTCAGTCAAAGAAGGAATAAGGTCTCTCAGAACTCGCTAAGGGTTCAATAGAATTGTTCTGTGAACAGCAGCAAGCAGGTATTCCAGTGCTTGGTCATTGATTTTTTGTTGTTGTTGTTCATATTAACAATAAATAAAGCAATTTTTGTCTCTTCTTTATCACCATCTATCATGCAGGGTCTTTGTAGTTGATATTATTTGTTCAAGGGATATTTTCTATTGTTGCTGTTGTTTCAGCAGCACTGGAGGTGGAACCCAAGACCTCACACAGACTACCCAAGTCCTCTACCATTGAGTTACATCCCCAGTTTTATGTAATTGTTCATGTCAGTATTTCTTTCCTAGTAACTATATGATAAAGCACCCATCAATTTCTTTTTATAGGAATGTAACAACTAGGTTTGGTAACAAATGCCTATAATCCTAGCACTTGGGAGGTAGAGGTGGGAGGATCAGCAATTCAAAATCATTCCTGGCTCATGGTGAGTTTGAGCCCAACCTGTGCTACATAGCAATAGCACTCAGTCTCAAAAACAAAACAAACAATTAAAAAAAGCAAAACTATGTAATTCCGCTTGAACAAAATTCTACAGTACTGTTTTATGTCATTGCCATTTCAGTTAAGTATGTGCCATATTAAAAATGCTTAATAAAATCCACTTTTGAAACTAAAGACACATTTGTGTACTTTGAGAAAGGGAAACCTGGAATGTTCCAAACTGAAATAGTAATCACCTACTGGGAGATGTTTTGGTAGAGTTCAAAAGCAGGAGGGATTAAGAACTGACAGGAGGTAGATGTCACAGTCTTGAGGCCACTGTAATTAAGTTTCTGCTTTTTGCCAAAGTAAAATCTGATAATGGAAAACTTTATTATTTGGGGCCAAAAATAAGAAAATTTTCCAGTAACATCTATGTACATGAATGTATACCGTTGTAAGTGGGAATAGGAAAAAGAGAGGCAGGCTTGGGGGGCTTTATGTGGTATTTCAAAGAACTTTATGAAATAAACTCCAAATCCAATTCAGACTATCTCAAGGGTGTGTCTAAGAGTGTGTGAAATGGGTCTGCTTCTGATTATATATCTGTTATCTGAAAACTGAAAACACCTGGTGAGAAAAATATAGTCATCCCTTGGCATCCACAGGGGATGGACTCCAGGACCTTCTTGTAGATATCCAAATCCACAGGTGCTCAAGTCCCTTATGCAAGACACCACATGCATACATCCTCTGCAGAATCTGCCCCCCCCAAGAGTTTTTCTTTTGTTGCATTTTTGGGAACTGAACTCAGAGCCTTGTGCATGCTAGGTAAGCATTCTGCTATTGAGCCCATCTCCAGTCCCCTGGCACTTTGGTATACAGACTACACAGAATTCCTTATATAATGCAAAGTACTGTTTATGGAATAAACAGTATGGATGCAGATTCTTTTGCTCAGTATTTTCTATTGTTAGATATAGAACTTGTAGACACTTAGGACCAACTATTTAATCCTTCCTTTTGATAAATGTGTAATAGTTAACAGGGTGAATAGATTATGTAAATCTTCAATTTCTTCATGAAATTTTTGATATTTAGCTTGGCTAAATTGTAAAAGGAGTTATTTTTAATTCTTTTTTAAAATATTTTAAATTCTTAATAAACAGAGACCTGAGATAAGGAATAGGTAGTCTGAGTGACTTTCAATGGATGGCCCTCTGTCTCTCAGAAGACACAGAGTGGTTTTAGCTCATTATCATCTCCTGGGAACTGAAACTGAGATGCTACTCCAGAAGTAGAAAAGATGTACTATCCTCCTTTCTGAATTAGATTGACACTGCTGGCATAATTGTCATCTGGTGTCTCATCTGAGATTATATCAAAAAAGGCAAAAAAAAAAAAAAAAGCTAAGAGATGCTTCAAGGAGTGCTTGAAGAAAGAATAAATTCAGATTTTTCCATTTGTATGTCATTTCAAAATTAACTTATGCCAAAGTTAACTGAAAAACAGTTTCTCTTGCAAAGCAAAGGTGCATTGATTTCTTCTTCCCTTGTAGAGAGTGTTCATCTGGGACTTGGACGAGACTATCATTGTTTTCCATTCCTTGCTAACGGGATCCTATGCCAACAGATATGGGAGGGTGAGTACTACCAGACATCGCTTTTTAATTACTTTAGAGTAACTATGCCTAGAATTTAATTTTTGTTCAAATGGTAGAATTTAAATTTAAGTAATACATTTGTAAAATAAAAAGGAGTGTAACTTATTGGTGCGACCAAATTTACAAGTAAGGGAAAATAAATAAATCTGCAAAAGAAAAGTTTTTAGGTCTTAAAAATGAGATTGACTTTATGTAAGTTAATGCTTATTTCAGTCTCCAATGTGAAAAGTAATGGGATGCTTCTTTAAACACAGAGTGACTACCAAGGATATTTTAGATTATATATATTATATATTATATATAAATATTATATATATATTTGTTTGCCTTCCTTTATTCCTAATACATTCAATGAAGCAAATATCACTTGCTATTGTTTGAAGTGATTAGCAGAGTTGGTATTTTTTAAGCTGCTATGAATATTTGTACATGTCCTTTTGCAGTAATTGCTAAATTTACTCTCTCTATATATTCCTCATTTTTTTATCATTAAAGAAATTTTAAGTTAAATTCTTGGAGCTATTGGTTTGGATCAGGAAAACTAAATTCTTTTATGAGTGAGTCTAGAGATTTATCATAATCAAATGCCAAAACGGACACCTACAGAACAGAATATCCTCTCATTATAAGTATGACCAGATATTCATTCTTCCAACAGGTGCTTATTTAAATCAGTATACATGGAGTCACTAGTATTGACATAATTCTGGAGGGTAAAGTAGAGACACGGAAGCTTCAAAGTCCAGCTTTCCTAATTGTTAATGATAGACCTGATCACAATAACCTTGGCAGTGCTCCCTTGGCTTAAAATTTTTCATCCAGCTGGGTGTGGTGGCACACGCCTGTAGTCCCAGCACTTGGGAGGCAGAGGCAGGCAGATATCTGTGAGTTCAAAGCCAGCCTGGTCTACATAGTGAGTTCCAGGACAGCTGGGGCTACAGGGAGACCCTGTCTCAAAAAGCTGAAAAATATTTTTTTTTCATCCAAATTCTCAGCAAGCTATAGGCAAAATGCTATCTAAATAAAGCCCTACAAATACCACAAATTTCAGCTTTTAAGGTGTTAGCCATTAATATTTTGAGGCTTCATCAAATATCATTTTGTGTGTATTCACTTTATCATAATAGGACATGTGATTAAAAGTCTTTTTCATGCAATTTCCAAAAGTCAAATATGTCCATTTTATACAATGGATGATATGACTGATTTTATTGTAACTTTACTCTTCATTGACACATTGATGGGGGTAAAGGAGAACTTTAGGAGTCCTGTTTTATTTTATTTTATTTTATTTTTATTTTTACATTGTTGTATGGTGTGTGGGTGTGGGTGGGTATGTATGTATGCACACACGCATACAAATAAGTGTTTGTGGGTGCTTATGAGTCAAGGTTTGCCTCTCAGTACTTGTGGCAATCAGTTCTCTCCATCCATCATGTGGATTCTGAGGATTGAACTCAGGTCATTATGCTTGGTGGCAAATGCCTTTTACCCTCTGAGCCATCTCATTGACAATACTAGAAAGCCTGTTGTTTGAGAGAGATTTTGTGTGTGTCCTTGGGCTGAAAGCCTGAATGACCTGTGGTCACTGTGGCCATCAGGGGATAGTGTTTTATGAGGAGGAAATAGTACATGCAGAGGCAGGGAAGGGTTTACTGTTTGATGGACAAAAGAGGCCTGAGTGATGGAGCTTAGTGATGGAGCTGGATCCTCAGTGGTGATGCAGTCAGGAATAGAAACAAGCTCCAGAGGGCCTCTGAGCCGTCTTCATGAAAGCTAATCTCACAGTAGGAAACAAGGCAAGCCATGGGTGGATCTCAGAGGGAGAAAGTGAGAAGGTGATTTACAATTTTAGATTACTTTTGTTTAGAGACTTAATGGCAGGGGAAGGAAGGTGAAGATTCAGATAGAAGACCAGCATGATCTGAATTACTAGTGGCAGAGAGAAAATGAGTTGGGTTATGAATTATGTCTGTAGAGAATAGGATGTAGTAAACACTTGGATTGGGGCAGTGGGCAGTAACTAATAGATAAAAAAAGAAAGATGATTCCCAGGACAGTCATGTATATGTTGAGACAGGAATGAACTGATTTGGAGGGAAAATGCAAATTTTAGTGTTAGCACAATCTTAGATGGCTTTTAAATATATACTTGAATAAACAAGAAGGCAACTGGCAGGTAAGCTCAGTGGACCTGGGAGAACTGGCCAGGGCTGGGTTACCAGCTTTGGAGAACTGGCCAGGGCTGGGTTACGAGCTTTAATGTCAACAGTGCCCATCTTAGGGTCAGAAGCATCTCAGACACTTGACTGATTTCCTCCTAAATATTTATCTAGAATCTTCTTGTGCTGGATGCTTTGACCAACCTGTTGTTTTCCTGACTGGAGGCATACCTTCTAGTCAGGGAAATTTTTGATGGTGCGTTGCTGAAAATGTCGCGTGTTGTCCAGAAGCACGCAAGGGAGCTTGTCTGCCCTTTAATTGTTCTCACTAGAGAATATTAAAATTAAGTAGAACTTGTTCTTAAATCAGATAATCAAGACTTGAAAAATATGAACTTTGACCAGAATTCTTCCAAACAATAATAATAACTAAGCTGCTTGGAATGGTCCTCATCCCTTTTGTTCCCCGCCAGTCTTGACCATAGCTTAGTGGCAATCTGCTTCTTCTATTTTTTATTTTTTTACTTTTTGAGGGCAGATTTAGTTATGTTTTTGACCATTGTCAGGGAAGTATGTGGCTCCGCCTTCCTCTACATTCATATAAAGAAATGAATGTGGTAGCTGTTCTGTCTCTATGGGAACCAGACACTTGAGAAGTAGCTTAGTCACAGTAGCTTAGGCAACTCAATGAGTGGGCCATTCAGTAAGGGGATACAGGATCTGGTTGATATGATATAATGCAAAATTAGGGCATGTTACAACAATATGTACTAAAAAATGTCTGAGAATATCCCACCTTCTGTGTAATCCTAGCTGTGGGAAGAAGGCATGCTGGGTGTTATAAGGAAGTGCTGTTTTATAACAGAAGTTATGCGAACAAAAGGATGGTGCTCAGTACAGCCTTAGCTAAGGCAGAGGAAAGAAACAACATTAGCAGAAAAGTGAAGTCTATGGGTATTACGGTAATTAGGATGTTAGTGGTAATCTGTGTTCCAGCTACTTTTGTTTAACGCATTTTAAGTTGTTTTCAAACTAAATCCAAATTCTTGAATTTCACTAAAGAAAACTATGTGGGTTTTTTCCCCATTGAATGTTCTCTTTAAAATAGGCAATATAATCTAATTTTCAATATTAAAGTACAAACCCCAAAGTTCTGCTTCAACTAAGCATTGTGCTCACAAATCTCACAGGTCCCCTTCTCATGGGAAGATTCCAGAAGCATCTCTGCCCAGTGGCTTGATCACTTCAACACTTCCATTTTATTGTTGTTTAGTACCAGGGTCTCCTTGAATTTGGGCTTCCGAGGGTCTTAAGAGTATTGTGCCTCATTTATCATTTATATAAATGTCATTTTAAATAAAAACCAAAGCATGAATACTTTAGATAGCACTGGGGAAAGATGGCAGAAAGCTTAGTAGGTTTGATAATGAACCTCCTTCCAAACTTTGTAAATATTCGACCCTCATCAAATTCAACATTCATGTTCTGAAGCTGTACTTACAAAGGCTATTTATCTATTAAATAATTCTTTGTTACTTTGTTTTTATATACCTTCTCTTGTAGCCCAGGCTGGCCTACAACTAGCTATGTAGTCAAGGGGGTATGGGGTAGGGAGGCAGGGGGCTTGAAACTCTGATCTTCCTGCATCCACCTCTCAAGTGCTAGGATTTCTAGCATGTGACACTTCTGGCATGGTACCAAGGATATTTTGCAAATAATGAATTAGGAGCGTTAGAAAACATATGTAGAAAATATTTAGGACCATGTCTGAATTAAGTATTTGATACATACTACATACTTGAATGTAGGTAAGGCTTTACTGTCAAAAATCATCAACAGCAAATCCCTGAACTTAACTGTTAGAAAACAACAACAATATTCCTAAATCCTGACAAGGTGGCCAGTGAGGAACATGGTGGCAGTATCTTGTACAATTGCCAGTGTGTGATGTGTCCTATATGGCACAATGGAAATTGCAGATTCAAGTAGATCTGTCTCAATTCAAGCTCTTGACTTGTCTTTGACTACAGGCAAATTGTTTATTCTGACTGAGCTTCCGTTTCTCATTCATATAATAGCCAACTGCTTGACTTACAGGATTATCCTAATAATTAAATTGTTCTTTGAATTGAAAAGCACAGTGTCTTATTAATGGCAAAAACATAGTAAGTAAATGTGTCACCTGTTGAACTGATAGCTGTTCTTCGAATATTTGTTTTATAACATGTCAAGGTTCTAAACTGTTCTCAGATAACAGACACTGTTTTTATGGCATCCTTTTAATGGATGCTATCATTTACTTCATTGGAAGAGAAAATTGAGAGCACTTTTTCTAGCGTATTTATTTCATCTGGGTAATTTAGTGGTTCAGTGAAGATTGCTGTTCCTAATTACTTTGTTTGAGGGGACAATGCTATACACGCTGAGACTTTTGGAAGGATGGCTTTCTCCCTTAGGGTAATAAAGATGCCACCCTTCAGCCTGTGGCAGAGCTGAGGATACCAGTGTGCTCACTGGGTGGAAGACAGTCTAGTTACTTGCAAGTGCGATCTCTGCTTTGGAACCTCTAGACAGGGCTTTGTACACATTTTCTATAGAGGGTCATAGAATGTGTATTGCAGGTTTGGGGGACCATGTGCCTGTTAAAAGTGTTCAGCTCTGCCCTGGCACTGCTGGAAGAGCTGGGCATGGTGTAGAAACAGAGATGGCTGTGCTCCAAGAAAGCCTGATGATCTGTACATCCAGAATTTGAGTGTCATACAATTTCCATGTCTTATGAAATCATTCTTGTAGTTTCTCAACATCTAGCCAGAGACTAACAGACCCTACCCCATTGGCAAGATCTGCCCCGTGGCATACTTTTGTAGGTCTTTTAAGTCAGGAGGTTTCTTTTATTTTTTGAGACAGGGTCTCATGTAGCCCAGGCTGGCTTCGAACTCACTATGTGGCCACGCATGACCTCAAACTTCTGATCCTTCTGCCTCTACCTCATGAGTGCAGTCAGTGTGTACCACTGCTAGTTTATGCAATGCTGGGGATGCACTCCAGAGCTTCATGCATGCTAGGCAAATGGTCAACTACATCCACAGCCCCACAATATATCTCTTATTTAACACTCTACAGTGAATATTCCAGGTTGCTTGAGCTAAGCAAGGTTTGCTGATGCAGATAATGAATGTGCCAAGTTCAACATGTAGATTTCAAGATTTCTGAGTTCCTTGTCATCAGCCATTGGTCCAAAGGGAGAAAAAGCAGGAATACACGAGTGAAATATATGAGCTAGAAGGAGCATACATTGTGACATTGACCTCAGCCATTGTGACATTGACCTCAGCCATGAGGCCAAAGTGTGATTTCTCTCTGTGGCCAGAAAGAAACAGAGAATGGGTTTATGAACAGCTAGTAGTTGCAGTTGTAATTGTCAGTGCTTTGACTTGTGAATGAACCCAAAAGCCATTTTCAAGACCCTTGGGGCTCTGATTATTCCAGTAGAGATGCCAACCTGTGACTGGGAAGGGCCAAGATGAGGATCCTAAAGGAGGATTCCCTGATTTTCTTTTCTTCTTTATATGTCAGTGTTAAATTAGGTCAAAATGATGAGATATTATATGGTTCCACCTATATTATAACTCTAAATATGGTGGAATGATACAGAATCTAAAACCTCAAAACACACCAATGAAAAACAGTTGTCTTGAACATCAAATGGGAGTTCTAGCTGAGTGAACATTTTTAGCTTTTCTTTTTCCCTTATCTCGAAGTTGCTCTCTTCCTTTTTATTTACCAATTCTTTCCTCTTAATTTAGGACTACAGGTATAACTAATGCAGACCCGGAACTCATGTGCCCACTGCCTTGGTCAGTAAAGCCTTGCTTTTATTGTTCATCGCTGTAGCACGGACTGTAGCACATGAGCAGGAATCACCACAGCTTCCCAACCGCCATGCTGGCCTGTCACCACCAGCCATCTTCCTTGCCCATGGCCTTTCAAAGTTCTCTGGACCTCTGTCACTTCTGCTCTCTTAATCTTGCCACCTGTAAATTGGAAGCAGTCCTGGAAGAGGTTGTAGAGCAATGGGAAGCATCTAGAAAATGTACTCATGGGCACTCTATGCCTAAGAACTGTTATTTCTTGCTTTGGGGGTCCAGTGCATAAAGTGGGCAATTGGGCATGTTTGTTGTTCCAGAACAGAGAGAAATGGAAGTAGAGCATTACAAGTGGTCAAAAACATACAGAAAATATACACCTATAAAGCATATTTAAGGGATCAGAGTTAGAGAAAATGAGTATCAGGAAATGTGTTGATGCAGTAATAAAACCATTGCCCCTTTGTCCAGATTTTAAGGCTTTGCACTGCTGTCTCCTAATTTTTATGCAGCTGATTTCTTCTTTTACTAATGAGGAAACTTGGCTGAGAAAAATTAAATTATTAGATGGATTATATAATTATCTATTAGATATTAAATTATCTAGTGCCACATAATACCAGGAATATAGTCAAGTCTTCAAATTGGCCCATTGCTTCAAAGGAAGGTAGTAGGCAGTATTTAGTGCCAGGATCTTATGCTGTGGGCACCGGGTGTCATGAGAAATATCACACGCTGTATTGACACGATGGAAATGTGCAGTTGAGGAGACTAATTCAATAGCAAGGAAAACTGCAGTGCAGTCCTTCTGGTAGGAAGGAATGAAGATCTAAAAAGTGGCTGTAACACTAGAAAGGAGAGAGAGAGATAGGAAGGTGGTTACAAATGAAATCTTGATAGGTGGTTTGATTGGATTTAGCTATTAGCCTTATCCTTGGCATTGTGTGGTCCTCTTTGTGTGGAGCCAGTTGGCCGGTTCCACACTGCGTTCTTCTTCCTCTTTGAACCATTTTTGGCAGTTGTCCCATGTTTGGAATTCATTGGGTTTTCTCCACAATTGAAATTAATCTTTGTGATGGTGAAGTTCTCTTAAATCTCTGGTAGGGTATTACTTCACCTCTTTCAAGTAAGGAGAAAATGAACACAGTTCAGTGTCACGTATCAGTAAGAATGACCTGATCAGCACCACCATGGCGTTGGATTGTCTTCTTTCAAATCAGCCAGGCAAGAGTTCAGTCACAATTCATTTTTCACAAGCATACAGCCTCTCATTGTAGTCCAGGTTATTTATTAATTAGCAAGAGAACTATTCCCAACTCTTCCAAACAACATTTTGCTTCAGCTGCCTGGTCCTTACCAACTTAAAGGAAGTCAGTATTCCCTGGATGCCTTTGGATATGGAGAAATTCAACAGTGGAACCCTTGGGTCTCAGAAGTCCAACATATCCTTTGAATAAAATTTTGATAATGTTTTATAAAAGAAATAACATTTCTTACGTGTACCTTTTTTTCTCAGATAAGTGAGCTAATTTACAAAGCGTATCCTTAATCTTCCCCCTGTGAATCGCCAGCATGGGGCCTTAAAAATAAACCACTTCTGTACTCAGAGTGCCCATTCCTGTTTTTCAGCCTCTTTTTCTCCCCCAAACAAAAGATCCTGAATAGGGGAAATTTTTAAATGACATGCAGGCCCTGTTTGTGGCTGTAATATTAGCATTCTAAATAAGGGATTGTTTAAGGAGCTTAAACAAATCTTTTTTTTTCTTTCATTTGATTGATATTGCCCAAAGATTTATCCTTAATTTGAGCATACTTAACAAGATTTTCACATTGAGGTACAAATCCTCATAAACCTGCGCACATTATTAGTCTCTTGCTCCCTGGGCCCCAGCAGTGCTCAGTAATTACTGCCTGTGGCAACTTCGCTGCCCAGGTAGGATCTGTGCAGGAAACACTTGAGGATCTTATCTTTGCTTGTACAGACTCAAAATGTAAGTTCCACATCCAGAGGCACTTGTCACAGCTCCTGAAATAGTTGGACTGTCTTGTAGAAGCTCTTTTAATCTAAGATTAATAAATAGCAATTTTGAAAACATGATATATTCTATTTTGTGATTCAGAGTAGCATGGCAATTGCTGGGAATTGGTGTTGACTTAATCTCACAAGAGTAACAGGATACAGCTATAAGAAGGAGCTACACAGGAGGCATCATGTATTTTAAATATGCTTACAAATTAAAAATGATAACATAATAATAATTAAAAGGCAAAATTCAGTTTGGTTTCTTTTTTTTTTTTTGCTTTTTTAAATTACATTTACCATTTAGTTAGTTAGCTAGATAGTTAGTTAGTTAGTTAGTTAGTTAGGCTTTTAGTAAAGTACATTTTTGAGCCCAAGTAGAAGTTCAAAATTAGAAACATCCAAAATTGGAACAGTGGCTTAGAAATTAAATGAGTTAAATGCCTGAACTTAAAGAAGTTAGATTGGGCAATTTATATTGCCTGCTTCATTTTATTGTTAAAGTTTTTGCTTTTCAGATTAGAGACATACAGCAGTAAAGGAGAGAAGATGACAAACAACACGAGGCTGTGTAAGCAGGGGCTAGAGCAGAACTTGGAGTGACCTTTCTCTTAATGCTTTCCTGGGCTGTCTGAGCAATAGAGAGAAACTGTGTCCTCATCAACATATTGGTGCTATTTTCAACTCTTATAATAAAACTGAAATGACTTTTGGACTGAACAGATCTACTATAATATTTGGCCTGTGCGGCATTACTAAATCAATACTAAAACTCTTGAGATGTATCTTTTTAAATGTACTTACACAAAATATTGAGTTATTTTACAGATAGATGGCTAGATTTAAGCCTTGAAGAAAAGACATTTTGCTTTTATATTCAGAAAAACATTCTGAATCCCATTCTTTAAAGCCAAAATGAGAAATGGGTTTTCATTTCAGTGTCCGTCTTCTGTTGACTCTCAAAGGGCAGTGTACAGCAAGCCAAAGAATAAAATGGCTTTCTGGAAGCAGCCTCAATTCTGTAAAGGTTTTCCACTGAAAGTAGACGCTGCTGTCATTTGAAGTGACACTTCTTTCTTTTTGGCAGCTTGTGACCTTTGTGTTGAATGGCTAATGAGCTCTACCTGTTTCCAACAGGAGACAAGACAAGACTTTGCTGAGACTCCTGTGTGGGTTATTTTATGCATTGGGACAGGTTAATATACATGAATTCTGTGCAGGTAGAAAGCTCCAGGAGGGAGAATTGCAGAGCTGATCAAAGAGACAGAATTAGCAAAGAAGTCAGTGAGCCCGCAGGAGACTGTCCTTCAGCAGCAGTGTCAGTTCATGGTGATGATGTGAACTATGATCATCGCTGGTGGGACTGATCCAGCTGCCTATAGATAGAACTGAGTGAAAAAGGTGCTTCTTATCATGGAAATGAAGCTGCTAAATTTATAGGGAAAATATGCGTACTTCTGCAAGACCATCATTAATGCAGAATGTGTGGCTACTTTATGATACCTTTAAAAACAAAACACTAAAAACTCTATATTCTAATCTTCTCACTGAGCTTTTCTCTGAATAGCGTCACCAGGTAATTCTGTTATATATTTGCTCAGCTGTCCAGAAAAATTTGATGACTTCTCTTTTCTCTCTTCCTCAGTGTTTAAAAGCCGCCTTTATGGCTACAACATTAAAAAGTATAACTTGCTGGATTGGAGAGATTGCTCAGTGGTTAAGAGCACTGACGTGTCTTGCAGTAAACTGGGGTTCAATTCCAAGCACACACATAGTTGCCACGAAACATCCTTAATTCCAGTTCTAGGGGAATCTGACACCACCTTCTGACCTCAGTGGCATTGCACTACAAGGGTGTGCTCACAAACATGCAGGCAATACGCTCATATACATTAAAATATGGTTAAGATCAAATACGTTTGAACATAGGAGCTTAAAGCAGACTTCACTGTAACAGTGCTCAACGTAAATGAGTAACAGTGTGGAGCAGCAGGGCATTCAACTCCATCATCAGAATAAAGCAAGTACCATGTAAGAATGGGCCTAGCAGCCCTCCTCCCCAGGGAGCCAGGGAAATTTGAGATTTCCTTACTGGGTGATTTCTGACATTATTCCATATTAGGACTACCTAAACTTTAAAACTCTCTCAAAAGAATTTGTCAGAACCAAAGTAGATGTGCCCAGTCCTTAACCTTCTATCATAGAGTAGCTCAATGATGGATAATGATCATTAAAAACATCCATGAAGTAACTCAGTAACATATGGTGCCCTTTTCAAGAGCACGGGCAAAACCTCCAGGCTTATACTGGCTCTGGTACCCAGAACACACACCTGCCCATGCTCCCCCTCCCCTGCCTGAACCACTATTTCACACTCAGCCTGAGACACTAATGACCTGTATAAAAACCAGTTTTACTTTTAGAATTTTGACAATGCAGTGTCGTAGGCAGGCAGCCAAAGTTCTTACCCTCAAGGAACTTCCTTTAGAGGTGACTTGTCAGGGGATCGTCGACAACAATCGCTCATTGGCGTGAAATGGAATTAATGGCATCTACATCACTGAGAGCAACACTGCAGCATGTCTACGGGATTAACAGTGTGGAAGGTAGCCTGTCTCCCTGTATTAGCCATGACAGGTACTTCCTAGAAGCTAAAAGATTCACACAGTAAGAAATCCCTAGTAACAGGATGTCAAATGGCAACACAGTATTGTCTTTCAGGAAAGAAGAAAACGTGGGCATCTATAGGAGCCACACAACCAAAATGTCAATGCCAGAGGCCCTAAATGGACCATCTCTAGGTTGCTACTATTCCTAAATGCTGAGATTCACCCTTTGCAGCCGATCACCATTGCAATGTGACACAGTCATGCCTAAATATGTGAGATGAAGATCCTGGGGCTTCAGTTAGAAATGCAGGCCTTCCTCTGGATCCCAGGAGAAAGTACTGTATGGCAAAACTGAGCAGTTAAGAAAGGCAAGGCAAAGGTCAGCATGTTGCTGTGTGTTCCAAATCATCGCTTGCTTCTGGGCACAGGTTACCTAAGCAAATCCGAGCATGTCCTTCCCACAAAATGGGTTGTGCTCAGGGTCTTTGTAAACCTTTTCCGAGTTTAAAATGGGTTAGGTATGAGTTAAAGTTTTAAATATGTCTTTTAAGTCCAAAGTTTCAATACCCAAAGGAAACCAATATGGTCCCAGGGAATATGTTAATTTCTTAGCTTCTTATTCTAGAAACTTCCAAACATATATAGAAATAGAGAGTGAAGAGCCTCCGGCCATAGCAGACACCACGTCTGGCCAGTCTTGTTCCATCCGTGTCCTCACTGCAGCCTGCCTGCTCTGTTCTGTCCAAGCATTCTTCAAGGCTATCTCACATATTGCATATTTTGATTTGCATTTATTGTGGTATACTTTTAAGATACCATTTAAAGAAAACTTTTGAAATAGAAATAGATGGTTCTCAGTACCATCACCACCTAGCAAAATTTATATATTCTTAGTATCACTAAATAATCAAAATGTCCATCTTTTTAATTTCCTAAAATATTTACTTCTAATTGTGGTAAAACATACTGAACAAAACTTTACATTCTTAACTATTTTTATGTATAAAGATCAGTAGTCTCAAGTGTATTCACACTGTTGTGTAGCCACCCTCCAGAATTCTTTATTGAAAAACGAGAATCTGAAGTCCCTATTCTCCCTCATCCCAGTTCTAGGCAAGCTCTGTTCTACTTTCTGGCTCTGTGAATTTCCTCTTTAAGTGGAATCATATATTTATCTTTTGATAACAGGCTTATTTTACTGAGCACAACGTCCCATTTCATCCATGGTACGGCATGTAGCAAAACTTCCCTTTTAAGTGCTGAATAGCATTCACTTGTATGGACATACCATGTTTTATCTATCCATTCATCTCTGTGTTGGTCCTGCTTGTGTTGTAGTTCTTAGGATTGTAGGCATCTTTACTTATTGTGGGTGTCAGCCTGCTGCCAGATATATGACTTGCATGTGTTTTCTCTCATCTTATGGGTTGCTTTTTCAATTCAATTAACTGTGCCATGTGATACATTTTTAATTTTACAAATGTCGAGTTTGTCTTACTTTTCTTTTGTTGGCTGTACTCTTGGTATTATACCAAAAAATTGTTGCCATATCCAATGCCTTGAAGATTTTTCACTAAGAGATCTAGAGCTGAGCTCTCACATTTAGGTCTTTGATCTATTTTGAGTTAGTTTTTTTGTGTAATATAAGGTAAAAGCCCAGTTTCATTATTTTGCATGTGGCTGTTCATTTTTTCCAGCATCGTTTGCTAAGACTATTAAATGATCTTAGAACCCTTCTCAAAAATCATTTAGTCATACATGAAAGGGTTTTCTCTGGCATTTTCTATTCCATTGAACATAAATCTATATTCATTATGAAAACACGTTGTTTTGATTACTGTGGCTTTATAACGAGTTTTATTACTTGAGAAAATGCGAGGCGACTAACTTATTTTTCAAGATTGATTTGACTACTTGGGTTCCCTTGCAGGTCCTTATAATCCATTTTGGGATGGATTTTTTTATTTCAACAAAAAAATAGTGTTTTGACAGGTATTGTAATAAATCTTTCAATCAATGTATGTAATATTGACATCTTAATAATGCATGTAATATCTATGAACATGAACATCTTTCTATGTATGTGTATCTTTTTTACTTTTTTCTTATTTTGCTTTCAACAATACCTTATAGTTTCAGTTCACAAGTTTTTTTTCATCTTGGTTTATTCCTAAATGATAAATATTTGGTTATTTTGTAGTTGATGTTGTAACTGGAATTGCTGGCTGATATCCCTCTCAGAATGGCTGTTGTTAGTACACAGAAGCATAACTGATTTTGGTGTTGTGATCTTGAAACTGTGCTGGATTTACTATTTCTATCAGGGTTTTTTTTTTTTTTCCTTTTCAGAATCTTTGGGCTTTTCTTATCAAGTCGTCTCAAATAGATTGTTTTTCTTTTTCCTGTATAGTTCTGGTGTTTTTCAATTTTCATTCTCACCTAATTACTCTAGCTAGACTTTCCAGTACTGTGTGATGTATGCATGGTCCTTCCCCTCCTGTTGATCTTAGAACTTTTCTAGACATTCACCATTGGGTATAATATCAGCCTGCTCTTTATGTATTATCGCCATTGTGTTCAGGTCATTTCCTACTATTCCTACTGTGTAGAGGGTTTTTCTCCAATGATGTTATTCATTTATTTTTGCAGTTTATGCAATTTCTTCTTGTGTTTTTAAATTTGTACATTATCATTTATTTTTCTTAAATCTTAAGTGTCCCTGTTGAAGTAACCAGGTCATCGTCCTGTCCTTTAAGTTTGAGTTTTCTTGATTGCATGTCTGTAGCATATTTAACATGTTCCTTCACCCCTGTATTTTCTACAAACTGCTAGCTAGACCTGGAAGCTTAATTCAGATTTCTTTCTTTTTTCTTTCTTCCTTTCTCGCCCCTTCCTTCCTTCCTTCCTTCCTTCCTTCCCTCCCTCCTTCCTTTCTTCCGATGTTCTTCCTTATCCTTTCCATCCTTTTTCCTTAGCTCAAAGATGATATGGTTAAGAAGGAAAAAAAATCAGAAGTCAGGAGAGTTTTTAAACCATAAGATCTTTAGTTTGATGGAATCAAATATATCTGTATCTGCTGCCAGAAATAAAAGGACTGCCTGATCTATTGTATTAACTAGCCCAGAGCTATCTTAGATGATTAAAGATTCACTTTCTGAAATTTGGGGGATTTTTCAAATATTTCCTCCTTTTTAACAGCTTTACTGGTCACCCCTGGTGGGCAGACAAGGTGCCTGTAGTGACTCATGCTGAATAACCTGATGGGTGCCACAGTCCTTCATTGATTTTCCAACAGCAAAGTGAACTTGAGTTTTACAGCCATAGTTTCAAGTCAAGAAGCAAATGTGACTAATCTCTAGGTATACTTGACACCTGGTGGCCATTTTTAAAGGTAGATTCAGCTTTCTTACTTGCAGCTTGAATCTGACCACAGGCATTTCTCTAGAGGTAGTTTCTTTATAAGTCTTGATGTGAGAATAAATATCCAGCAGAGACTTAAGTACTATGTCCTGTACCAGTCATGACAGGGAAGACTATGAACATTGAGGAAAATGTTAATGTTCCTATGAGTCAAGGAATGGGATAGCTTCAACTACACTCTATTGGATGCTACAACTAGAGTTGCTGTTTGTGTGTGTGGGGGGGTGCTTTTTGTTTTTTAATAGTTTCCGAAAGATTTTTAAACTCTTACATCTTCCTGGGGTGGGCCAAATCCAAATGGCATGTGCCTCACATTGAGTTGTTGGAATACTAGATACTTCATACAAACTCCCTGGAGCTGACACTAGGAGATTCCATTTCTTTCTTGCTATTTTTGGTAATTTTTTATTGTATTGATATTCTTTTTTCATTCTAATTTTATGTGTATGAGTGTATTGCCTGCATGTATGTAAGTGAGCCTGTGTTGTGCAATGCCTGAAGAGGTCAGAAGAGGGCATTGCATCCCCTGAAACTGGAGTTATGGATGGTAGTTAGCTACCATATGGGTGCTGGGAATTGAACCCAGGTTCTCTGCAAAAGCAATCAGTGCTCTTAACCGCTGAGCTATCGCTCCAGTCCCCATATTGTATTGATATTCTTAAGGAGACTCCACAAATTTATATTTTGACACTACCACAAGCAAGAATCATGAATTAATGTCCAGAAGGGAAGAATCACTTTGAAATTGTTGAAAATTCTCAGATGGTATATACTGCAGTTTCCTTAGCAATCATTTTTAGAGCCATGTAGTCACTACCCACCATTTGTGAAGAGACTTGGGAGGGTCCAGTCAGTTGTGAACTGACTAGAAGCAGTAGATTTAGGATTTAAGTTGTTATTCACAAGGTTACACTTTTAATGAATGAAATAGAATCAGCTTAAAAGTTTATATAGCTCAATCAAACAATCATGCTACTTGGGCATGCTCCTTGGGCACGAATGCAATTGTTGGTTTTTTTTTTTTTTTTTTTTGAAGAACACCTCTAGATTTCATTTATGCCTCTGCAGGTGCCTGGATGTTGTTTGAATGACATGACTCCCCCACCCCACCCCACCCTCCTGGTTCCTAGATATTCAGGATATAGGGCACCTCTGCCAGCTTTCTTGAGTTGTACCATCTCTTATGGTGATAACCAGATGTGTGCCATGAAGCTTGGTTAGCATCTTTTGGGAGAACCAAAGGCAGTCCTTCCTGGGGATGGTCATACATCATGCTCCCAGCCTTACTTTCCCCTAAACCAGCCTTCTGCTGACTGGGGTCTTATAAACAAAGTCTCCTCAAAGCACTGGCATACAGAGTTATATGGAGAATCTGTAGGAAATGCCTTGATGTCATAACTACAATTAAGTCCATTATGAACTCATGACTCCTTAAATGTGAGTTAGCACAGGTAGCTGACCATGCTACACAGCTTACTGTCACTATAAAAAATCACCTAAGATAATCAGTATATAAAGAGATAAGGTATATTTTGGCTCATGAGTTTGGAGGATACCATTCAAAATTGGTTGACACTAATGCTCTGGGTGAGGCAGTCCATCACGGGAGCATTTACAAAAACAAGGCTATCAGATGACAGGGAATCTTAAAAGAGGGTCCCACTGTCCCCTTTGAAGGCATACCCCATATGACTTAGTAGGACACGCTTCCTACAAGTTTCCACTATCTCTCTTCCAACAGCACTGCTCTATGGTTCATATGAACTTTACCATATGACCTTAGGGGACACTCAAGATCCAAAACACAGAAACAGTTCCTTAACATCTGTTCAACTTTGCTTTCTGATGCTGTGCTAAACACCATAACCAAAAGCATCTTGGGGGAGGAGAAATTTTATTTCAGCTTACAGATTACAGTCCACCATTGAGAGAAGCCAGGGTTAGAATTAGGGCAGGAGCTCAAGGCAGGAACTGGGAGACAGGAACTGAAGCAGAAACCATGGAAGAATGCTGCTCACTGGCTTGCTCCCTGTGGATTGCTCATCTGCCTTTCTTATATAGCCCAGGCCTACATAGCCAGGGATGCCACCCACCACAGTGGACTGGGCCCTCCTACATCAATTATCAATTAAGAATTGCCTTCGGACATGACCATAGGCCAGTGTGATCTGGGAGATTCCTCAGGTGAGGTTCCATCTTCCCAGGTGACTGTAGGTTCCCATCAAATTGACAGCTGAATCTAACTCTGACAATGTGTTTATGATGAAAAGTAGAGAATGGACTTTCTTAGGGCCTGGATTTCACATCCAGTTTGAATGTAGAGTGTTGAATACAGAATTGTATGGCCATGGCCTGGAGCCCCATGTCTGGACCATTCCACAGCTCTGACTATCATATTAATGTTAGAAATTACAACGGCAGCAGGAGTGGCAGTAGCTGCTTACAGCTTGCCAGATACTAGTCTGGAACTTTACATATATTATCAAATATAATCAGCAAATGAAACAGTTTTAGTCCCATATTACTCACCATGGACTTGAGATCAGCGGTTAAATAACTTGCCCTCTGACACACACAGCTAGTATGGCCAAGTGAGAGTCCTAGTACAGACTGAGTGGCTGCGTGGCCTGCGGCATGACCATTGTTAGACTGCACTTAAAGCACTTGTTTATCCTTTAAACAAAAGTTCTTTGTAAATTAGGACCAGGATTATATTGCCTTTAATATCTGGGACATGGAGCATGTGGCTTCCTGATGCCCTTTGGTGGGACTAGCATCAGCTGAGGTCACTTGTGATGAAATGGATGACTTTGTCCTGAGCTCTGTATACTGGCAATTTCATTCCTTGTGATTTCTGCACTGAAAGCAAAAGGTGCAGCCCTGCAGGGGTAACAGTGCCTTTCTCTGCTGTGAAAATAGTTGCAAACATCACAATTCAGAAACAATGTGGATTGTTAAACAGTTCGGGGAGGGATTTTTGATGATTAATGACTCCAAGTTTATCCAGCACCAGGTAATCTGTGAAACAAGGCACAGAAACAAAAAATAAGACCCTGGTCCTCTTATGATATAATATCTGTCTGCCTTTACCTTTGTTGACTTATTATGGGATGGAGGGAGTGTGTATGTGGCCATCAGGTGACACCTTTTGGGAGTCAGTTCTCACCTTGAGTGAGCTCATGTTGTCATGTTGGGCAGCGAGCTGCATTGCCCACTGAGCCACCTCACCAGCCCCCACCTAGATTTATAGATGATCACTTTATTTGCTACAAATCTGCCTATGGAGATGGTATTGAGAAGTAGTTCCACATTCCTGTAGACCACTTTGTCTGCAATTTTTTTCATTTTCTTTTATAACCACTTGTTTCACATGAGTAATGAGCAAAATAACAACAAGCAGGCTAGAAAGAAAATAAGAAATGGTTAAAAGAATGGCAGCAGACCAGGGATTGTGCTGATTTGTATATAGATGATAACCTTAGTCTCTGTGTTCTAGAAACACATGAAAATGTATCTTAGGGGAATGGGATAAGTAAAGATCATTTGACAATGGATGAAAGCAGAACAATTGTTTTAGGGTTGGGACTGCAGACGCACATCAGGTTACTTTATTGCATATATATATATGATGTTAATTTGCCTGTGATATACTGAAAACAGACAAGGGGGCCTGATATTGGAACAGGTTCTTTCACTTTCTCTTCATGACATGAAGGAGGCATTGGCAATTTAAATTTCACTCCTTGGGTATGTGTTGGATGTACTGTATTTTGTGTTGTTTTATTGTTTTTGTTTTGTTAGAACAGCTTAAGTTGGGAGGAATGTCCACTAGAAGAGTTCCATGAGCATGGGGCCCATAGTAAACTTGTAGTTTCTACATTCAGTACAAAAAAAGAAAGAACATTTGATAGTATTTCTTCTCTTTGAGACTTCTTTTTATTCAACTATTTTTTTAGTAGAGAATGAAGTTTCATAGCACATTAGTATGTACTTTGCAAAATATTTACAATTTAAACCACTATTGGGATTAAAAATAATTTTAGATTGATTTTATGCTAATATTATTAAGTAAAAATTAAGCCTTCATAAGCAACTATTCTAAAAACGGGATGATCTTGAAATCAGATAGTGTTTACTAATGAACATAGTTAATATTATGATATGAACATAGGATGACTTTATTATTCACATTTTTTTTTATCCAGGCTAAGTAATTAGAACATTTTTTTATTGACATGGACACTAACAACTAGCTAAGGATCAAATTTAATAATTCTTTTCTTTATTGAAATAATTAGAAATATTCTGTGCTTGATTTTTGTTACTATGGCAGCATACACCTGAAAGAAATCAACTTAAGGAGTATGGGTTTCTTTGTCCTCACAGAAACAAAGGTTTTCAGTGCAGAGCCCTGCTGAGGTGGAGTGCTTAGCACTAGGAAGGTGTGGGAATGGATCAAAACTGCTCCCCTTACAGTGGCCAGGAAGCCAAGGGGAAACTGGGAAGGGGCCAGAGACAAGGTATACCTTTCAGAGGCTCACCATCAGGGTCCTGTTTCCTCTATCCAGTCCTCACTTCTTAGTTTTTGCCACCTCCCGATGATTCAACCAAACTCTGACTCTTTCAATGGATTAAGCCACTAATCACATCAGAACCCTCATGTTTCAGTCGCCTCTTGATGGCTGAACCTTCCAAGCCTTCAGTGCATGAGAATTTTGAGGGGCATTTCATATTCAAACGACAGCACTATTTATTATTGTTTGTTCTTTCTCCCCCAAACTGTGGGCAAGCCTTCAGGCCAGGCACTCTGCTGGGTAGAAAGGATGTAGAGGGAAAAGATGAATAAACAAGAGGACAGAACTTCCAAGTTGAAACTGTTGAAATTTTGTAGAGGGAAAAATATGAACAAAGCATTCTGTGCAGTTTCCATCATGTTTTCAGATAACCAAAACACAGGGTGTGGGGGTAAAGATAACCTTCTGTCCTTCTTAGACAAAAGAACAAACAGTTGTACTCAGTGGTTACAGAGCCCAGCTGGGGAAAGTCTAAAGGAGATGTTGAACCAGTGAAGGGGTCGAGGGGAAACAATGTCAGGGTAGATATGAGTCCATAGGCTTGGTGAGAGACCAGACTATAATAATTTGGATACGTTCTGGGGGCAGATCACTGGAAGACAGTTCCTTCGCCACAGTTTTCTTTTAAGTCAGTATGGGAACTTCCACCAGAGCTACTGGCTTTGTTAATATGTGATGAGTAAATATGTATCTAAACACATTGTAATATATTCAAATTCACATAAGGTTTGAATTTATTTTAATTTGAATTGATGTATTTAATTACACATTAAATAGATGAATAATTATGCTACATAGTTCAATATATTCATATTAGTGTTCTGCCTAGTCACCTTTTGAAAAAAGTACTTTATGCCAAAAAGCAAATAGCTTGAAAAACTGCAAACAGATAACACATTGGGTAAATAAAAATGAGACATTTATGAGTCTTTTGTTTTTGATGTGGTATTTGAATGCTAATAAAAAGAAGTGTGGGAGTGGTTTGTGAGGTCGTCCCCAGAGAAGAAAGCCCCTGAAGAGACTCACAGAAGAGGCTATGGCTGGAGAAAAATCATGGAAGCTAAGACCTGAGGTGATGCTCAGGACAATGTGAACTCCAAGTCCAAGTAGCAGGGTGCCGGGACTGGCTGTTTATGAAAATGCTACAGTTTGGTTGGTAGGGTGCCACACTCCAAAAGGGATACAGCAGGTTCCCTGGGCAATGTGATGAACATGACTTGCTACACACTGAGTACCAGATGCTTTATGGTTATCCCAGGGAAAGTGAGCAATAGGTAGTAGATTTATGACCCTACAGTTCAGATCTCAAGTCTGATGTAGTTGGAGGTTCTTTGGGTCTCAAGGTGGCCTGAATTGAGCGTGAGACCAGAATGAATGAATGATACCAGAGTCCTAGAGACAATCAGCAGGAGATGAATGCTCAGACTCTAGGAGGATGCTCAGAAAGATTGATGATGTCCTTGACACCAGAAGAGGAAAAATGTCAAGAAGAGAGTAGACAGCCATGGCAGGTGCCCCAGAAGGTCAGGTGGGGGGAGAATGGAAACATCTGACAGTGAGTTTGACCTAAAATGAGATGTTGCTTGGAACAAAAGGCAAAGCTCTAAATTTTTCAAAAGTGATAATAACAAAACACTGTGCTTTAGAAGAACTCATTTTATAACTGCAGCCCTGGAATCTGTTACTACAAGAGCACTGCTTTTTTCATTAACCCAGCATAGAACTGGAAAAATGAACAGCAGACCCCAATCTTATCCAAAGGAATATTGACAACTGATTGACTAGATTCACTAGAAGGGCAAGTAGTGGGGATTGTCTGGGGTGCTGACAACATAGCAGACAGTAGTAGGGATATCAGAGTATAAGGTCTCTAGTGGGGGGAGGGAGGCTATGGGTGGGTGCTATCTGGGAAGTGGGTGTAAAAATAAATAAATTTTTAAAAAATTTAAAAAAATAATTCTTCAAAGAATTAAAATTTTCTCCTTAATAATTGATGGATGTGAAAAACGTTACCATTGAAATCTACCTGATGACTTTATATCCATGCTCAGATGCCAAGGAGCTCAGAAAGTAACTGACTGTGACTAGTAATAATCAGATATATAGAGATTAGAAACACATGTGCATCTTAGTGTCAATTGTATTGAAAATGAATTTTTCTGTATGAAACTGTATTTTAATAGTGAAATGGAGATATTTTTTAAAGTTTAAAACATCATTTAATTTTATGACTTATAGGGTTTATACTGAGTGCAATATTGTATAACTGTATTAATTCAACTGTAAACCTAAAAATTTACAGCCAATTTTGAAGGAGATGCATCTTAGCTCTGGAAATTGTTATTGAATATGTCAATGCTGTTGTAATGAAATGCTTCTTCTGGTTGTGTGGTTATTAAAGAAATAATTAAAAAAAATAATTTTTCTGGCCGGGCACGGTGGCGCATGCCTTTAATCCCAGCACTTGAGAGGCAGAAGCAGGCAGATCTCTGTGAGTTCAAGGCCAGCCTGGTCTATTTAGTGAGTTCCAGGACAGCTGGGGCTACATGGAGACCCTGTCTCAAAAAGACCAAAAAGAAAATGAATTTTTCTGTATGAAATTGTATATTTTAATGATGAAATGGAGATATTTTATAAAGGTTAAAACCTCATTTAGTTTTATGTCTTTAGGGTTTATACTGAGTACAGTGTTGTATACAACTGTAACAATTCAACTGTAAACCTAAAAATTTGCAGCCAATTTTGAAAGAGATGCATCTTAGCTCAGGAAATTGTTATTGAATATGTCAATGCTATTGTAATGAAATGCTTCTTCTAAGTATGTGGTTATTAAATAAATAATTTTTTTAAAAAAGAAAAGTAAAATTAAGCCAAAGACATGGTGATTTCCATGTCTCAGTTTTGGTCCTCGAATGTGAGGGGTGGGTTTGTTTCTTCTGAGTATTCCATAATAAGCCATCAAGCCAGAACTAACTTACTAATTGTTCAGTATTAGCTCTTGTCACATTTGTCTTTAATCCAGACATGCTTAAAAATTTTAGACCCATTAAAATAGTATTTACTATAATAAAATCTAACCATGATAGGAGAAAAATTCTGGTTGCTGGAATTGTGTAGGCAGATCCCTGCAGGCTGTCCATCTGCCCTTTGGTTACTTTCTCTTGAGTGAAGCAGCTAGCCTCGGGCATCTTTGTATCCACCAAATCAGTTACCACACATAAATCCAGTACTTTAGGACACCAGGGCTCCTGTTCCTCAAGTCTATGAGGAAGAACTTTCTGGGACTCTGCTTTGCAACCTATAGACTGGAAAATAACAGAGGCTGTTCCAGGTAATTAATAGAGTTGTGATTTTTCAAAGTTACATTTATTTCAACTCTGTGTGTGTGTGTGTGTGTGTGTGTGTGAGAGAGAGAGAGAGAGAGAGAGAGAGAGAGAGAGAGAATGAGAATGAGAGGAGGGAAGCACAGAGAGATTACTAGATCTGGTTTAAAATGGGTTGTACATAAAGGAGGTCTGAGAATCAGCATCCCCCACAAGACCCCCTTCCTACTCCAGAATTCTCTCCTTTTAGTTAATGGCCAAACTGTTCTCCTGCTGTGTAAATGCTTCAAAACAATACCAGGAAGTGGCAGGTATAAAAGCCATGAAAGAATGACTGCGGATAACAAAAAAGAACAAGAATAAGAGGTAAATAAGCCAACATCTGTGTTGGATTTTACCATAGGACTGAACAAGCCTTTAAAATTTATTAGTGTTCTGACCAGCAAGTCATTTCTGTAATTTATGAAGAAAAGTTAAAGTATGCTATATATTAACAAACAATAGAGTAATTCTTTTGATGTCCACATAAATAACCATATCCAGGAGAAATAAGACTTTTTAAAAGTAACAATGCTATGGTACATAAATTCCACAGTTGGCAATTAAATAAATGTGGTAACTCTCTACCGTCATCACATAGGAAAGACTTATTGGCAAGGTTGCTAGACAAGTGAGGGCATTTTCATTGGGTTGACCTACAGAGAGTATATACCTTAGTCAGGTGTGTTTTTTATAAACAGCTGTTTGAACTTCCCTTACTAGTTAATTCTGCTCTAGATGTTTGTGTTTTACCTTCTTCCAGGATCTTTATTTACAGAATCATTGTGCATGAACAATTTCCCATAAAACCAAGAGTAAATGAGTTAGTTTTTCTCTATAAATCTGTAAATGTTTTTAAAATTCTTATGCAACATAAGAACTTTCTTAGATTAAATGATATTAAAGACAGTTTAAGAAAGCTAAGCAGTCTGAATCACTGCACAGGAAATTTTCAAGAATTGTTTTCATTTGGACATTCAGTTAGCCTCTGTGTCTTTATTTCCTGCCTGTCCTTTTATAAACCCTGTCCTTTTATTACCCCTCTGCCAATCTAACCTCCAAATAGGCACTACTGTGACTTCCGCCTCCTTTCCATCAACTGGCAGGGAAATTGAGGCTAGGGATGCTGTCACATCGTAGTTCTGTAGAACTCTCTTCCCTCCCACCTCCAGAACCTAGGAAGGCAGGGGTTGGGTGGTGCTGGGGGGGGACAGGAAATTTTCAAGAATTGTTTTCATTTGGACATTCAGTTAGCCTCTGTGTCTTTATTTCCTGCCTGTCCTTTTATAAACCCTGGCCTTTTATTACCCCTCTGCCAATCTAACCTCCAAATAGGCACTACTGTGACTTCCGCCTCCTTTCCATCAACTGGCAGGGAAATTGAGGCTAGGGATGCTGTCACATCGTAGTTCTGTAGAACTCTCTTCCCCCCCCCCTCCAGAACCTAGGAAGGCAGGGGTTGGGTGGTGCTGGGGGGGGGGGGTCCTAGAACTACTAAAGTGGGTGGGGTTAGCAAAGTGGAGTGGGTGGGGCTGGTAGACTGTGTCCCTGTTCTGCAGGTCCTACACAGGGGATTGACTTGAGGGAAATGAGGTGTTTCCTCTCTCATCCCTGTACCATAGCTTCCTTCTCTCTGCTGGGTACACAAACACCTGTGATTGTGCTAAAGCAAGGGACAAGATTTTTATTGTTGTTGCTATTCTATAATTCAATGAGAGAGCAGAGGTAGGGCCTTCCCCTAGGTCTAGGGCTTCTGCTTTCCAAAGCAGGAGTTGCTGAGACCCGTGGTGGGTACTCAAAGGCATGGTAGACTAACACGTGGACAGTGGGCGAAAGCATGGGCAACTCTTGCGATCTAGACTGAAGAAGACGGTACTGAAAGTGCACAGCCTCCTGTTGGGCAGTAGTGATAAAAGGGATTGTTGTTTTCTTTTCGTTTCATGTTCTTGACTCAAAGACTATGGTGAGACACCCCTGCTTGATGTATGGCCTACCAGAAGGAATAATTTTAAATTTACATATTAAATGATAATACAAGTATTTTCTATATTTATTCCATAGGTTTATTGTGTCAAAAATATATTCATGTTCATATAAGAAATTCTTATTTAAAATGACATACAGGTAAAGTAGTTTTTTTTTTAGTGCAAATAAAAGCTTCAGAAACTCCTTTTATATTCCTTACATACTTTTTCACTAGAAATTTTTCTTCTTAGCATAAAATATTTCAACTAGAAAGCATGTTGATTCTTGGATATCATTCATTAAAATTCAATATTATAATAAAGATACAACTATCTGTATATCCCCATCCCCAAATTCATTAATCCCAGTAGATCTCAAGCCAGTTGTATGGGACAGACTGTTCAAGACTTGAAGCATTAGGAAAAAGTCACTGGACCTCCTCCATTGCCAGTCTTCATGGTACCAGATGTTTGGTGTCTGAATGAGTCACATGAATGTTGTTATTAGCCCCTCAAGACGAACCTGGTACCAAGTGGTCAGCTCAGCCACCACTTTCTATTTTGAGTAGACTTGAATTTTGCAGGCAGACTGAATAAATACAAATAACAATATTGACTCATCTTGAGTACAATTTTACTCACTGACTTTTGAAATTAATCTAGAGCATATTCTGTGATATTTGTGGCAGGGCTGTTAGACACTCTTCATGGATTGTGGTATACATTTCTTCTTTCTATGTCTAAATAACCATAGATCTTGCATTGTTGTAATATTTGGAATAGCAAATATTTCTTTGTGATGTTTAGTAGCAATACTTGAGACACCTTTTATATAGGAAGTAATGAAATTTGTATTTGAATAAGCGATGCCCAACAAAAGCAGCTGGCACCCAAGTCCTTGTGTATCCTGTGTTTCCCACCTTTCCTGTGACTGGCTCCCTTTAAGTGACATGTATCTTCCATATAACCTAAAGAGCCTACAAGTGCCTGACCTGTAAAATTCTCCTTTTAGGATCCACCCACTTCTGTTTCCCTTGGACTACGAATGGAAGAAATGATTTTCAACTTGGCAGACACACATCTATTTTTCAATGACCTAGAAGTAAGTTCTAATTGTTTTATACACTTTTCATGGTGCATGTCTGAATACAGGTGGTTGATTCTGAAATGATGGCCTGATATTGTTTTTTTAATACAGAATTAGAATATTGAAACAAAGTGGTTATATGGAAACGTGTTTTGCCTTTGTGGTGTTTGTTGCATTTCAAAGTTGGATCCTATATGACCATTGGTAAGGATTAAAATTTTAAGCCAAGAATTCTGAGTAGCAAATGTTATTCTGAAAAGCTTTGTATTTCTGTTTCATAATCACTGTTGTGATCTGCATGCTTAGAAGTCCTGCCAGTGGCCTGTGCTGTCCCTGCTGGTCTCTGCAGTCAGGTGTTTTACTGACTGGTCAGTTGTTTGGAGATATTTTGCATCAGGCCTCTACCGTTTGGGTTGCTAAGACTCCTCATGTTCTAACTGCTGCTTGGTCCATTATGATTCAGGGGAACTTCTGTAAGATGGACGGCTAAATGTGAATGAACTGTGGCAGGCACACTCTTGGTTGGCAGCATTCTTAACAATGAAGAACATTGTTTTTACAGATCTCCATTATGACAAAACAGGACTGAAACTCCACCACCCTCCCTCCTTAATAGAGACAGTTGTTTATTTAAATCTCACCGTTAAGCAAGCTTGTGGTAGGGCTGCCAACAAGCCTTAATCATCAAGTTGTTGTTTTGCTAGCTTTTATAAATGTATGTTATTTCAGACAGGAGAAGAATCTCAAAGATTCGAATAGAACTTTTACTGATCAAAGTTAATTGGCAGCAATTGGCCTTTAAATATTTCCTGATGTTTCCTTTGCAAAATCAAGCAAAATGCACCTTATTTAATAGATGAGCCAAAATCACTTGAAAAATGCCAGTGTGTGACAGAACTTAAATGTGGTTTGTTCAACATCTGTCCTGTATTTTGATTTCTTTTCATCTACAGTGAAACTACTCACAGGCGAATTGGCAGCTTCCAGTGCAATAAAATGATTTAAATGTACTTTATTTTTCCCATTCCTTGGAGATAAATTTATTTTTATACTTAGAAGTAAAATGCAAATTTTCTTTTTGCATTTTTAAGTGTTTGCTTTCCTCAAGGAAATCACATGTAAGGCATTGTGATTTTTATGGTAGAAATACTCCATGTGAATAACAAATCGGAATTGCCTTTATAAAACTTGATAATTATATTTATTTTCAAAAGCTGTTTCAGATTTATGGTTGTATTTAACTTATGAGAAAGCAATACACACACACACGCACATGCACACACACGCACACACCCTCCATAGTTTACTTGTATGTTAATGTTTTTTACTCCGATTTCCATTTGTCGCTAAAGATACCGACCAGGTGATAATTTAGGCTGAGTGTAACCTTGTTATTCTTATCACCGTTACTAGGTGTTAGTAATACTCACCAAGAAGACAGGAGCAGAAATTTGCTATTTTAAAATTCTAATTTAATAAAAAAAAAAGCCAAACTACAGATAAAAAAAAGTGAGAAATTAGGAAAAGTAATAACTTACTATAAAATAACTTACTATAATTCATATAAACACGTTTAAACTATTTTGATTTAATATAGTTTTTTTATTTGTTTAAATTATTCTCACTACAGTATATAAAGAGACTAAAATGTTACTCAAAAAATACCTAAAAAGTAGATACTGAAAGCTGTAATTTAAGATGTAGGAGATGGGTACTTTATCCTGTAAATCCAAATTAAGGAAAAGAATATGTTCTATGAAGCTATTGAATATCAGTCTATTTCTGCATGAGTGCTATGTTTCCTCTGTCTTTTTGAAACAGGGGCTCCCTGTAGCCACAGCTGGTCTAGAACTTGCTACGTAGATCAAGCTGGCCTCCATCTCACAGAGATGGGCCTACCTCTGCTTCAGGAGTGCTGGGATTAAAGGCGTGAGCCACTATATCAGGGATGAGTGCTATTTTTTAATTAGACATAGATAAAAAAAAAAAAAGAGAGAGTGTGAATGTAACCCAGCCACATACGTAGGACAAAAAAATGGAAATATTTTTAATCTCATGACTTTACGCAAGTTGAGTTTTAATTATTTTACCTACGACTAATATAAAGGTATCCATAAAAGTAGCCATGAATGATTCATTTAGCCTGCTTTTGGACATTATTTTCTCTAGATTTGTATTTTTAAATAAATTAGCTCTTATAGTTATGTCAGTCTTTCCTTTTATATAGTTTTTAAGTCAACAAACCTGGGGCTGGTCACTGCAAATAGAAGCTTCATTGAAAATAAAAAGTAAAAAATGTTTCTTGGCAAAAATAAACCTAGTGGCATAATACTCTTAAGGAAACCAAAATTATCTCATCAGGCAGCAATGAAGGGGCAGTACCTGATCTCAGACACCCATTAGCAGTGCATGGCAGCAGGCGACAGGAATATTTTAATACTTCTAAATTGCATGTTTTAGTTTTTGAATGTCTGGGCTACCAGGAATTTTAAGGAGTTTAGCAATTTCTTGGTGGGTTTGGAATATGATTTCTGAACTCTGATTATTGACATTTGGTTGGATTTTCTTCCAAAATTTTTGCTTTTTGCTAGCTTCTTTTTTGTGTGATCTCTTTAACTGACAGTAAGACAGGGGTCAGGGGACTTTCAGTAACATTTTCTGTGCTATCAAAGTATATGTATACAGTGGCTATTAAGATATGGCTTAGAAGATTTGGGGTATAACATTTAAAGAAATTCAGAAATATCTTCATGAGATCTAAAAATGTTAAAAAATTAAGCTAACTCTGTTTAGTTTTGAAAGTCTTGGCATCTCGGTGGATTTCTAATTTAAAATATCAAAGTTTACATTAATTCTGTTGGTGCTTCAGGAACAGAATTTCAAAAGAAAAATTTTGTTTATGTGTGTCATTAAAAACGTCTGATGTGTTAAGAAGTGAGAGTGACAGAGAGACATAACTGTCATATGATATAATAATTTCCTCACCAGAGACCGGCTGAGGCATTAGTTCCACAGTGTACCTCTGGCTTTCTGATCCCTAGTCTGACGAACACCCTGCATATCACTTTACAAAGTCTCCACATGCAATCCGATGATGCTTACATGGAAGTCATTTTTTTGTGAATGACAGTATGAAACCAGAGGGTTTTTCAGCTTCTGTAAAAATGTATGACTTTCCAACTGAATGGAGAAAAGAGTTCTTTCTATTGGATTTGTATTCCACAGCCATCTACAAACAGTGAGAGAAAAGAGGCCTCCAGCAGCAGGCAGGGTTGTGTTTCAGCCACCTCCTGCCATTCCTCCTGCTGGAACTTTCCACTTTTAAAACATTTTATAGAGATGCTTACATTTACATAGAAATAAAGCATTAGGCTTACCTTGAGTTTACTCCTGGTGTTAAATAACACCCAGTAGCATAATGACTGCCCTCCTAGGCTTGGGCTTGACATATGGCCTTCAAGAGTGGGCAGGAGCTTGATCTCATGTGTTAACCCTGCAAGGATGAAGGCTGTGAGGATATAGGTGTCTGTCTGTGAACACAGTGTGTGAAGCTATTGTATACATTCATCCTGGGAAGTTCCCAAGTGCAGTTTTGTTGGTACAGTTCAGTTTATTATTTGCTGTGCTGATATGCAAATACTTTCACTATTGACTCCTGTTCCAATCTGGGATTCTTAAATCCCTACATTTGTAGCCCTTATAAAAATTTTTAAAAATTTTTATGTATTATTTTTATTTTATGTGTATGAGTATATTGCCTGCATGTATGGAAGTGTACCCATGTTGTGCAGTGCCTGTGGAGGTCAAAAGAGGGTGTCAGATTCCTGTGGACCAGGACTTACAGATAGTTGTTAGTGACCATGTGGGTGCTGGAAATCAAAACTAGGTCCTCTGCAAGAGTAGTCAGAGCTCTTAACCACTGAGCCATCTCTTCAGCACCCCTCCCCGCCCTTTTTTGTCAAATAAAATGAAAGGACAGGCTGGTCTCACCAGGTTCTAGTTAGATGAATCAAAGGCCAATGACAGAATATGGTCAGTAACTATCAACATCATAATCTACAGAGAGTAAACCAAAGCAATTTGTCTTGTAAAGAAATGAGGGTGCACTTTGGTTTAATTCAAACTTAATTTTAAAATATTTTGTTTATTTTTATTTTATGTGTATGAGTGTATTGTCTGCATGTGTGTAAGCGTTCCTGTGTCATGCAGTGTCTGTGGAGGTCAGTCAGAAGAGGGTGTCCGGCCCCCTGAAACTGGAATTATGGATGGGATGGTTTTTAGTTGCCATGTGGGTGCCAGGAACCAAAACCCAGTCCTCTGCAAGAATAGCCAGTGCTCTTAATCACTGTGCCATCTCTCCAGCCCCCATAATTCAGGCTTTAAATTTGGCATAAATTTTATTATCCCCAAACTGAGGTTATCAATTATCTTAATATATCTTACTTCAAAAGTTATTTTTAGCTGGGAAAAAAATATTTCTTCAAACTGTCAGTCATGACAATGTCGAACGATTTCAAATGAAGCCTGCTGCACTGTCCAAACGTGTGCTTCCACAGCACAAAATGTTTAACTCAGAAGCTGACTCTTTGAATTGGAGAAACGTAATTCACCTAGAAAGTACTTTCTACAAACAGAAACTCTGGTGTCCACAGCCAGCTTTGTGGGTGTTCAAACTTGTGAGTTTCAGCTACCAGAAGAAGGGCTTCTTGGGTGCTGATGAGGAAAACGTGTAGAAAAGACTCAGGATGGTGTCTGTTTTCAGCCACTTCATGAGGCAGAAGTTAACGATGAGAAAATGTATGGGTTCGTCAATAATTATATCCTAAATGTAAATCTGTGTGTGCACACATGCGCGCACACACACGCACGCACACGCACACACACATACACACACATCACTTATCATTTTTAGTTCTGCACAGAGGCTTTCGGATTTGCTGATAAATTTGATAGATATATGAAACTACATTTCTTTAACACTGGGAACATCTTTCATGATTCTCTGGCACATGTTAGTTTTTTAATTTATTCGACTGCATTCTTGTGTGTAATCTTAGGATAGAATACTGATTGTTCTCTTCCCAATAGATATTAGAATTAACTTTGCCTTGCTATGTTTTCTGTTATTGTTGTTGTTTTGTTTTTGTTTTGAGACAGGGTCCCCCTGTAACCCCAGCTGGCCTTGAACTTACTATGTAGACCAGGCTGACCACAATCTCCAGAAATTCCCCTGCCTCGGTTTCTAGAGTGCTGGGATCAAAGGCATGCACTACCATGTTCAGCCTGAATTGTTGTGTTTTAAGTGAAGTTATTTGTCTTGTCCATGTCTCTAATTAAGAGAAATGTAAAAACTCTCAGTTCACCAGGATGAAATGTGTTGCGTAAACAACATGCTTTTTAAGCATAATGAATTGTATTGAATTTGTTTTAACTATATTACTGAGAATGGCCGATAAGAAGCCTATAGTTTAATAGTTTATCCAT
>NW_008351958.1:1683050-1683541 GCF_000622305.1 Nannospalax galili | reverse complement strand
AGATAGTTTTTATTCTTATTTAGTCATAATTTCTCAAAATATTTTATCCTTATCAAAAATTAAAAATAGAAGTAAAAAGGTGTATTCAAATACTTTCATAATTTGATGTTTTTCAAAACATTTCAAGAGTCAACACATACAGTGGTTACATAAGAAATATTTACTGGACTAGAGATATAGAATTCTTGCCTAGCATGTATGAGTCTGTAGGTTCTGGTCCCAGCACCGGGGGGGAGGGGGAGAGAGAGAGAGAGAGAAAACAAACATTTGTCAGGGTCAGGGAACAACCAGGAAGTGGAGATAATAAGGTAGGAAAGCATTCTGAGAGAGGAATGGCAGGTGCATGGCCCTGTGGCAGGCATGAGTTTAGCAAACGTAAGACAGCCAGTATGGCTGGGGTACGTGAATGGGGAGAATGATACAGAATGTCACAGAATGACACCCGGAGCCTTACGACGTACCGTGATGAAGAGTGTTTTTTCCTAGCTAGT
>NW_008351958.1:1651579-1681929 GCF_000622305.1 Nannospalax galili | reverse complement strand
GTCATAATTTCTCAAAATATTTTATCCTTATCAAAAATTAAAAATAGAAGTAAAAAGGTGTATTCAAATACTTTCATAATTTGATGTTTTTCAAAACATTTCAAGAGTCAACACATACAGTGGTTACATAAGAAATATTTACTGGACTAGAGATATAGAATTCTTGCCTAGCATGTATGAGTCTGTAGGTTCTGGTCCCAGCACCAGGGGGGAGGGGGAGAGAGAGAGAGAGAGAAAACAAACATTTGTCAGGGTCAGGGAACAACCAGGAAGTGGAGATAATAAGGTAGGAAAGCATTCTGAGAGAGGAATGGCAGGTGCATGGCCCTGTGGCAGGCATGAGTTTAGCAAACGTAAGACAGCCAGTATGGCTGGGGTACATGAATGGGGAGAATGATACAGAATGTCACAGAATGACCGGAGCCTTACGACGTACCGTGATGAAGAGTGTTTTTTTCTAGCTAGTGTGGGAAGCCACCGGAGAATTTTAAGTATACACAGGATAGAATAATGTTCATACTTTAACAGATATCAGCCTGATTATCAAGTGAATAATAAGGGCAAAAGTACAGTGAAACCCCTTTTAAGGGGCAGCCAAAGGGGATGGCACGGGGGACTGAGGCTGTCAGAGTTCTGGACCCAGTGTGATACGTACCGTGATGAAGAGTGTTTTTTTCTAGCTAGTGTGGGAAGCCACCGGAGAATTTTAAGTATACACAGGATAGAATAATGTTCATACTTTAACAGATATCAGCCTGATTATCAAGTGAATAATAAGGGCAAAAGTACAGTGAAACCCCTTTTAAGGGGCAGCCAAAGGGGATGGCACGGGGGACTGAGGCTGTCAGAGTTCTGGACCCAGTGTGAAGTCACAGGACTTAACACTGCGTCTTGGTGGAAGTATAGGCAGGATCTTCTAGTGGATAGGATGTGAGAGGGGAGGGGACAGATCTAGGACTACTGAGTTTTGACCTGAGCCCTAGAAGTGTGTCCTGAACCTGAGGGAGGGAGAGTAAGTGTGGGTTGGAGGAGTGGGGAAAGGGGGTGTTTGGAGTCATTTCTCCTACACTGAGCACAGGAAGATTAAACACCTCCTCAGCATCCATTTCAAGAGATGGTAGAGAGACTTATAGGTTTGGATCTCAGTAGCAAGAAGCAAATTTGAGGGTACAGTTTTGGAAATTATAAAAGCCATGAAACCCAGATGGTGTGTCCCATAGGGAAAAGAGTGTAAGTTGAGAAACGTGCCAGAGAGTGAGCCTTATGCATTCTACAATTAGAGTAGGAAATCCCAAGAAAATTGTAAGATGTAACCAGTGAGATAGGTGGGAACATACACTGCATCAAAAAGGCCTAGTGGATCAGGATTCAAGAACTTTCAGAAACAGAGAATAGTGTTTTACTGTATCACATGCAGCCTGAGTTATAAGATGAACACAGAGTGGTCTTGGGGTGACTAGAATGTTGGCCACTGGTGGGTCTGATTTTACTGCTTCAGTAAAACAGGAAGACAAGGAAGTATGCAAGAGAGTGAGACAGGAAGACGAAGAATTTCCATGGAAACAGGATGCCAAGGTGGTAATAGCGGGAGAGTACCATAGCATCAGGGAGGACTGCTTGTAGTGTTTTGTTTTAAGGGTGTATGTGTAGTTTGCATGTGTGTGGGTGCATGCTCATGCACATGTGCACACAAGTGTAGAGGCCAGAGGTTTGATGTTAAATGTCTTCCTCAGTCACTCTCTATCTTAATATATATTGAGGCTGGGTTTCTCACTCACCAATTCAGCTTCTCTAGCTAGCCAGCCTGCTCCAGGGATGCCCTGCCTCTGCCTCCCATGTACTGCGATTATAAGTAAACCATCCTGCCCAGCATCTACATGGGTGGTGGGGATCTGAACTTCAGCACTAAATCTTGTGTCCCAAGTGCTTTATATCTCCATCCTCCCACTTAGGATTTACATATAAGATACTTAGGCCCATTTGGGTGTGCATGGGACTGATTCAGGAGGAAGGAAAATATACAGGATGTTGCAAGGGAGGAGAGAAAGGATCCAAGGGACAAGTCCCAGGACTGATCTTAGGCCAGGAGCAGTGGAGGCCTCACAGGTCAAGCTAGAAGCAGGAAGGTAGATTTGGCAGAAGTAAGAGGAGGCTTCTCCTACTGTAGAAATATATATATATACCATTCTGTGATTTTCTGTCTTTGCCAGTAAGAAATCCCTTGAGGAAAGACACTTTTGACTGTCCACTTGAACTCTGAGGAGATTCAGTACATAGAAGACTCTTTCTTTTCCTTGTTTTTTTTCCAAATTTCAAAAATGAATTCACAATGAGCACTAGCAATTGTGTATATTGCAGGGAGCCAAATCCACGATGTCACACACTAGAGAAATTCTCTGCTCTTTAGCCACATCCTCAGCCTATCACCACTATTTTTATATCTTGAAATAGTTTTAAACGTAGATGAAAATTAATCACAATCTTAAAAACAATACCACCTAAAATATTAATTTTGATATTAGCCTTTAAAACAATCACCTCTACCTCTCAAAATTCTTAATGTCAAAACCCAATTTACGTAGAAAAGCTATGATGTCAAATAATATTCAGTATGGTTCTAGTTTAGGGTTAATAAAAGGAGATATGTATATAAAAATAAGGTAAAGATTTTTTCTACATTAAAACATGAAAGAAAGTATTTCTATAATAAACATTGATCTGTTCCTGGATAGTGAAATGACATACTGTCTTTTAAATTTTATTTTCTGTAGTTAATATTTCTATCATTAGCAGATATTACTGTACAAAGTGATGAAATTCACTGGATACACACACAATGATCATACTCACCCATCCTTTTTTGACCCTCCATCTGTTCTCCTTGTGACACATTATTTTTATGAAAATACTGACCATCATATCATTGTTCACTTTGACTCAAAAACCTAAACTTATGTGGATTTGCTTATAATTCTAGAAGTGCCAGAGCTAGAATTCATGAATTCATTCATTCATTCATGAAACCCACCTGTACCTCAGCTTCCCATCTGTCAGGTGAATGGTGGTACACTTTTGGGTCTGTGTAAGGGCTACATGAGTTGCCACCTATGCGGTGCAAACAGGTGGCCACACCAGAGGCACTTAGGAACTCATAAGTACTATTGTTGTCTATTTTATGAATGAAGAACACTGGATGAAGCACTGTAAGACCGAGAGCAGAGAAATGGAAGTGATTGAGGGAGGGCCTAGGAATGAAGAGTGAGAGACCATATGTGCTTTGCTGCCCAAACTCCCCATGTGGAATTCCACAGAAGCCATACCAGACACACCAAAACCATTGCCAGTGATTCGTCTGCAAATGCTGCTTGTTCTAGCACACCATCCAGTCCTTTTGTTGCTCTAGCTACAAGCACATCCTCCACCCCCAGTTGCATGAGGGAGATAGGTGCACTGTTGGTAGTTAGTTACTGTACTGGCTTTCATCACCCTAATGAAAGTCTTGGCTTCATAAAATGGCGTTTCTGGCCGGGTGTGGTGGCACATGCCTGTAGTCCCAGCACTTGGGAGGCAGAGGCAGGCGGATCTCTGTGAGTTCAAGGCCAGCCTGGTCTACATAGCGAGTTCCAGGCCAGCTGGGGCTACGGGGAGACCCTGTCTCAAAAACACCAAAAAAAAAGGTGTTTCTTTGCTTGCATGCACTGGCAAGTTTTTGTTACATGTTGCCTTCTAACCTCATGTTTTGAAGAATGGCTTATGGAACCTGCTGGCTGGCAGTGTCGCAGTAGGGAGCAGAAATCACTTAGGCAGATGAAGTCATTTAGGCAGGCAGAGAACCTCCCCCTGGATATAGTCTCAGGGCAGCAGGCCCATTGAGCTGATTGGCTCAAGCTACTGATTAAATAGGCAGGAGGGCATTATACCTTCCCAGGAAAGGCCTTCTGAAGTCAGTAAAATAGCATTGACTTTGATTCTATATCAACACTGTGAATTCAACTTTACCATTATCAACAGTTTACACATGTGTGAAATTAAAATGGAGTGGGTTTTGTCCAAAGGTACTTGGTCTGGTAAAGGAAAAGCTCAGGAGGAAACCTGTGTTTCTTTTTGTAAATAAGTTTGCACCAGTCTGACATAGTTGTATCCCAGAACGTGGCTAGTCCTAGTAAACAAGGCCAAGCCAATGCACAGCCTCTGAGTATTGCCACACAATGATATGATAGAGCTGAGCCCCAGTCACTGGATGGTAACATGACACTCCTTCTCACAGGTGGTGTAAAAGCTGTCTTTGCCTCTTGCTGTCTTCTAAGCCTACAAAACAATCCCAAACTTGTTTTGGAATCACTGTCAGACATGTCAGTAGGCAGGGAGCCGATATACATAAGTTCCTGTTGTTGAATATACAGAGAAATTATTTTAGCAGCTCCTGTGTTGCAGATAAAAGACATACTTCATTTTAAGTTAACCGATGCTTACTCCATTTTGCACCTTCATTAGGTCAGAGGAGATAAAATGTGTTCAATATGCAAAAACCTGTTGATTTAGTTACTTTCCTCTTGCTGTGACAGAAACAATTTAAGGAAGTAAGAGTTTATTTTGACTCAAGTTTGAGGGTCCAGTCCATCATGGCAGAGAATGTCTGGCAACAGGAACTTGAGACAGCTGATCACAAAGAAGGATGGATGCTGGTACTCAGCTCACTTCTCTATTTCACTTATTCCAGGGGCCCACACTTAAGGTGGGTCATTTCATCTAGGTTAACCTTGGCTAGAAACTCTTTTACAGGCTTGCCCGGAAGTTTGTCTCCTAAGCGATTTTTCAATCCTGTGAAGTTGGTAATCAATATTAAGCATCACCCCTAGTGAACATTGTTTCAAGAAGAAAGGGTGTATTGCTGTGTCATGTTGGGCCAAAAGAAGCCCAGGTGTTGGGTGGAGATAAAGTGTGAATGGATACTATCACAGTGATGACCACAGTGATGGAAGACCACAGGGGAGAAGTGAGACTGAGAGAAGTGACCTCTCTAAGAAGTGACACAACATGAGAATGTGGCTTTGGGGAGCAGAGTTTGAGTTCAGAGCACAGAGCCCTCAGGAGGTCAGAGCATGGACAGGGAGAGGAGCACCAGGGTATATGAGCTTTTATGTCCTGTTTTACGTGCAGATTTCATGTTGAACCAGGGTTAATAGTGGCTGTGGAAGTGAAGTCCAAGGTTTCAGTAATCTAGGTAAGAAATCACCAAGGTGCTCAGGGGGAAATGAGAACAGGACAAGGTAGGACAGTGGTTCAGAAAGTGGTTGGATAACATCTGTAGTTATAGTCCACATGAAGGGTGGGGCATCAGGAATCCTACTTCTTAGCCCCACTGAGCAGTGACAGAGAAAAACCCAGGAGAATACAAGCTGGCCTTGGAAGGAAGATGGTGCATTGAGTTGGACATGTTGGATTTGCAGGGTATGCTGGACACATAAGGGAAGTTCAGCAAGTGCATGACGCGGCTCTGAAGTTCAGAGGAGAGCATGACCAAGAAATACCACCAATGAAGTCAGCTGCAGCATCCCAGGCACATTGTATTAGATGAAAGGGGAAGGTGCCTGTCTACAGTTTTAGTTCGGAAACACAATCAAATCTGAATGCATTCAGAAAATAATATGGCATAGTAAGGCAAATTGATCATCCTAAGTGATTATTGTTGGCTAACCTGCAGAAAGCTGTAGTCCAAGTCTGCCATCGTTGTGATTCTGTCACATGAAGCCAAAAGAAAGTGGGGTACCCAAACTGAGGACATAGAGAACTCTTCAGAGAGGTAGAGTCAGTAGTAGCCTTGACTCCTACTGTGTGTGAGCTTCATACTGTGGACTCCATCAAGGCCCACAGAGGGCAACAGGAATGGTGTGGAATGAGAAGACAGGATCCAGCTGGGCACCTACCTGACTGACACATAGCTGCACTCCAGTTGAAGGAGCCTCTTCTGGAGTGTGATGTTGAATAGATAGACCACTTTTCTGTAGTGGAATGCACTGAGGTCAGTGAAATTGTCCTTATTAGTATCACCTCTAACGAGCTTTTAGTTTGGACCCTTGGATTTTGGCAGGTGCTTGCAGGCCATCAGTCTGAGAAGAATGTTAGCATTTTGGAAAGCCAGAACTCTATTGCCTCCCTAGGAAGTTTGTGTAGTAGAAGAATTCTCTCCCTCTCCCTCTCCCTCTCCCTCTCCCCCTCCCTCTAGCCCTCCCCTACCTCCTTCCCTCCCTCCCTTCCTCTCTCCCTCCCTCTCCCCTCTCTTCTCTCTCTCTCTCTCACTCTCTCTCAGAAACTCTCTCTCTCTCAGAAACTCTCTCTTCTTTTTCTTCTTTAAGATTGAATAGTGCAAGAGCAGCCTGTAACTCCAGCTTCCCTTGGTGTGTTTAAGCTGCTCTCCCCGGAGGCTTCTCCCATTTCAGCATGGCTACAATAGAGCCTCTATGTGGCCTCACTCAGAATTCTAACAGTGTCCTGACAGTGGCTCTCTAAACCCTGGCTGCTTCTCCCAACTCATTCTCAGCTACTCTTTTGTAAGGCAGGTGGAGGGCTGGGACCCAGGGAGAGGATGTAGCCTTTGAGTGATGTTCTTTTATAAGCTCTTGCCTCTTTGGGTATCACTGACCGAGAATTACCTTCTGAGATAGGCTATTTTCAAAAAGTTGAAGAAAAACTTAAATCTAAGACACAGTCCTTTTAGAGTTTTAAACCTCTATTTGTAGAATCTTACTGGAATTGAAGAAAAAGTGTTTCTATCAAGCAAAAAAAAAAAGAAGTTTTGAAAACTAACAATTGAAAGACAGTGTTTACCATATATGTAAGAACCTGTAGAGGTTTTGTGAAAAGGGATTTTTTTTTTCTTTTTAATGCACCTGGAATATTTATTTTTAAATGTATGATACAGTGTTATGGGAATCCAGATGAATAGCTCATACTTGCAGTCAAATACCTATTCAAGCAGTCTTAGGCAAAAGTCATCCTCTTAAGTTGGCCAGGTCCTTCTGGAAATTGACAAGAAAGGTTTTTCAGAAAATCAGGAGAGATTTTAAAGTTTTATTCACTTGAAAGTAATAATCAACTGAATTCTGTGACACTGTCTTTAGAGACAATGGTGAAGGAGATGAAGGCATTTTGCTTTCAAGGAGCTTATAATTTGTGAGGGTCGGGGGTCGGGGATGCAAATAAGGAAGGTGCAGAGTCAGGTCAGAGGCCCGTACGTACAGCAGCAAGACTACACGGAAGGGCCGACAGGAGCAGCGATGCCGGGCAGAGTGGGCTTTAGAGACAAGTCTCCCAAGCCAGAGTTTACAATGAGCAAGACTGAGAGAGCTGAGTGAGTCATAGTATCAGTTCAGGGAACCTGCAGCAGACAGCCTGAGGAGGTAAACGAGTGTCACATATCCGCCAAGCCATGTTCATTGCACCATCATCCATTTCATCACCAATAAGGCAGTAACTCTGAACTAACTGTTGTTTCAGTACTTAGAATTGTGAAAAGAAATGACACGTTTTCTACCCTCCTAGAGTTAGCAATCCAATAATACACAGGAAGCTCCTCATCTGCCATGGCATGGCTGTAAGAAATAAGAACTATGCCCAAAATGGAATGTTAAACAATTCAAATGTTAGAGTATTAAAACAACACAGGCTGAATATGGGGGTACGCTATAATTCCAGCACTCAGGAGGCAGAGGCAGGGCATGGCAAGTTCTAAGGCCGGTCTGAGCTGTTAAGGAGAGCCTGCCTCAAAAACCAGTGCTAAAAGTCATCATGGTAGCTCAGTGGTAAAACACTTGCCCAGTATGCACAAGGCCCTGAATCTAGTCTTCAGACACACACACACACACACACACACACACACACACACACACATAGTACACATACACACATATATACACATACACAAGATAATAATATAGGTGATTAATTAGTATTAAAAGGTTTTTTATCACATACTGTTGAATAGAAGGAAAAGTTACCTCAATACATGAATCTGGTTTTACCTGCTTGTTTACCCATGTTCCCTATAAGAACGAAGGCTTCCTGACAACCATTAGCAACTTCAGATCTGTGAGGGATTGAGCGGGAAAATGCAGTAAAGACGAGGGATGCTCCCAGAGGTCACTTCTGAGACACTGAAGTGGAGTCTTTCATATAGTTTTCATAAAATTTCTATATGGGTATATATCACTTTATAATCAGGCAAAATAATTTGTTTTCACTAATTTTTGATGCCCAGTGTCATGCAATAACATTATCAATTGACTTCTGATTAGGTAGTCTTTCCTAACTCAACTCTCAATCAAACCAGCTGTCTGGAAGGCTATGATCAGTGGCTTCCATGTGTTTGGCCCAGTGACAGGAAATAATAAAGGGAGAAGAAGATACAGAAAATTTGGCATTTTGGGGCCAGAGAGATGGTTCAGCAGTTAAGAGTACTGGCTACTCTTGCAGAGGACCAGGGCTCTGTTTCTAGCACCCACATGGTGGCTGACAACTGTCCCAGATCCAATGCCTTCTTCTGACCTCTGCAGGCATTGCACTCACAAGTGCACTTACATACATGCAGGCAAATACTTATAAAATAAAAATAAATAAATAAAAAATATCTTTATTACAAAAAATGGTGCAGGCTGGGTGTGGTGGTGCATGCCTTTGATCCCAGCACTCAGGAGGCAGAGGCAGGTAGATCTCTGTGAGATCAAGTCCAGCCTGGTCTACATAGCAAGTTCCAGAGTAGCTGTGGCTACAGGAAGACCTTGTTTCAAACCACCCCCAAAACAACAGCAACAACAATAAAAAAGTGTTGTCTTTGCAGGTTTTGTATATGGTAGAGCAGCCTGAAGTTATCCATGTCCTTATCTATTAAATGTAGTTTCAGGAAACAGCCCCTACCAGGAACACACAGGGTCTCACCCATAGCAGACACTAATAACAGCAGCCACTGATTCAAAGAGTAAGGAGAGACTGTCAAGTTTGCAGAAAGGAAAGAAACCAATAAAAGCTTAACAAAGAAGCTGCCTGGGAGAGAGAGAGAAAGACTTGTAGCAAGCTGTGGGCATGCCTGTTGTCCCAGAAAGGTGGGGAGTAAGAGTGGCTAGAAGGGGCAGGCCATTCCTGATTGCAGGAAGGGACGAGGTGGCCCTGGGAAGCTTCAGGCCATTGCAGAGGCCTTCACAGACTGGCTGTGTGGAATGTACTGCACTCCTAATTTAATTTTCTAATGTACCAATGGAGGGGGAGGAACAGAAATGAAATGTGTTGTCCACCCCCACCCCAAATTTTTTCCCTGTGCTAGAAATGTTCTTGACGCAGCAAACCTACTTTAGAAATGTGTGCTCGAAGTTGCTGTACAGGATGAGATTGAAAGAAGGGGTCTGCAAGTATTCTAGCACCTTCCCTGAGGAAAAAGATTATGCTGGCGGTCACCTGTATCCTTTCTTCTCAGCCATTCCTCAATCTATAAAGTCCCAACAGCAAGGGTAGCAACTTAGTAATTGTGTTATTGATGCTTCGGCTATAAATAGCTGCTCCTTTAGTGATTACCAATGGAATGTAGGACAAAATGAATAAAAGAATTCAGAACATGCATCCTCTGTCTTCTCGTGTTACTGTCAGAGTTTGCGTAGAACATGTTTAAACATGCTTTGTTGATTAGTATTTTCCTCACTAGCATGAACATCCAAGCATTATTGGTGGTTCTAATTCTTGAAAAGGGACAAATTTTATAGAGTGAGGATATGGGTATGGACAGCATTTTCCTCGGTTTCCCCTTTAGGCTGCCAGATCCATTTCCTGTATTAGCCCCCAACGTCTGGGCACTCAGCAGGCCCTCATGCCAGAGGGAATGGATCAACAGAGCTTGAATCATTTACCCTCATCTGAAGACTATGTCTTTAACAGAGGCTCAGGAGGGCTGGTTTGGGGAGGTGGGTTTCTGAACTCACTGCTGCTCAGAAGAGAGGGTATTATGTGAGGAGAACTCCCTTAGAGGGCCTCCCTGTCCTCAGGACTGACTGAGGAGAGGTGATGAGGGAACACTTCCTGCAACTCGTGGGGAACCTGTTTTCCTTTTTTCCTTTCATAGTGCCTGTGTCCGGTTCTGCATATTTTTCTTACTGGGAGTCAGTAATAATTACATGGCAGACAACGTTGGATTAGGAATCTTGTGTTAACTTGTTGACTCAGGGTATTATGAGAATCTGTTTATTCTGAACCTCACAGTTTAAACAAAATTAAGTATTTCTAATTATCATAAAATTCTCAGGCCACATAAGCTAACTAAAGTTGATAAACTGGCTTCTTTAAAACTTTCAAACTATGAGCTCTACTCCTAGCTAGCAAGGACAAAGAAGATTACAAGAAAATGCGTTGACATTTGGGTTTTGGTTAAAGATGAATTGATAGGCATAGGCTCATGAAAGTTATTGCAGATTTTATTTGCTGCAAATAACTAGAAAGACTGACAAATGGCTCTAGGAAAAAGAACTCTTTCTTAAATATCACCTTTGCAGCTTAGAGCTCACCATTTTACATATGGGCAGAGCAGAAATATTTCTGTAGAAATTAAAGTGTTCTGTTAAACACTGTGAGCACCCTGTTAAACACTTCATAGATAAATTCACTATGTGGATCATGTTCCTCTGGTGGCATCAAAGGTGAAATGAAAGTGCCTGCAGACAAAGGATAAAGGGTCCTCTGACTGGGGTGTTTTCCAGGCCCTGACAGCAAGCCCAGAGTGAAAAGAATGATTCGCAGGAGAGTGTGATCATTCACAGCCAGCAGAGCCATGTCATGATGAAGAGGTCTTCTTTAGTAGACGCTCTCAGCAAAAATAATAGATCTGAAAGAAAGGAAGCAAGAGTTAGAAAGCAGTGGCTGCTGCTAGTGACAAATTATGTGGGCAAAAATGATGACAAGCCCCTTGAAAACCATTTCAGCAGTGAACCAAAGCTTATTCCAGAGCAGTTCTACACTGACATTCAACACTGATATTTTATTAAACATATACTGAGTTGTATTTTTGTAATTTTATAGATAATAATTATTTTAAACATAATAATTAATTTGGCCTTTTAGTCTTTCATCATCTTTCTTTAAGTTACATAATATAATCTCAAATGCATGCAATATTTAATGGTTAAGTAACATACTATAATTTGACATAATCTCAAACACTAATGTATTGCCCTATATTTTAAAATGCCACATCCTCTTGTATGAAGTGAATCGTAAATGAAGCTGTGTATTTGGGCATCAGTCTTTATGACAACACAGTGTGGTAGCCTAGATCAGGATGGAGCACTTGTGCTGTAACGGCTTAAACAAAGATGGGGGCTGGGTGTGTAGCTCAGCAGGAGAATGTGAACATAGCATGAGGCCCTCAATTAATTTCCCAGCCCTCCCACCTCAGTCCTCCCAAAATTAATAAAAGATGCATCTTGCACTAAATTTTAAGTATTCAGTGTAATTTTAATAAAAAAGTATAAGCTTTGATATCATTAGATCAAATGTAGCATATGCCATAACTATCAATTCGATTCATCCATTACCACTCGCGATCTAGTGTTGAAATATTTTAAATAAGCCCACTTTGTCTTAAAAGTTTATTTTCAATTCTTTCTGGCTTACATTAAGCAAGACTTTTCACCCCAAGGTTGAGAGTGTGGATAAAGACAAATAGATTTAATATAATCATGTGGTAAAGGAGGCATTCATGGGGAGGAAAAAGGAACCCCAAGCCGAGAGAAACTTACATATCATATTTATTAAGACTATACCCACCAAGAAGGAACAATTTTCATGCAATCCCTTTGGGATTTTGAAAGCCACATGCTGAAGTATTATTAGAATGATATCCTATTTATAATTAGACTACTTAAAAGGAAAATAAAATAAATTATGAAAACATTGAAATAGCTTCATCCTTTTTCTAGTTATTAATAAGCATGGTAGTGCTGGAAATTTGGGGGTATTTCAATGATCTTAAAAATATCCACCCATGGGGCTGGAGACATGGCTCAGTGGTTAAGAACACTGATTGTTCTTGCAGAAGACCTGGGTTCGAATCCCAGCACCCACATGGCAGCTAACAACTGTCTGTAACTCCAGTTCCAGAGGATCCAACAGCCTCTTCTGTCTTCCACCAGCATTGCACAGGTGCACTTACTTACATGCAGGCAATACACGCATATACATAAAATAAAAATAATAAAATATTAAAAAAAATATTCACCCCAGTTATATTCTGATAGCAGCATTCAGCTTTAATACTTCAACTTATCTTTTGCCTTAGCAACATTTATAGGCACTTTCAGTAAAGACCATAATCTCTAAATATTTTATAGCTATTAGGATAAACATTCAGAACAAAAACCAGCTAGCATCCTACCTTTGTTAAAACTCCTGTAAATCAAATCTTAGGTTTCTAATACAAGGTTCTAGGGCTCCTACCTAATGTAAACACAATTCTAGCAAAATCTCTTTCTCACTTAGAAAGCCCCCAAATATACTAAAATTAAAAATATATTGAAACACTGTCTTTAGAAGTGAGACAAGGAAAAAGCTGTGTATATCCCCATAAAGTGCATCTTATTACCAACTCAGAACTGGATATTGGAATTCCTCTTTTCAGTTTCTAAGATCTACAATCTATTTATAATCTTGTTAACTTGTATAGTTGTGTTATTTTATTCCTTAAAAAAAACAGATACAGATGTTAAAACACTGATTTACAATATATTTTGAGCCAGTGGTATAGCAGATCATTTAGAACAGGAATTAAAGGTACATTTTCCAAGTTTGTTTGAATCCCTTAGCTTGCACGACCCCAAATTCTCAAGAAGTAGGAGGTGAATTTCAAAACTCCCTTTGTTCTTTATCGCCACTCTCGGTATCATAAGTAATGTGCAAGGAAGGCTTGTGGTGGGAAAGCAAGGGGAATAGAAATAGCAGGGGTGTACTCCAGGTGGGTGACAGGTCCTGCTAGCCAGTGCCAATGTGAAGTGGCTTTAGATTTCATGCCCCCTTGTCCCCAAGGGTTGGGCTCCTGGAAGTTCCATGATGCCCAGCTTGGAGAGGACAGACAGTCCTCAACTTCCTTCATTTTTGCTCAGAAGTGCTAAGGGCTTGGGCATGGCTCTGGAAAGTCATTGGTATCTCATTACCCCTCACGAATATCTATAATACACAGCACCTTAGCTGGGCACACTCCTCTTTACAGAGAGAAGTAGGCAAGTGGAAAGTTGGTTTCTGAGAATTGATTAACTCCTAGAGTATAGGAGTTCAACACCAGAGGCTGGACGCCACATGTCAGATCCAATCATGAACTAATTAAAGTGCAGCCCTTCACCTTTTCCAACTATGGACTTGTTCCAGAACCACTCCTTCCCCTCCTCAGAGCTTCTGAATCATGGATACTCCTGGGAGTGCAGGCTCCTGGGGTACCCATTTTACCTTGTTTTGCTAAAGAAGTTATCAAAATACCAAGGAGTCCAAAGTTAGTCCCAAAAGTTAATATGGAACAATCACTCCTTAAAAACTGTCACTCCCAACACCGGTCACCCTGAAAGCCCATCTGTATAATTTCAACTTTCTTTGAGCAGATCTTTAAGGGGACTGGTGTTTTCTGTCTTTTTTTTAAAGTACTGTTGTCCATTTGTCAAAATAAAACTTGCTGATAACTGACGTGAATTTGTCTCTAATGTACTGTGCTGCATATAGCTTTTCATGTACAGAAAAATGGAGAATACTTCTTTTTAGCAAGTTATAGATGTCAAAGGTCTTAAGCAAATGTCTGTATTGTTCAGTAGTGAGTTCCTAACTATGAATATAATTGTCTAATAATGACAGATAAGAGGAAACAAAGAGGTCAGGGTCTTTTCCTCAGCTTTGGCCGTAGCCAACTGGCCTCAATAAGCAATTCTGATGTCAAGACACAGTGACAATAGCTAGCCCCACCAGTGACTCTTTTTTCTTCCGTTTTTACTCTGGAAAGAAAGGTATTGAAACAATTAGATGACAGGACGGTGTCTGTTTTCTCATGGTCAACTTGGAATACGGGCAGATCCAATCTCATGTGTCCGGTAGTTTGGTAGCGTAGCTTCTCTGAAAGAATACTCCTCTACTTTCTCATGTCATCCCCCGACCGCTTCAAACTGCCCCAAAGCTAAGAGCCTCTGTTTACTCAAAGGCTTCTGATTTATACCACGTTTGTGTTTCTAGGTTCATGTTCAGTTGGAAGAGAGCATCTTCCTGCTGCCAGTGATGTCGCTGTACTTGGCACAGAGAATAAGGCCCACTGTAACTGTCTTGATTCTCTTTATTAATTTTCCTAAACTAGCTTGAATCTTATGGTATATTTTTACATAATTATGGCACAAGTGAAAGGCTTGGGGGAAAAGAACAACCACTACAGTATCAAAGCAGAATAAATATTTGCAGAAAAATTCTGCCATAAGTTAATATTTTGCATATGAGCCCCTGTACAAAATCTGAGTTATTCCCGGGGCTTGATCCAACAGAACAAGGCTGTGGCTCACCCCTAGACACCCAGAGATGATGACGGATCAGAAAAAGGTCAGCTCGAGTGGCCATGCCAAGAATAATGACAGAAGGGACCCAACAGGCAGAAAAACAGTACAACCAGAATCCTAAAGGCAAAAGCAAGTTTGCCCATGGCCACGGGGTCCCTACCCTGTGTGGCTCTCTGCCAACTCCCTGCACCCAGGCTGGGCTCTGTGGCCTGGTGTGTTGGCTAGTTCCCCAGCCATCCATGCAAGCATTTTACGACCTCTCTCTGTGAGGTGGGAACTGAGGACCAGCGCCTGCAGCTTGCTCCCTTTGTTTCTCTTTGTCCTGGGTGAAGCACAGGAAAAGAAAGCACAGGGGAAGAGAACCTCGGGTGTTTGCTTGGTGGAGTTTATCTGAAAGACATGGAAGGAGCCTGTCAGTTTGGTTCAGAGGATCAGAGGCTCATAGCTGTGGGCCCAGCTCGACACCTCAGATGGCAGCCATCTGCTCTGGTTCACTTCCCCCAGCCATGGTGATGGCTGAACCTGTGTTCCTGGGCCTCATGTTTTTCCACTTAAAGTGTATCATGTCAACATGACATGCTAAAACCACACTCTCGCCACATACAATCATACTCTGTATGTACCCTGCCTTCTGGCAGAGAGCAAGTAACCATAAAGGACTTTCTTTCAGGACCATGTCCTTCTGAAGTGCCAGTCATTTAAGGACCTGGTGTTGACTGAGAGGGTTGCAGCTTTTTCTAAAGGGTGGAGGCTGTACTTCCAAGCTCCAGGCCAGGAAAGAGGAACAGTCACAAACCCTTGGCCCTGTAGTTGTGGGGATGGCAGGACACATTTCCAACCTGGAGTCTCCTAAGCTCCAAGCAGCTGATAATCCACAAAGAACTTTGATCATGACTGACATGGTGGTAGTAAGGTGTTCATGTCCTGTGAACTTAGGAGAATGTGGAGCAATGATCTGGATTAGGCGTCAATGCTACAGCATCTGGATCCATGTCCTATGAATTTCTCAGTCTTCATCTTTCATCTTTAAATTAGATTATGACATTAGATACTGCTGAACTTTCTCCTATAAACTTGGCTTTGCAAGAAATAAGAGTTTGTGAGGAAGAACTCTATTCCTGGCACAACAGAAATTCCACAAGAAATACAAGCTGTACATCCCTTATCCAAAATGCTTAGAATCAGAAGTATTTGAGATTTCAAGGAGATGGCATGGTTACTAGGATCAAATTTAAGCACAAAGTCTGTTAATATTTTACATACACCTGATATACTTAGCCCAAGGGCAATTTTATACAATATTTTAAGCTCACCTATGTTTTGACTGTGGACCCATCACCTGAGAAGTGTAGAATTTTCTACTCATAGTGTCATAGCCCAGAATTTCAGACTCTGGAACATTTTCGATTTCATATCTTTGGATTAGGGATGCTTGGCCTGCATAAGAATCAGCTCTTAATGAGGTACTTGGCATTGCATTGAATCTACAAGGCTATCAATGTAGAACTCTTTGCTAACCAAGGGTGATAGGGTGGCTCATCCCTGGTGCTTCAGGACTTCTAAAAAGGGAGGAACCAATCCCAGGCTGGGAAGTGACTGAAGCTTTAGAGATGTTCAAATTTAGTAACCACTCATAAAATTTTCCTAGCAAAAGACTGCAACCTTGCACTGGCTCCCAGTCTTCCTCAGAGTTATTGGTACTGTTTGGATCTATATGTGACCGTCAAGTTAAAATATTAGTTATGGGCTGGTAAGGTGTCTCAACAGGTAAAGGTGCTTTTTGCCAAGCCTGAGGACCTGAGTTCAAACCTTGAATCCCACATGACAATATGATGGAAGGAGAGAGCTGATTCCCACAAGCTGTTCTCTGACCCCCACACATGTGCAATGGCATGCATGCAGGTGCAAACACACACAAATCGAATGAAAAATTTTAATGTTCTAATTGTGTATCCCTCTACTATTGAATTATCACTGTGTCCATAAACAAAGTTGTTGACTTTGATTTCTCTTCAGAAAGCCTTTAACAAAAAATAACCCCTTTCTTCTGCACATACGATCACTTTCCAGATCTATAGTAGGTCTGCTGTGTGAGATTGGGGTCCGAAGAAACAGGGTTTTCCCGTCTTCCTCTTCCCTTTCTGGGGCTGCTTACTAAGTCCATGGTGCCGTCAGTGTCACTAAATGCCTGATGTTTCTTGAGCGAATGACGGCTTGCCCAATAAATGTCCTCTTTCTCTGCCCACCCCATGGCTATTGGAAGGTAGAGATGTGGCAAGGCCAGCCTGAGGCTCAGAAAGCTGTCTTGCTTTTGTTATCACAGTTCAAGCACTATAATCCATCCCAGCAAACCACCTTTAATCTGTGTATTCTACTGCTGTGGTCTCAGATTGACAAGGTAAGTGGTCAGGCCAAAGGTAATGACCTATGCCATTCTTCACTGACCTAGCAGCCTATAATGAAAGCTCTTCATACCTCTGTAGCCCTCAGGAGAAGGGGGTCATCTGGCCCCCAGAGCTGCTGTTTCTGCATTATCACAGTTAGAATCAATTTACCACTGTGAAGTTAGTTCACTTCTGTCCCGCTGCCCTGTAAGTGCCTTGAGGGCAGGGCTGACATCCATCATGTCCACTGCTTCCCTGGCAGAGCTCTCTGCTGTGATCTGTGTGCCCAGTAGCTCTATGGGTTCTCTCTTCTGCCCCAGGGCCTTTGAACTTACAGTTCCCTTGGCTGGAAGACTCTTTTCTCAGATACCCTGTTGGCATTGCATATCCCCTTGCCCTTACCTGTGTGTTCTCCTTTGTGCCCATCCCTATCAGACCTACTAGAGAATGTGCACATCTTCCTGCATGTCTCTCCTACTGGGTGTCTAGTTCAAGGGTGAGGAGTTTTGGTGCATTGTACTAGAGGGCATTGGCTTTTCATGAATAAAGGAATAAGCACTTTGTTAATCTAAGCAGTTAGTCAGCTCGGGTGGGCAGAAATACAGACCCTGGAGTCCTTAGAGTCACTAGCTGTGGCCCCAGGGAGGTCTCAGGCCAGATATAGGAGTCCCTTCTGTCTCTCCAGCCCCAACTCTGTACGTTAATGTGTAAAATATGCTGGCTTGGCAGTAGCTCTTAAACATGTGAACGCTGCCCCAAGACTTGGATTCGGCAGTGGTTTCAACTCCTTACAACCCATCACATACTTTTTGAAAGTTCATTTCAAAAGTACATTGTCAGCACGTTCCGTCTGTTTTTGGAATAAAAAACTAATTTCCCCTTGGAATTCTGTATGTCCTGCACTTTGTAGTAAGCACCCAATTAGGGGTTTTTGAGACGTATTTTGGCACCTGGAAATGGATTAAGCTTCTGTTTTGGGCTCTTGTGTCTATAGACCTCTCCTGTGGCTTTGAACTTTGTTTTGTTATTTCTGGGAACCCCAAACTCTTTCGGTTTGAAACAAGGGGTTCTTAAAACAAGCTTTGGACTTCCTCTATTATCTAGCTATCTAAAGCACATTTGGAAATTAAAAGAAAGAAAACCCTAAATGATAATAGAAACCTAATATATTCTTAAGAAGCCTGCAAAGGGGCCTCCAAAAGCCAGGGCAGCTTCTGAAAAGTGAGAGAAGAAAACAAACAAAACAAAACGAAACAAAACATATATCTCAGGGGACACTGGATTTCAGCGATGAGTAATGAAGGTAAGGGCTCTGGTTTGAGAATAAGCGCACTTAGGACAGGTTAACAGAGTCTGCGGTTGCAGGATATTGCAGTAGAGTAATATGCTCTATTCATCTGCGAATCTTCGAAATTTATTTTTTGTATTCTATCCACCAAGATTTTCTGCATGCTGGGAAAGTGTTCTACCACTGAGCTACACCGCACCACCACCCCAGGGAGCAAATGTTTAATAGGTAGTAAATAGCAATTATAGTTTCCATTCTACATTTTTTTTTTTTGAAAAAAGCAACATTTGGGCTAGAGATATGGCTCAGCAGTTAAGAATATTGACTGTTCTTGCAGAGGACCTGGGTTCAGTTCCTAGCTCCCACATGGTGGCTAACAACTGTCTGTACCATCCCCCGCAGTCCCAGGGGCTCTAAAACCCTCTTCTGACTTCCCCAGGCATTTGCATGCATGTGGTGTATTTACATACATTCAGGAAAAAATCATCATACATATAAAATAAAAATAAATGATACGTATTTTTAAAATTCAACATTTATTTGCAATTTCACAGACTTTTAAGTAATGAATCCTCAGTGTGTACTTTGTATACTTGAACTTAGTGCACTGTTTTTTTTCTTTTGCTCATTAAATAATAGGTTATTTTCATTCTTGAAGATGCTAACTGCACCCCTTAATTTTTTTTTAATATTTCCATTAAACTCATTCTACAAAGTTCTCCTGAATAAAGAAGGAGGATCTCATTGTTACAGGGGTCTTTCCTTTAATCAAGTCACCTTGGAGAGAATCTGTTCTGCAGGTAAAAGCTTGAATCTGATAACATTTAATGCAAGCTGCCAGGATACTGAAAAAGTCTTCACTTGGCGGTCCAGCCTGGAACAATGACTTTTAAATAAAGCTAGCAGGAGAAAACAAACACACACACGGTGTAGAAGAGCTGAGCAACAATGGGGTCCTCAAATACATTAGCTCACTTCTCAGCCAGTGGAAATTTACAACTAAATTAGTTTACAAAAACATTCTTGCACCCCCTCCTTTCCAAACAACCCTTCCCATTCTTAACCTGGGAATTCTAGGCCAGCTTTGATTCTTAAATCCCACTGCCCTTTTTAAAGCATTATCTTTTCCCCTTCTAGTTACTGACTTCCTCAAGAGAGAAAATTTCTCCTTCAAGATGCTGTGTATTTTTCCCTCCACTAATCATACACACACACACACACACACAAATGCTGTGTATTTTTCCCCCCCCTAAACATACACACACACACACACACACACACACACACACACACACACACACACAGAGTTTACCAACAATATAAAAATTGTATTTCTGGGCAAAAGGTCTGAAGTTTCTTCTCCTGATTTAGAAACTATCTAAACCTAAAGTTATGTTGTTCAATACACAGATGATTATTACTCTCTTCTAAGATTTCATTGTTAATGTTCAGAAGGAAGTTCCCCAATATATTTTCTGAGAACGGCCTGTTTTTCAAATGTTAAATTCACAGTCAGCATGTGAGGGCTCAGATCCTGGCTTTTCCTTCTTTCTTATCTGAGGTCATAGACCTCAAGAGAGCAGGGGAGGGTTACAAGGTCAAAGTCTTTTCCTGCTTGGAACTTGCTGCTCACTGGGAGAGGGCTGCTGGGAAATAGATGCTTTGGGAAGAGGTTGGGTGGGTCAGGATTTTAAGTCTGTGAAGGAACAGCTGGTTTGAGTTTTTGTCCATTTCTGTCTGCTGCTGCCTTCTTCACAAATCCATGGAGAGAAGATTTGTTCAGAAGGAGCAGGCAGCATAAAGAATATGTCTCTGTGACTGCGACACTATATATATCATTTTTGTTGCACAGCTGAATTCTGAGTGGCAGAAAGGACCTGGTTTTACATTATTAACTCTGAAATTTGAAGCATGCCTGAGCCTTCACTGGAGGAGCCTTGCCATAGCCCTGGAACCTTCTTCTAATAATATTTTTTAACTGAAACTTCCATGAAAATAAGCATCCTAAGGGCCACCTGAGTATTTAGAGGTTGAACAGAAAGGCAGGAACGTGACTCACATACAAAAGCAAAGCCAAGTGTATGTGTTACTTGTTTCTGGACTAGATATCTTCTCTATTTCCAAATTAGTATATTCATCCATCTCTCCAGTGTTTACAGAGGGCTGCTGCTTCCCACAGTCACCCCGGGGGCTACAGATAGAGCAGTAAGATGCTTAGGTGCTTCTGTGCACAGGTGTAGAAACTGGGTCCTGAGAACTCAAACCCACAACTGTGTCTAGCTCTTCTAAATAGTTGACACAAACAGGTCTGTTCACAATAACATTACGCTATAATAAACTCATAAATCCAATACTTAACATGAATTTGTAACACTAGTAGAACAGTAAAAGAGTAATAGAAAGAAAATGTTTGAAAACTGTTTTAAAAAACACCATATGGCTTGATTATTTTTATTTAGATTTTGAAGTCTTCCATGCTTTTTTCTTAAATCCTGCACAAGTGGGCTTATACACACACACACACACAGAGAGAGAGAGAGAGAGAGAGAGAGAGAGAGAGAGAGAGAGAGAGAGAGGAGAGAGAGAGAGAGAGAGAGAGAGAGAGAGAGAGAGAATAAAACATTTCTCAAATAAATGGCAAACCAGTAACAGATTTTTTGTCTGGGCTCCTCAGCATACTGGCCTCAGGCTGTGTTGGTGTGTGGCTCAACAGCCATCAGAGGTCATAATTTCATTGGCAGTTAGCATCAGGTTTAATTTTTCTAGCATGCTGAATTTACCAAAATGTCTGGTTTTAGTTATGCCCGGGCACTCTCCAAATCAGCTTTGAGCAGTATGATGTTTTAAGGTACCTAAGCTTTATAGAATGCATATGCTAATTGTTTTCAATCACTTTCCTTTCTAAACACAAAAATGTGTTTTCTGAAGCTAAATAACAGTAGTTCTTGATGACATTGCTTGTTTCTTATGAGAAAGAGCCCCAAAATAAGTAAAACATGTCAATTAAACAAGACTGCCACCTACTGATAGACATTGTTGAAAAACATTCCAGTTGAGGTGTTTATAAAATAACTAATTTCTTAATTTACAAAATAAAGAATGCTTCTTAAAAACTAACACACATCATTTTAACTGCATTTTAGGAATGTGACCAAGTTCATATAGACGACGTCTCTTCCGATGACAACGGCCAGGATTTAAGGTGAGCACACTGGCACAAACTGACCAGCGCCCGGTTACGGTTTAATTTGTTCAGCTAGTTAAGATGAATTTTCTGTTTGGTTAACTCTGGGCTTTTCTTGCATCTAAATAGCACGTATAACTTTGGAACAGATGGCTTTCCTGCTGCAGCCACCAGTGCTAATTTATGCCTGGCAACTGGTGTCCGGGGTGGAGTGGACTGGATGAGAAAACTGGCCTTTCGCTACAGACGAGTAAAAGAGATCTACAACACGTACAAAAACAACGTGGGAGGCAAGTGACAGGCACTAATACCTCAAGGGGGTAGCTGAAGATAGCCTAGTTAAAATCCTTAAAGTACCACTCACTTTTGGGCTACATTTTTGAGTATAAAATTTTTTTAAAGGCAATTTCATCTAACTGATGAACTTCTGCTATGATTTAGTGACAATTATTAGACTCTAGCCAGTTGCCCTGGCTACTTAGTACTGTGGCCTGGGGAAGATTTCCTTGACCTCTCAGACATTCAGTTGTCCTTCCAGCAAAGCCCTGCTCATGACACAGGATGAGTTGTCACCAGCGCCCTTCCCAGACCTGTGCTTGTGTTAAGTCTTGCATCTTTTCAATGTGGTTCCCAGAAGTCAAAGTGGTTTGAGCATAGACAGAATAATGTTTACTCAATGATGCAAAGTGTAAGGAGGTTTACAGCATGGCTAGGTCTAGGCACTAAAGTGTCATGATCAGGAAAGCCTGTACTTTATGGTGGGTAGGAGCCATTTCTAGTCCCTCACAAGTGGTGGCAAAAGCAGCTGCCCCTAGACTCAGGTTTTGATCTCCCTAGTTATCCCCACCATGGGGGAAAGAGAGACATCTTCCCATAGAGTCAGGGAAAGTTCCAAGCCTAGCTGTCCCTGACCAAACCTAAGGCACTTCATCTAAGAACAAGAAAGCAATTCTGCTCACATGACATGGTTAGAAGCCTGGGAGAGCACAGGCTCCCCCAGAAAGATGAGATGACACCTACCTCCAAAAGAAGGGGTGCTGGGAATGCCAGGCCAGGTGTTCTTTGTGAATTAAACACACATTTGCAACTAAATGATAATACATGAAACTATGGGTTTGAGGATGGTGATGGTAACTGTGAAATGCTTCCTATGAAGCTGCTCAGCCATGTGGGTGAGGAAGTGGGTCTCATGCACCTTCCACCTCTCAGGTCTGCTTGGTCCAGCCAAGAGGGAAGCCTGGCTCCAGCTGCGGGCTGAGATCGAGGCACTCACGGACTCCTGGCTGACCCTGGCCTTGAAGGCCCTCTCACTCATCCACTCCCGGTGAGGTGCTCGTGGGCCTGCCTGGGAAGTGGGTGCTGCTCAGGCTTCTGTACCTTCGAGACTTATTTTTCAACAGTCTTCTTTTTCCTTTCTGTTCTCATAGGACGAACTGTGTGAATATTTTAGTAACAACTACTCAGCTCATCCCAGCATTGGCAAAAGTCCTGCTATATGGATTAGGAATTGTATTTCCAATAGAAAATATTTACAGTGCAACTAAAATAGGTGAGCTCTTTATGTTTTCTGAACTGAACCTTTTTCTTGAAGCTAGTCTGAAAGGAAAGACAGTCAATGAAGCTTTTTCAGAATTCTAGCTACCTCAGAACAATGGAAGGATAATCTTATTTTCAAGAGTGGTTGCGGACATCAAGAGAACTATAAAGTATAACCTATATAACCGAATGATAAAGTTTTACTTTACTGGATGACATAAAGACCTGGACATTTTGGGTACAAATAATTTAACATCAATTCTAGGCTATTTTTTTTTTAATTCTTTTAGGTGACATCAACACAAATATTTTGTAAACTAAAGCGAAAAGTAAAACAAAAGCATTAAAAGTAGAAATGAACAACTCCAACACTTTTTTCAGTTTCACTGGACATGGGCATTTGTTGGTTTTAGTTCAATATGTATGGGCAGGTGGCTCCTCATTTTTGTTCTGGGAATATAAAAAGTAAGCTTTTTGTAAGGATGATGCACAGTTGGAAGGGATAAAGTCTAATCAGAAATTTAGAATACAAACTAAGTAAGAATAAAAATAGGCATAAAAGGCAGTCTTGGCTTATTCTCAAGGGAGGCAGACATCTAAATATCTACAACCCAGTATGACAAAGTCATATACAAATGAGCATTCAACAGGTATGTACTAGATGTAGAGAACTGTACTAGGCATTTTGCCTATTAATCTTTACATTTTACACATGAGGAAACTAAATCTCCAGGCTTAAGTTGTTAGGTAAACAGCTAAGAGCCAAGTCTCAGGTCTACTGATCCAGTCTCCTTTCTACCAGGTGGTCCTGCTGAGTGCTTGACCCTGACTGTGCCATAGGTAGCTCTTGTTCCCAGGCAGGAGGGGCCAAAGGGCAGAGTCAGTGAAAGCTAAGGGACAAGATCGCATTTGAGCAAGGCCAGAAAGACAAACAAAAGTTTACCTGGAAGCTTTGCTAATTGAGATCAAGGGAACAGAGATGTTGAAACAATTCCCTGCCAAAGGCCTTGTGAGTAGTCCTGAGTGGTTAGTGTTCAGTACTCATAGGAGACTGAAGCTGGAGAACAGCCCTGTGTTTATCCTAAGTGGCCTTCATATTACCCTAAAACAATGAATTGTAAGGGGGAAAGAGGATGCCCATCCTCTGTATGAGAGGAAGACTGATTCTGGCTGCTCAACTCCATCTAAAGGCAGAGAGGCAAAACTGAATCCCAGAGTTCCATTTATTAATCAGTAGATAATTTCTTCCTCTACTTGTTTATAGTATGCATTCTCCACCAGATTTTAATATTCTTGAGGGCTGTTCGTCTCTTTTTCATCACACTGGCTACAATGCCCAGCATATAGTATATATGCTCAAAACATGGTTTTGAAGGAAATGGATATATAATCTGTGTATTTTGAAAACTGACGCAGCAGTTTCTTATAGACAGCTGGGTCAGTATTGACACGATTCACTGATGGAGAAATGAGACATGTCAGGGATGAATGTGACAATTCCATGTGATATTCAGGTAGACCCACCATCTTTGAAATCCCCCATCTGGTTTGAGAAGACTTATGTTTTCAGGAAGAGCTAAGACCAGAGTACTGAAAACCCACCAGGTGGAAGGCACAGACCAAATCAATTCAGCAGGTTGTTGTGACTGAAATTTCCTATGCTCTCATGCTTCATAATGGCAGCCTGAATTAAGTCATGTGATCCTATTTTCAGTTGGATTAAGAAGAATTATACTGTGTTTTGTAAACCGGGATTGTGGTCAGGTTTATCAGCACTCCAGCATGCAGACAAATTCCAGAGAAGCATACAGTAAGGTGTAGAGAGGCCTCGTTCAGCCTCCCACAGGCAGGAAGCGTACACATGCTACACCATACTTCATATGTATTGAAATTAAACCTAGACAATTTAAAAAGGCTACCAGGAAGTTACAGTAGCAATTTAGTAAACACTAGATATTTTTAAGTAAGATTTTGTCAGAAATATTGGCCTTTAGTTTTTTTCAGTACATAACTAAGGCTTAGAGTTAAAAATACATGGTGGTAGACATTACCTCAAAACTAGCGGAAGGGGCTTACTGTAAAAAAAAAAATGAATTAACTTTATTCATTAATTTCTCCACTAAATACAAAGGTAATTCCTTCCTATTTATTAAACACTTTTTGTTGATTTTCTTCAGAAACAAGTAGTGTTTTTCTTCATGTTGGTCTTTAATGCATTTTTTTTTCCTTCTTTTTTTGGAGACCAGGAGAGAACAAAAGTGCTAGGAAAAGGTGGTGGGCAGGGTCACATGGGAAAGGTGGTGGGCAGGGTCACGTGTGACATAAAAGTGGAAATTGGGAATACCAAGAGAAGCGGATAGCAAGAAGTGGAGGAGAAGCCACAGAAGCAAATTTTTGTTTGAAAAATGCCATAATGAAACCTAATTCTTTGTAAGCTAATACAAAATTTTAAACAATTAAGAAAAGTAATCATTATCATTTTTGATATTTTCTTAGAAAAAAAAGTAGAGATTGAAAGCCCTATGATTATTGCTAATTGAGTCATCAAATAATACTGATGTGGAGCTCAGTATACAGAAGGGGGCAACTTCATTCTTAATCTTTCATGTGAGAAAATGTCTCTGTGACCCCAAATTTGCAATGAAGCCTGTTGGTACAAAGCCAAGACTTTTTCTTATATTTTGTCCACCACAACTTCACATTTAAATAACAATGAGTTTAAGGGGCTAGGGATGTAGCTCAATGAATATTTACCTAGTTTGTGCAAGGCCCTGGCTTTGATCCCTAACACCATAAGAAATTTTAAAAAGGGGTGGGGGGAGGCAAAAGGAAAAACAACTGTTCACAAAAATAGCAATCAATTTCATCTTCCTCCACAAGAAAATATAATAATAATAATAATAGTAATAATAATAAGCCTTTGCAAAAGCAAGTATTTGTCTATTAGGAGGGAAAAAAGTTTCATGATATCTATGTGTTTGGTTGTAATGCAGTGAAAACTACACTTTTTATTCCTTAAAGCGATATACTATTTCACAGTTTAGCAACGACTAAAGAAGCCTTGAAGTTGCCCCCTTTGAATAAGATGGCTGTATTTCATTCTGTCAGATGCAAAGGAGAGATTTTAGTGCAAAGTACAAATATAAAGCAGACATTTGTTTAAGCAAACAAGCAATTTGTTCATGTGTCTATCTGATCCTCCCTTGAAAGAATTGCAGGCCCTGCTCAGCCATTGACATTTGAAAACTATAAACTGTCCCATTGTCCATTAAAATGACCTATTGGCAGCTGAGACTTGGAACACCAGTTTCTTCTCTGAGGGGGAACAATGCCTGCCTTAGCAGCAGAGATGTGCTGACAGCAGAGCCGCCAGCGGAGCCCAAAGGAAGTCCTGACATGGGAAAGATAATAGACAGATAAAGGTGTTTAGTTTCCTTTATCCAGCTTTGCCTCTAGGAGAGTACTTGGTTGAACATGAGATGCCCAGGTGAGGTGGCAGCCATCTTGGTGTGGTACCCACACTACCAAGACCCCATTACCATTGATTTCAGCAGGACCTTTAGGAGACGTCTTTGAGCAAACACGTTAGGCTTTGGATGTCTTTCTTTTAAACTGCAAGTGAAAACATAAATCTATTCCCTGGCTTGTTTTCTCTTACTCTACCAAATCCAGTACCAGGTATTTATTATAATATTTGAATCAAGTATTATTTTCAGTTTGATATTTTATATTTTTAAGTCAAGTTTTAAAAATTTGCTGAAATTGCATGCCTTTTAGTCTCAGTTGGCAGATGGAAAAACACACTGCCACAAAACAACCGCCCTCCAATTGCTGTATCGTGAATTCTCTGGAAAAGAGTATTTAAAGAGGTGTCCAACCCTTTTGACATTGAGACATGACATTGTCATCTACAAAGTTCATACTTCAAAGCTGTGCAGTTGAGCTACACCCCGCCCCAAATCTCAGAGTTTAAGTTTACGATTCTGTATTAGGGTTCATTCATAGTCATCCTTGCGGTCATGTGTCCTGGGCCATCAATTTTCAAGAGCTGGGGCAACACTCTGCTAATAAATTTACAGGTTTTTATATGCTGTCCTACTATTCATACTGCTCAAGTGGCATAAAATGTCACCTGGGCAGGATGAATCAGTCATGAATAAGACATTTTCTATAAAACTTTCCAGCATCATCCAACTGGGTTACCCAGGCTTTACATTCTCTATAATTCACTTTTACCCATTAGGAAAGGAAAGCTGTTTTGAGAGGATAATTCAAAGGTTTGGAAGAAAAGTGGTGTACGTTGTCATAGGAGACGGCGTGGAAGAAGAGCAAGGGGCAAAGAAGGTGAGCTCCCCGAGGGGCCGCGTGCTTTCTCTTTACTCCTCCAAACTCTCAGAACGGCATCTTTTTGGAACAGGGCCCATTTTTCTGCCACAGACTGAAGTGTGGAGAGTTGTGATCACTGAAAGGAGGAAGCACAGAATCCTATTTACACATGTGTGAGCTTTTGGAACAGAGGCGTGCACAAGCTTCTGCGTGGGACAGGTGGTTGGTCAGAAAGGCAGGCTTAGTGCTGCAGCTGTCATCCAAGACACAGGTGGCTCACATGCTGTCCTTATAGTAGCATATTGTCCTCTGCACCCAGGGCAGACACTGTCAGGGGGCTCCCACCTTGTTACCTGATCCTGGATGTGGCCATAGACCCTTTCAAATACCATTTCAGAAAGATACTTGCAAGTGGTCAGAGCTGGCACACAAGATGAAATTACTTACAGTCCTAGAAGACTTATGCCTTCTTTTTGTGACAAGGTTAGCATCTGCCTTGTTCAGGATGTTCAAAGGAGAGGGAAGAGAGGACCTGACTATAAAAGTCTCTTTAAAAATTGTCGTGTGAACTACAGTTTCTGAATCTCAGTAAGTGTCTTGCTGTCCTTTCTCTTAGCAGCAGCTGTCTCCTTTAGCATCCCTCACACTTTTTAAGGAGGAGGACTAAGTTCCTTAGCCTGACACTCAGGGTCTTCACAACTGGTTACAACTTGCCTTTCTAACCTGTCTCCCTTCTCTACCCAACACTGTGATCACGTGCATCTAGTGACCTTCTGTCTTAGTCCATTTTCTGTTACTGTGGCAAAATGCTTGAGAATGGATCATTTATAAAGAATAGGTATTTATTTGACTTACAGTTCTGGAGGCTAGGACATTAGTGGACATGGTGTCAGCATCTGGTGAAGACCCTCTTATTATATCATAAGATAGCAGAGGGTGTCACATGTGGGCACAGAGCAAGGTCTTTCTTCATCTTTGCAGAAAGTCATCAATGCCACTTTGATTCCTTTTTTTGCACTCAGCACCTATCCACACCATGAGCTGACCTTAGCTAATCCTAATTACCACCAAAAGTTCCACCTTCACGTAACATACAAGGTTGAAGATTCAGTTTATAACACATGAACTTTGAGAGACATATTCAGACCATTAACACCCTTCTTTTACCATGCCCAATACTTCTTTCTTAGAATACTTTTATAACTTTTTTTGTCATTATGTGACTCATTTCTCAAAACTCATAAATCCCATGTTTTTAGGTGCTCAGTTACAGTAGCACTCACTTATATTTTCACTGGAGAAGCCATAGTGGTAAAATAACTTGGATTCTGATCCAACCCTTCTTTGATTTATAGCTTTGCTGAGTATCCATTCTTCAACAAGTGTCTTAAGCCTTCAATTTCGTTCTACCCTGTCCCAAAATGTGGATAGTAATATAACCTAGTTCTTCAGCCTATGTGGGAAGTTAGATTTATAGAGACATGAGACTCATTAACTAGAACAGTGATAGCTGTTGTTACACAAATAATTATAAGTGCCTGCTTTGACAACTAAATCTGGTCTTTGGGGAATGGAGACCTGACTCTGTGTTCAGTTGTTTTTTTTAATTCCCTAAATCTTGTGCTCTATAAATGTTTCTTGAGGGACATTATGTCATTAAATGGATAGGATAAGCTCCCCTTTCTTTCCCACATAGTCATTCATAGACAGCTGTGCACATTACCATGAGGGACATAGCAGTCCAGCTCTGCTGCTGTAACCCAGCCAGTACTAGAGATGGCACATCAAGTTCTCTGTCACAGATGTTAAGTTGACATGTAACAGCCTTTCCATGCCTATGAAGATGGCTCAATTCGCCTTCAGTGCCTCTGAATTCCAATAACACCACAGGCGCTGGCTCTATCTCTGTCACTGACAGATGATTTCACCAGTTCCCTAGATCAGAGTGGACCTGGTGCTGGTGGAAACCCACATGCCACTGGCTTGTTAGTGCTGGAGAGGAGCAGCATGTAAGCACTACTTCTGACCTCTGCTTCTCACCAGTGGCTAGCCCTGATTCTCAATGGGAACATTTGCCATCCTAGACTAAATTAGAATCCCCCAAACACAGTCCTGAGAACTGAAGGAGAATGCTTGGTGGAAATCCTGGCTCAATGCTGTCTTCCTTGGAAAACCTCTGAGAATCCCAGGCCATTCCTACTCAGAACCTCCTAGTGGCCAGAAGGGCCTGGGGTAGATTTGCACCTCTGAGCAACATGGAGCTAAGGAGCAGCATATGATGGCACAGTGACCCTGGGCCAGCTTTGAATCTGCCCTCCAGGCTGGGCCTTCCAAATTGTAGTTTCAGAAGAAAGTACCAGGGTGTGGCTTTTAGCTTGGTGTATGCAGAGGGAAGACTATGATAACGACCGCATAAATAAGGCACAAAAATCACAGGTAAAATCCCACTGTGAGTGGGTCCTTTCCTAAGTCTTTCTAGCAATTTCTTAGAGGTTTAGCTCTGGTGACCACAGCTTGGAAAACAGAGGAACTCTTGGTCTGATGTTACAGTTGAAGGTAGTAATACAATTATGTTTTCTGTCTTTAAAGGACAGCTAAAATTATCTTCACTATTTATCTTTGGACACATTATTTTGCACACATACACCCACCACAATTAGGCAGTGGCCGACAATAAATATTCTCTTGGAATTTTTAATTATGAATGAATCTTCTTAGCTTTTCTTTGGTTTGGGGGGCAAATATATGTGCTAAGAGTCATGAAACATCTGATGCAAATATACCTCTCTGGATTCTGTTTTCTGATTTAGTGTGTATGTAAAAATGTCGACTTTGCAGAAGATTCTTAGATTCCTAGTATCCTGCAAACACTTAGATACTGTCAGTTTATCACTCAGTGATATATGGAATAGTCTTTTAAAGAGGATGTCTGCTCTAGTGTTTTACAATAAACTAATAAATAGTAGCACTTTCTGGATGAAATTAGTGACAAGAACCTATTTTGTGATATATAATGCATGACTTTAGAGTTGAATTCAGCCCAGAGGCAGAGAATATTTAATATTTAACTTAGGGCAAAA
>NW_008351958.1:1626780-1651566 GCF_000622305.1 Nannospalax galili | reverse complement strand
GAAAATGGCTGCCCAGGTTATCGAAAGACGAGTAATCATGATAATGCATAAGAATCACTACCACTTAAAAACTCCATCCTCAGTCGCTCTTTCAGGCATTCCTGTCCCATTACCTCATTGTATCTTCACAGTAATTTTATAAAGAAGGATCCTTAGATCCATTTTACAGAAGAGAAAACTGAGACATAGCTGGGCCTGGTGATACATGGCTGTATTCCCAGTGTTCAGGCTGGAGGCAGGAGGATGGTGAGCTCAAGGCCAGGACTACAGAGTATGAACCTGTCTCCAGAAACAAGAAACAAACCATGATTTTTTAAAAATCAGATAGCTAGTAATTGACAAAACTATTATTTGAACACAGTTGTTGCTTCTGATCATGAGATTGAACACAAAACTCTTTAAAACTCTGAAGATGTGTCTTAAACATAAGATTTATTTTTAAAGAATTCATATAGTTTGTTAAATTTTAATACTGGATAATTTTGTTTCTTTGTGGGAGAAGGAAGATGTATAACTATATAGGTGTGTTTTCCCCCTAGTTTCACATGCATGATTAAAATTCATTTTTACCTAACAGTCTGTCCTGGCAGTTACCTGTATACAGATATATAGAGTTCTGCCCTACTAATCCTCTGAAGTGGCTGCTTTCTAATTCTCAAAAACCATTCTGATGTGTTAGTTACCGAGCAATCAAAATTACTAAACAGAATTAATATTGTGAAGTTCTGGACATCTGAATACTAAAATCACAGTACAAATACTTTGCATTTCTTCAAAACCAATTTTAACCACTTGGTTTGCCTCTCGCTTTCCTGTGTTGTTTAAAAGTGCACTACAGCAATTTCCCTCCTCCCTGTAGCAATGTCTTTCATCTGCCTGACTAACGTTCTTTAGCTAGAGAGTGGAGCTTTTTAAAGTCAGAAATGAAACCAGGAAGTAATTCCTGAGTTGCCCGCGTCGTTACAGGTCACTTGCAGTCTCTTCTGTCACCCTAATCCTCTCCACCAGTCTATTTGGAGGACTTTCTTAAGTTATTTAATCTAATTCTATAATTTTTGTCATGAAAATAATTTCTTGAACAAGAAGTCAGGCTTTCTTTTTTTAATACACACTTTTTTTCATATAACATGGCTTGGATGAAATAATTAAGCATATGTTTGACTTTAAAATTCAAAATGTTAGGTAGTGATACCTGGTTTTCATTGCTAAAGTAACTGAACCATTTTAAATAAATCTCTTGTGAATAACAGGGTAAAAATGACAAGCACCCATTTAAAAAATGCTGAGATCCAAAATACGGCTGAAAACCTGGCCAGCAAGGCCCAATTTTAAATTCAGGAGAAAAATACAAATCACTTTTGTTGGAGAAAAAGAAAAACAATGTAATACAGTTTAATTTTTTGCTTTCTTTAAGGGGGACATAGAGATCATAAACACTGGGCAGAGAGAATTTTATTAATGTGAAGTCAGTTTATTCACTCACACTTAATGATCATTTACTATGTGCCACTCACCTTCCCCTGAGGGCTCACTCTTCCTAAAGGGAAAAACAGGAACACTAGGAATAGGACAGGGCTAGGCGGTCTCTTTCACAAAGAGCTGTTAGAATAATCAGCAGTTTGAAGTCTGTATTTGCAACTTTCAAAGTGTTTGAACCTCCGTACACACTGGCTAGAAATAATGTATGCGCATGAAAGCCCAAACAAGTTTCATGTTTTTAAAATACAACTGGTAACTCTGTGTTCTTTTTTTGTATTTCCTTTCCTCACTTAGCAATCTGTCCTGGCAGTTATCTGTAGCAACGCATGGAGCTCTGGCATCACTAATCCTTTTAAGTGACAATACCAGTTCTATGTGCTATTATTTAACCAGCACCCTAGGGCTGAGTGCTTAGGAGGTTCTAGTATTTAGTATTATAAACAGTTCTTCAGTGAACAGTATCTGGAAAGAGGTTTCTAGAAATGCAATACTTACATCAGAGGGTATGTGCTTTTAGATTTTAGGAAGTTTTTATTATATTTTTAATAATTCAGCAAAATTCAGTTTTCATGTGGATATCTATGCATATAGCTTTTTAATATGATACATGTTATATGTGACCAGAAGGGATCAATACAGATAATCAGAGTGGAGAGGGCAAAGAAGGAGATTGTGTTCCCAGTAGGATACATGTTGATTCTAAAGACCTGAAGCCACATACTCCTTCAGGCTTTGGGACCCACCATCACTCGTTCCACCATCATTCATTAGGAATAGTATCTCCATTTCCATTAGACCTGTCCTGGCTCTCACAGTATCTGATTAGACCAAATGAATTCAGGTGTCCCCAGAAATTGACCATTGAAATATCCTCTTCAGTGCATGTCTCCCATCAAGTACACTAAACCGCATCCACATTACTGCATCCAGGCAGTCAACACCTCCACTTCTTTCTCTGGCTGCTGCCTTACATTGTTTAACATACCTTCCTCCTCGTGTTTTCCTGCATTCAAGAACTAACTTCCATTCCCTTTCGTAAACAAGATAAAAATCTAAATTCCAGCCCTGTGCCGATGAAGGTGGGAACAGTTCCACGCCACAAGACTCAGTGTCTAGGTCTTTCTAGATGGTGGTAGCGAAGTCGGAAGTCCGCAGGGACGCCACTGCCTGTTTCCGTGCAGCCAGAGCCTGGCCCTCGCTGGTCACAGCACTGGGACTGGACTACTTCCTGTGGCTTGTCTTCTGGCCCCATAGTATCCCTTATCAGAGCCTTGGGACTCTGGGTCCCTTCACAAACTACTTAGTGGACCACCATTACACCCTCCTACAAAACGGGTATTGACTTGCCTGGCTGATCCATGTGGGAGAGTCCTTATATGCCATGGCATTATGCAAGTATAAAGGAATCATGGGCGGCCATGTTTGGCTTCTCTGGTTCCTGCAGACTTTCCTGTTTGGTATAGCGTCTCTCTCCATCTTGATTGCTTACAGACCAAAGCATCAAAAACACACTTAAAAGAGAAAGCAAAAATCTTCCTCCGGCACTGAAGAAATGGCTCAGTGGTTAAGAATATTTGCTTTTCTTCCAGACAACCCAGGTTCAATTCCCAGCACCCACATGGCAGCTAACACCTGTCTGTAACTTCAGTTCCAGGAGATCTTATGATACCTTCTGACCTTTGCGGGCATTGCATGCCTGTGGTGTACTTACATACATGCAGGCAAAACACTCATACACATAAAATAATTTTTTTTAAAGTCTTCCTCTCCACTTCTACAAACTCTCCTTTTGAGGAGTGCTAGTTTATTTTGATGGTCTTTCTGCTCTCTTTCTGTCATACAAAGCTGTCTTAAGACCCGCTGATTCCCCACTCCTCTTTCAGATGCCCTGATTGACCTTGGATAGAACAATTGCTATTTATGAAAGATTCTGACTTTCCATCTCTGCAGACTCACCTGCCTTGCACAGGTTTTGGGGTACTTTCCTGAGGTCCTTGACTGTGTTGGTGCTCTCCTGCCGTTAGTTAAGACAGACTAGATTTGCTTATTGGTCCACCTTTGCTCCTACTTTCTGACCAACACCCTCAAGTTTCCCCACCAATATCTTAGCTCTCCATTCCCAAAGTTTCTACCTTTGGGATCAGTTTTCCACCTTTGGGATCAACATACAGTGAAACTTCCCCATGAGGTCAGTATCAGGCCACTGCTGTGGCCCATGAAACACGGTGCTCTGTGGTGTGCAGGGAGCTGGTGGGCACTGCTGGATTGCTCCTTCAGCTTGGGCCACCTCTTAGCTTCCGTTTCCTTTCTGCACTCGGGCCTCAGCTGCACCCCATCCGTGGTACTAACCAAAGCTGAAAGCCCAGTGTCACCGTGCTCCATGTGAAACTGTCTCTCTGCTGCTACATGTGAAGATTTCTGAGCCCATGCATGTACTTCCGGCAGAAACATACATGACTGTCCAGTTGGCATTGCCCCCTCTGGGTCCTCCAAGGGAGACCAGGTCTTCCCCACTTTCCTACTGGGTCATTCTCTCTCCAGCCCTGCTTAGTTATACCAGCATTGCTATTCTGACAATTCTAGCCCATGGGTTATCCAACCCACTACTACCTCCTCATTCACCGGATATACCTGACTACTGCCAACTAGTTGAGAAGGGTCAGTGCCTCTGTCCCCTAACCCTGGCAGTATGACACTGCCCATTCAGGAGCCATGCCTGCTCCTTCTTGGAGGATCACCTGTTTTCAGGGAAGTTCCTCATTTCCCTCCCAGAATAGGCCAGGGCAGGTCATTTGTATTTGCAAACATTTATGAGAAACAACTCGCCCCAGGAAAGCCCCCAAGTGGAAACCCCACCCTGAAAGATTATAGACTGAGCTGTTGGTAGTGGAGATGGATTTTTGCAGCTGTATCTCAGCCTGTCCTCTTTGTTCTGTGATTAAGGGGTTGCATTTTGGTGACCAAGATTTTTGACCCCAAAATTAAACATGCAAAACCATCCTTGATTTTTTTTTTAAGGAGAATGGGCCTCTCCAAAAGTATTGATTGAAGTACATTGACTTGAATAAAATATTGTAATGTTCTCTCTCATAAAAAAAAAAAAAATCTAAACTCCCCAGTTATATTCTCAGGGCTTTTCCTTGAAATACCTCCTTCTCTGGAAAGTCTCCTTCCCTGTTAACCTGTTTAATGAACAGACCATTCCAGCCTAATTACAGAAAATGCTTCTTGCATTCCCCCCTGTCCGTTTTGTGACCTCTTCACATCTAACTCTGAGTCCGTTCCTGCCTGCTTTCCTAACTTTGTTTGTTCTTCCAATTCCACATAAGCCCAGCTTACTTTATCCAGCTTCTACACAAGCCTTCTTCCCTATGCAGTGATTCTTACTCTCACACTGCTTCACATTATGCTGAGCTGGTTCTACAGTTAAACCTTGTCTATCCAGTGGTTCTGAGCCATGGGGCGTGGTCTTGTGGTATGTATTACATTCTTTCTGCAGCTATAGGTCTCCACAGGTATAGAGTTTATTTAACCACAACCTAGAAGCAAAGTTGAATGGTTTCCATTGACTAATCACTTTATAGATAAACTGGGGCTCCAGGAAGAAGGTGATATAATGGAAGGTCACATGGCTGATGTTAGAATGAGAGGCTAGACCAGGACTCTTCATTTTAGCATGTGGGTTTTGTTCCTCTTTTGACAGCATTTCTCTCTGGGTGTGTATAAGAAATCTTTATTCTAGTTGCCAACAGTAATGAACACACATAAAAACTGCTCACTTTATATCCAGTTGTCCCAGGAGGCTCTTGTTAATGGGTAAAATCTTTGTATTATATTAGTTCTCATTATCTATTAACAAGAGTTTGAGTGGCTGAAGAAATGGTCCAGTGGTTAAGAGCACTGACTGCTTTTGCAGAGGACCTGGGTTCCCAACACTCAGGTGGTGGTTAATTACCATCTGTAACTTGAGTTCCAAGGAATCTGACACCTTCTTCTGGCTTCCACAGTTTTGCATAAACATACTACGCTTACATACATTCAGGCAAAACATACACATAAAAAATATAAATAAGGGAGCTGGAGAGATGGCTCAGTGTTTAAAGGCACTGGATGCTCTTGCAGAGAATCCAGGTTCAATTCTCAGCACCCACATGGAGCTAATAACCATCTGTAACTCCAGTTCCAGGGGACCATGATACCTTCTTCTGACCTGGGCCAGCATCATGTGACCCAAGTGTACTTATATACATGCAGGCCATATACTCATACACATAAAAGAAACAAATACAATATTTTTAAAAAATAAATGAAAATCTAAAATAAAATCAAGCATTTGAGTCTCCGGCCTTCTCTGTTAGCTTAATTTTTATTTAATCATCTGCTTGATAGTTAGTGGATGCTGCCCAGAGATCCCACCATGTTTTGAGAGGATGAAACTCATTGTAACAGACATCACTAGTCATATTAGGAGATGGTGCTGAGGCTGGAGGTAATGTTCTCAGTGCAACTGTCTCCAGAATTCACCAGCTCTCATATAAAGTCTTTGGCATGTGTCTTCTAAGGAATAGCTTCAATGCCATTGCACTGCAGTCAGCTGCTGGATACCACAAATGTAGTGCATCCTTTCAACTCATTTCAGGATGCTGCTTGGCATGAGTTTATTGATGCTCTAAAGAGGAAGGCATTTTAGTCTTAGTATTTTAGTACCAGTAAACGATCCAACTCAGGACTCCTGTGTATCTCATCTTTATAGGTATTGTTGTATGGATTAAAAGTTAAGCAGTTTAAATGTGCTCTAGGCTGGCTTCCATTCCTATACCTGTGCACATGAGACACAGCAACACCTGTCTTCAGCTTCCTGTGAAGCTAAGTGTCTATTGTACACCTTTAAGCCCCTTTCAATGTCTCTGCTACTCATTTTATTCTTCACTCCATGTTTTAGAGTGTGCCAATAGCTTTCAAATTTGTATTGATAGTAGCTTTATATAAAGAGAACTTACATGTGGGAAACACATTTACCTTAAGATAGTCAGCATTCAAATGAATTTGAACCTATTCGGAAAAAAAGCATTCTAGTTTCCACAAGTATAGACAGACGGATGGACGGATGGATGGATGGATAGATTTGTGAAGGTAGGTGTTCTAAATTTTTCTGGCTATCCATCTAAGGAGCCTTCAGCATGCATTGTTATATCATGAAATCACGATACACAGTAAGATGGCGATGAAAAACAACATTGGAGAATGGATCATTGACAGATACACTAAGGAAGGGGCTGGTGAGATGGCTCAGTGGTGAAGAGCGCTTGTTGCTCTTGCAGAAGACCTAAGTTCAGTTCTTAGCACCCACATCAGATGGTTCACAGTTATCTGCAATAAGTGCTCCAGGGGATTCAACTCCCTCTTCTGGCCTCGAGGGGCTCCTGGACTCTTATACACATACACAGAGACACACATACATGAAATTTAAAATAAATCTTAAAAATATGAAAACACAAGTTAGCTAGAAATACAAAGGATATAATTATAGATGCCAAGTCAACCGTTAAATAAGAAACAGTACATATTTAAAATAATGAATATATAGAGCATATAGGAAACAATGTGTCTGTAATGAGTTAAGATCCAATAATAAAATAAGCATTCTCAATTGTACCTACTATGTATGTGCATAATTTCAGTACATATATGAAGATATATCAAAAATATTTATGGTGGTCATTTTAGTGGTAGGAAGTGATTTATATTTCTTTACATAGTTCTATATTTTACAAGTGTTTTACAACATGCATGAATTTGGTCTAATAAGAAAAAGGAAAAATGTTTTTTGTGTGGCAGGTGATCATGCTGCCAGTCTAGACCCGTGAATCCTAATCACTCACATTTTTCAGCATCTGTTACCTAGCAGAGAGGAGGGATAGGAAGTACACCTTAACTGTGCTATGGCACTGATCGTTGATGCTCCTAAGTACAAAGCTAGAAAGAACAGGTAGGAAGCACTGTAGCATCTGGGTGGCTTCAGAGTAAGTCCAGACCTGGTGTGAATCCTAGCTCCAGTGGGCCAGCTATTATTTAAACCTCTCTCTCCCTTCTCTGAGTCTCAGTTTTTTTCATTAGTAAAGATACCTACCTCTTAAGCACTTTGCACAGTCTGATAGAATAGCCAAGTATCACAACTCTCATTATTGGCAATTATGTTTTAGAGTTTACTAGGCCCTGTATCATCTGACTCTTGCATCCAGTTAAATCATCAGCCATATCTTTCTCTCACACATCCTCCGTGTGGTATCGATGAGTTTCTCCTTTATCTTCTGTGCCTCAACCCGCACAGCTGCCCGAGCGCCTTTTTGGATGGTCATCCTTTCATACTCAGCTCAACTGTCTCTTCTTTTTGCAGGTACTCCCCTAGCTCCCTGGGAAAAGATCATTGTCCCCTGGCTACTCATCTCAGAACACAGATGCATTTCTGTATTTCAAAGACTGAAAGGGCAAGCCAGGACCATTTATCTCTGGCTCTTCTTTTCTTAGACCATGGCCTGGAAACACGAAGAAAAATCTTTGACGAATAAGTAAAGAACAGTGGTACACTTTATAATCTAAAGGTGCCACCTGACCCACCCTTCTATAAGTTTACAGAGCTTTTAGGCACTCATTTCTACACTATTCTGTTAGTGACAGATAACAAAGATATGTAGATACTCTTCATAATATTGAGTCCAGAAAGGTCAGTATTTGATATTAGAACAAGAAATTAGTAAATGGTTTTTAGCAGATAATAAGACAAACATATTCTTTTAATTTTTTTTATTATAATTTGTATGTGAGTGTACTTATTGCCTGCATGTGTGTAAGTGCACCCATGCCCTGCAATTTCCACAGAGATTAGAAGGTGTCAGATCCCCTAGAACTGAAGTTACAGAAGGTTATTAGCTGCCATGTGAGTCCTGGGAATTGAGCCCAGGTCCTCAAGAGCAGTTAGTGCTCTTAACCACTGAATCATCTCTCCAGCTCCCCGATAATGAGACAAACATATTCCTAACAAGTTTATTTAATGATTTGCATATAGTAGCTTCATCCTTTATCTACAGATTTTCTCTTCCTGTGAAATGTCCCCAAATTCTTCAGAACTATAATTGCAATGATATTTCTGCCACCAAATTATTGTGGATGTATAAAATCTGTTATTCTATGAAGAAAATAGAAATCTGTCCTCTGAAAAGTTATCTTTCTCTTATTTAAGAGGAAGGCTTTGCTGTTGCATAAATACTTACTATAGTCCTTTTGAGCAGTCAATGTCTTATTTCACCTCTTCGTAGATTGAGGTAACCTGTTTTCTCCTGACTCTGGTTTATTCAGATGTTTCACAGACAGTCTCATCTTAACTTATTTGGTACTTTGATGTTTTAAATAATCACAAACACAAATACCAACCTTAGATGTTCATTTGAAGTTTTTCCTACATGGAAAAGTCATGTTAGGGTCAATGTAAAGACTTAATTGATGGTATTATGCAAAAGAACAGTTGCTTCATATATGAGCAAGATTGTGTTAGGAAAAAATGTAATATACTACCAACTAAGGGAAACCTCTAGACTCATAAAGTGTAAGCTTTTTAAACTCTCAGCATTAGCAAGCCATTGGATACATATGTGGAAAGGCAACTGTTTAATTCAAAGTTGGAAACTGTCATTCGAGTCAGAGTGATGATCTAGTGAAAAGATGTCCATCACCTTCTTGAGAAAAAGGACTCTGCATTGTCCTTTAAAAACTCAGTCCATTGCCCTTTGGGAGGATTGGGTTTAAATCTGTGTTTTAAGCAGATGTGATGTAAAGGTGATGGCTGGCAGTTTTCAGGATACTGAAATGGGACTGAGCATGGCAGTGGCTCTCAGAAGGAGCTGGAAGGGCTTATGCTGGTCTTTTCTCTGTCGTCACTATATATCTTCCCTTTTTGCAGCATGCTCTGCCCTTCTGGAGGGTCTCCAGTCACTCAGACCTCATGGCCCTGCATCATGCCTTGGAACTGGAGTACCTGTAACAGCCTCATGGCACTTTGACACTGCACAACTGCCTTGTGGCCAGAGACAAATCCAGCCAGCTTCAGTCTCACATCAGCGCTGGACTCAGAACCTAGCAATTTCAACGTACAGATGTGTGGCTGCTGTGGTCTTGACCGCTATCCTTGTGGTGAATGGAGGACCTCGTTCGTGCTTTTCTTTAGAACAGCTGTTGACTCTAGTACTGTGAATCCAATGAAAATAAGCCATGAGAATGTTCTAGCACAGTGTAATGTGTCTTTGCCACATTAACTACACGGTTCAAACCTGTGAAGAAAGGACCTACGGACACTTTGGTTTTCAGTGTGAAATACACAGCTCCTCTCAGCAAACTTGATTGCACAGCAGTGACTGGCATGTATTTCCTGGATACCAGTGGAGGAATTTTCTCATAAAGAAGGTTTACTTTTTGGTGTCTCCTACCCAGGGTAATCTGTACATCTTTACTTATTTATGAACAGACTTTTAAAAACAGATTTGCTGAGGTATAATTCACATATCACACAATTCACCAAGACAGACTTCTTGGCATCAAATAGTTGAAGAGACAGTAGCATAAGAAATAATCAATTAAAGGCCTTGGTCTCACAATGTGGCAAGTACTTTGAAGTTTAGCATATTGCAAAGTAGTTTAAAATATGTCTAATTTAAACGTGTAAAATGCACATCACTGAGACAATCATGTACAGAAAGAATTTTTGGTGTAAATTTGTAATAATGAATGATTCTTTTACATATTGTTTAGGGAAATGATAGAGAGGTAGTTACGCCTTGATGGCGAAGCTTGAGGCCACGTACACAGATTCGTGCAGTGCCTTATCTGAGTATTGGGTATAAATATTGTAGATAATGAATTTTTTTGATAATGTTATCAAGACCAAAAGCATGAATGTCAAGTGTCAATAAGGATTTTGTTTTCTAGATCTCTTTCCCCATCAGTTCTTCGAATATTTTTTTTTATGCTGGTTAGGAGGGCCTTGATAAGATAACACAGAGTTTCATAGTTCAAAAGAGTCTTCTTAGCCACCTCACTTTCTCATTTCAACACTAATGTATTATATGTAACTACTTGGAAAAATGATTATTCGAATGCTTCATCCCACAGAAAGAATATAGATGATAGATATATTTTATTAATAAAATTAATTGGAGTCTAGCAGAGTTCTCATGTGCTCAGAATTATTACTGTGTCTGACTGTCTTGTTTAGATCAAGAAGGACATTACCATGTAGCTGGAAATCAGCGAAGCTTCACATCACTCTCTGCATTCTTCCTCCCTCCCTGCCCACTCAGAGCAAGTTCACTGTCAACAGTGGGTATAGTTATATCATCACAACAAAACCAAACAAACCAACAAAAATACAAAATATTACTGTCCATTTATGATATGTACCAGGTGACACGCATTAACCCAGGGGATAAGAATGCTCCTTTTTGTCACTTCATAAGAGAGTTTCTCCCAAAGTAACTTACCCTTCTCACCAAGAGCTTTGCATTGCCATGAAATTACTCTTTGGATTCATTTTGTTTAATATTACATGGGGGGCGGTGGTTATCACCAGGTTGACCCAGGGTAGCAGAACTACTCCACCTTCTTTTGGAATTTCATGTTGCTGCTAAAATTAGTCATTGTGAATTCTCCAAATTGTTTAGCAATCGAATTAGTTTCCAGTCTTGCTTGGCATAAATAGAAGCCAACAGTTTCAAAGCCTCTTCATTTTATGTTTTGTACTCTGCAGACTTAAAGACAGCCTCGATCTTGGCCTTACTGTAAAAAGGTGTGTTGTGTCCACGATTGTGTACAGATTTTCTCTTTATTAATTTTGTGTTTAAATTAATAAACGTGATTTGTGAAATACTACATGCTCCCGAGAATCGGTATCATCTTTCTGGTTGGGGTTATATGAAGCAGCAGGATCTTGTTTGCATTAGAACACACCAACAAAAGGAAGTCACATGGACAGCTCGGTGATGGCTTTATCAGTCTGTCAGGAGCCAAACTAGAAGGCAACAGCTGTTTCTTTGATCACTGTAAGAACTGGCGAATGGAAAAGCTCTTTAGTTCCCCAGACTACATAAACTGGATCCTCCCTCAAATTTATCTATGATAGAACAGAATTAAGCATAAATCATCTTGGATTGTAGAGCATAGATCTAGCTACTTAAATACCCAAGGGGCAGCAATATGAGGCAGTTTCATCAAAAAAGAACACTCACAACATATATCTCTGTGATTTGCCAGATTAATCACTGACAGAGAGCTATAAAACTGTACAACTTGCTTTCCCCTGAGAATTCAGTTCAAGAAACACAACATTCATACACAGGAACACATGGCAACCAAACCTTCAGTTGTCTGACCCGTTTGTCAGCCCCACGATGGGGATTTTTCACTTGTACAACACTAGACCAAGCATCTTGAATAACGAGGTGTCTACCCTGAAAGAGAGTTGAGGGAAAAATCTTTGATGAAGTGGAAGTGGGGAGTGATCAGATTATCAGGTCTCAGGTGGAGAAAGTATGAAAAATAGGCCAAGTGGAGGGCATACTCTCAGAAGATGAATTGTCTAAAGCATCACATCTAACACGGCAGCCCTCTGGCTGAAACATTTTAAGGGCTCCCCTCTGACCATGAGCTCAGATTTCCCCGCTGGCATTCCAGAGTCTCCAAACGCAGCCTGAGCATCCTTCTGGTATTCTCTCATTACTGTGCTAAACTTCAGTACATGGACCCAGCATCACACTTCAGCTCTACTCAGAACATTCCAAGTGCCAGCATTCCAGCCTCAGTCCACCCACACCAGCTCCTGCCGGTCATCCTCTGTGAAGCCTTCTTGCCCTTCATGACATGTAATACTGGCTCTTTTTCTTGAATGTTTTTCCTCTACTCACCTCTGCCTTTATAGGCAGTTCATATTCAGTTCCATAGGTTCACCATCATAAGGCACTGTCCTACCTAGGTACCAAGGACAGGATGACATTGGCCCAAGGACAGACTACATAGTGAAGTTGCTGGCAACAGATGGTAAATGAATCAGTGGGTGGGTGGAATAAGATACGCTCAAGTTAGAACAGTTCCTTATGGAGAATTAAATGGACAATGTGGGTAACTGCTATGCATAAGCCTCTGTGGATGATTTCAACTTGAGATCTGACTACCAAGAGATGAGCAGCAAGAAAGATTGGAGGCCAAACACACAGACAAAATTCCCTCAATAGAAAACTTCCCTTTATTATAGTTTAGGCCTGGGTTGAAGAGGAGTAAGTGACTGAAAAGGGAGAGAGAATAATACCTTCAGATCCCTGAAAGAGATTTATGAATACTATTCTGAGTGAAAGAGGAATCATTAAGGAGTAGACACAGGGATGAGACCTGACCTGACTTACTCTTGAAATGATCACTTTGGCTGCTGGGAAGACAGTGGGCTGTAGCAGAGCAAAAGAAGATGGAGGGAAATGGATACTAGGCCATGGAGCAGACCACATGAGCAATGCTCACTGGGTTAGGATGATGGAAATGGAAATCTGGCTTGGTTTCCTGTGATAGCAATGGTCAGACCAACCAATAGGTTAGATTTAGGGAACTGTGGGGGCAGAGGAATGCAGCTACATGGGAAGCAAGGGGTATCGACATCCTTGTGAGATAGGACAGCTCAGTAGTTTGGAGCCTTCTGTGGGTAGACTGCCTGCAATCCCAGCTGTACCAGCTTAGCAGGGCAAGTCACTTAACTTCTCGTGCCTTAAGCTCCTAGAAAAGGAATAACAATTAGCTATTTTAGAGGCTTATTACAGGGATAAACTAAGCCAGTATATAATAAGTATTGGAACACTGCCTGGCAGATTCTCTAATGTTGCCTACTATTACACTGGCTGAGTTTTTACAGACATTTTTTTACCCACATGAAGAACCAATTTCTCTAGTACACAGACTGTATAGACATGCAGTGCATTGCTGTGGCTGGCTCCAGAAAACAAGCTGAAAGAGAGGTCCTTGTCCTCAAGCCATGGACCAGTGGCTTCCAGCAAACTCACTGCAGTTCTAGAAAGGGCCCTGTGAGCACTGCTGATGGAAGCACGTAGTGTGAGCTTCTGCAGACTCAAAACCTGGAGACAAGTTGGCCTGAGCAGAGCTTGGAACAGAGGTGAGGCTGACAGAAGGCTAGCTTGGAAAGAGGGTACAACTATCCAAGAAAGAGTAACAGAGCCCCAGAACTGTGGGCCTGGAGCTCAGAGAAAGATTGAGCAGTCAGGAGACAGAGGGGACCAGGGTGAAATTTAGGCACCACAGTATTTATAGGAGCAAGGCCAGTGTGCCTTCATGGAAAGAAGATAAAGGAACAGGAATGGCACTTGGGCTGGTACAAGGGCTCCCATAGCCTTCTCTATGGGTGGCACTTCTACCCAAAAGTGGAACTCACAATGTTAGGATCAAGAACTGTCTAGTTTGACTCCTTTCACTGCATAGATTATAAGAGCTGGGTTAAATACTTTGGCCTTAGGGGTCACAGTCCCCTCCCGCCCCGTGGAGGGGTCACAGCCAAATAAGGCAAAGTCATGACCTCAACCCATTTCTTTGGATCATGAAAAGACCGTGAGTTGTAAGGCCAGTCAAAGTTGGCTTTGCCTCCTCAATCTGTCAGTAACCATCAGGCTGAGCTTAGGCTTCAGTCCAGGTTCAGGGACTATATGGCTTCCTGTCCTGGGTTAGCATGTCTTTCAGTACTTTCTGAATGCCTTTTGTTTTTAATCTTAGAGTCTGAATCTCATGTCATGTTTTTTGTTTAAAATTGTTCTTCCAATCAACATTTACAAATGTCAAAGTAAACACACACACATTTCCCAATAAGGTTTTCACATTTGTTTTTCAAAACATTTGCATATGACATGGATGTTTCCCAATTCAAATGAGTATAAAGGAGGCTATTTGTTAACAGAACCCAGAGATGAGGAACACTGCTGGTCCTCTTAAGACACAAGGAGTTTCCCTGCAAGCAGTGGAACTTCACCCATGTGAGGCATGGCTATGGAAGCTTCAGTTGAATAGTCCAGTCCATCCATTCAGGATAGTTTTCTGACACTCCTAAAGGAGCACATTCATAAATTATAGCACATCTTTCTTTCAGTGTCTTTGAGCGTTTCCATTCCCCTCCATTCCATACGATTATACAAACTGACAGGATGACTTGTGGCAGAAGAAATGAAAGGGTTTGTAATTTAGGAAACCTCTGGCCTCTCTGACTGAAAGCAGGTTGTTTGTAAAAAGGAAATCCTGACCTCAGCTAACTGGCAAACTCTGTCAGAAGCAATAGAAGGAAGCGAAGGAGAAAGAACAGTGCTGGGGATTTTTATTGGCAACAGAAGAAAAATGGATGCTCTGCCAGAGGAAAACCAAAGGAAGAGAGCTCACCACTGGGGGACCAAGACATCCCCGGCCTCTCACCCTGGTGCACAATGATAGGGTGCATCTCCAGGTGTGTGGGCTGGCTGCATCTGGGAGTCTGCTGCTGGGACAATAGTTAGGTGAACCATCCTGAAAACGGATTTCCCCCTGTTTGTGGTGGTTGGAGTTCCTGTGGTGCACACACACCATGGCCTACCCTGTCTTTATCCCAGCTTGACTCAAAGCTCCAATTCCCCCAGACATGCGGAGGGGCTGCAAATCAGATATTGCATTAGTTACTTTGCTCATTGCTATGACCAAATACCTGACAAAATCAACTTAAGGAAGAAAGGATTGATTTGGGCTCACAGTTTGAGGGTTCAGTCCACCATGACAGGGAAGTCAGGGATGTAGGGATGTGAAGCAGCTGCTCACACTGCATCCACAATCAGGAAGCAGAGAGTGATGAATGCTGGTGCTCAGCTTGCTTTCTCCTTTTGATTCAGTCCAGGGCCCAACCCCAAAATGGTGCTGTCCACAGTTAGAGTGGGTCTTCCCACTTTAATTAAGCCAATCTAGAAACTCCCTCATAGACATGCCAAGAGATTTGTCTCCTAGGTGATTCTAGGCCCAATCACATTGTGTTACCCAACCTTTTCCATGTTGCCCCTGCCTGGTACCTTGTCCTCATCCCTGCCTCTGTTTGCATGCTGTCTGCCCAGCATGGCTCTTCTCTGACCTCTGGGCAGCCCCGTTAAAGAACAAAGGCTTCTATGAGTTGTGTTCTGATCTCCCTAGGCCAGTGATGCTTGCTTGGCCACCTCTCCAGTGTTTCAGCAAATGCCCTGGTTGAGCCCTGCCCATTCTGCCAATTTCGTCTGTCTTGGGTAGAGATTGAGATGCAACAGTTGCATCAGTAGGTAAGGAAACCCTTGATCCATAGTCACCTGCCAAGAAAGCAGGACAGTTTATGAAGGGTGTTTGTCTAGCTCTTGGCCGTTCCTTTCCAGTCCATTCTGCCTGATCACAGCCATGGCCCGAAACCCTCGTGATCCAAATTCACTCCAGGTGTCTCTCAGTGGCCCTGAGTCCAGTGTCCTCAGAGCTTGCCTTCTATTGTAGGAATGGCTGTGATAAATGGCAGCCTGTGATGGAAACAGCACAAGTTTCAAGGAGGCAGAGGAGCGTGGCAGAGACCTTTAATTTCTGATGAAAGTCCTGCGAGCACAGCAGTGCATGTGCCTGAGAAAACCAAGTCCCAAAGAGGAGGTTTATTCACTGGTCTACACGAAAGAAAATAACCAGAAGCCCTAATTTCCTAAGCCCTCACCCAGACCTCCTCAAGGACTCCAGTAATTGAGCTGCTTGCCCAGCCTAAGCCCTACACTAGAAAGGCAATCTTTCTGTGTCCCTCCCAAGGCCCATTTTAGTCCTCTACTAAAAACTTGCCAGTCACCCCCCCCACCCCACATGTCCCATCAGTCTGATGCTGTCTCCACATCGATGTCACCACTGTCCTTCCAGAGCTCTCGGAGTAGCCCTCGCTCTTCCCCCTCTGACTCTGCCTCCACAGCAGCCTGAGGGAACTCTTTCAGGATAATACTCAGGCTCCTGGCTTTACTGCATGCTTGTATCATCCTGCCCCATCTGCCTGCCCCCCTCCACCACTGCCCTACCCTGTCTGCCTGGCCCCTCTGCTCCTGGCTCATCTAGCTTTTGCTCCACTAACCTCCTGGTTGGAGACTGAAGTCTTGAGTGTATCTCTATGCCAAGGCTTTTGCACAGGTTCTCCACAGAGAGGACTCTTTCAGGGCTGACAGTCCCCAAATTTCAGGTTGCAACCTAAGTACTGTACCTCGCACAGGCCTTTTTAGCCAATCTGTCGGAGAGAGCTGCTCTCTCACAAGACCTCACTCCTTCATTCCCAGAGCCCCCAGTTGGTTTCCATTCTTACACTTGCTACAATTTGTCATGTTTAGTCTGTTCCATATCTCTGCCGTTGTCTGTCTCTGTCAAGTAGGCTGAACACACTCCAGAAAATGGAAGGACATTGCTACCATTGGACCCCAGCACCAAGGGCACCACTGGGACATGCATGGACAAAAGTACAATGGACAGGTAAGAAAAGGCACTGAGAATTGGGAGCCTGTGAGGAAGGCAGGTAGCGGAGGTAAAAGAGGAGAGTAAACCAGAAAAACTAATGTGATCCACGGTCTGTACTCAGATACTCAGGAACTGGGGCTTTATCTGTTGTGATGAAGGCATCAAGGACTCTTAATCTGGGAGTTAACAGCCAGATGCATGTTGGCTTGATTTATGAGTATGAAATGTACAGGAATAGGAGGTCGCCACACATGTGGGAGGGGGTCATAATAATCCAACCTCAACATAAGGAGGGTCTATCCAAGGGAAGCCCCAGGAACAGAAAGGTGGAAGGATGCAACACAGCAGGTGTACCAGAGGGAGAGCTGGGGGGGGGGCACCTCCAAACCTCTTGGTCTCCCTTTCCCTTCCATCCCTGGAAAGGAGCTGACTGGATGCAACCACAGTCAAAGTTTCAGGTAATTAAGTCAGAGGGGTCCAGTGGTGTCTGTGCATGGGGGGTGTTGGTTGGTTCTAAATTGTCTCTCTGTTCCCAAACTGGCAGGCTTCAGTGTCTGGAAGTAATTTTATATCTCATTGAATGTGTGTGCTTCAGGAAACTGTTTAGAGGGGCAAGAATTGAACAGCCTGGCTTCCCAGATGGCTCCAGCAATCAGGCTGAAAACTCTTTACATATAATTGAGGAAATGTCACTTTCCCATTTCAAATGGAGGCAAAAGGGCTGGCAGAATGAGGTTAGAAAGACGGTAAAATCCACCCTCTAGTCACTACTGAAATCATAGAAGGAGACGTTCTCTGGCCCAGGTCCAATTTCAGCCATCCCAGAACTGGGCCTGTGGCCACAGGCACCCAACTGCATCCACTTCCCAGTGCTGTGTCATTCCAGAAGAGCCTTGCATCCAGCGGCTGGGGCTCCTAACGCAAGACCCCCTTGATTCTGTCCCTAGTATTTGTTCACAAACACAGTGCCTGTCACAAACAGAAAAATGCTTTCAAGGAAGAAAAGAAAGAGAAGAAGAACAAAGACAGAAGTGTACAGAGAAGGGGACGTTTGCTATGTCGACCTGGACACAGAAGAGGAGCAAGCCATCGAAAAAGAATGCTCTACTTACTTTAGCTCTAACACAAGGGTTGAACAAGCACCCACCAGGCTCCAGGGCTCAAAGTCTCTCTGAACACAAGACCAGACAGTGAGCTAGGAGCAGAGGAAGCCAAAGAGAGCAAGAGGCCGAGCAGGAAACCCTGTCATCTCCTGGTCCTTCAGAAAGACATCTCTCACCGCCTCACCTCCCCATGTCCTCCACTGTAGGAACCTCTCACTGAGAAATCACCACAGGCCTCATCACAAGCTTGCTTAGAGGTTCAAAAACTCCGAAGGCTTTCCAGAATTTCCTTTCTTCCCAAAGTAGTTAAAATGCAAGGAGGGGACGAGGAGTGGATGGAATGAGCACACACCCTTGCTGGAACAGTCTTGTTTTGAAAAACTTCTGCCCTCTGGGGTTGAAAGCATTTCTTGGCACAGTGGAATCAGAAGGTACCAGGACAGTTCCAGACCTTGATATTTATTTGCAAAGCTTGACAGGAAATCGGTGCTGTGTGTTCCACAAAAAACAAAGGAAAATGCAGGAATCAGAAAAAACAACAGACTCTTCTAAACAACCTCACAGAGACAGACCTTAAAGAAAACTAAATGCTAGGAAAATAGTTCCCTTTGACATGTAGCCTTGCAACGTGCTCTGAAGACCTAGTATGTTCTGGGTCCTGGGCTAGGGGCTGACACTCCTATTTCCCCGGGGGGCGGGGGGGTCCACATACTGCTGAGATAAGGTTTACGAGAGGGGTTTGTGCTTCTGTAGGGTGTAGAAAGAGTGGTGAGCAAGGTGCAAAAGGGTGGCAAAGGTTATTTAGGAAGAGTCTTCAAACAATGTGGTATTTAATCTGTTTTGTGAAGAACAGATGTGAATTTCATGGATGCAAAAGAAGAGCAGGGGAGGAGGGCAAGAGAACAGATAATATGTAAAGGGTTTCAGGAATTAAGCCCTAAACTGACTCTATAAGCATGCCATTAGAGGACCTGACAGTCATTGATAACTGTTTATGATGGAACTTTCTATGTAAGTAAGAATCTCACAGCATGGCAAGGGATATGCTATGTCCACAATTGCCCAAGCAGAATGCACCTGAGGCTGGGGACTCCGATGCTAACAAGGTGATAGGTGGCAGGTAATAGTCTCATGCCACACAATGATGTTTCAGTGAGCACCAGACTGTGAATACCACTGTGACCCCATGTGATGAAATAGCAATCTCGGTGTGTGTGAGTCCTGTGATGTTCTTACCATACGGAAACTGCCAAATACTGCCCTCCCAGTGAACAAGTGAATACGATGTGCCTATTATAGACATCTCAGAGCATTCTCTTTTTTAAAAATTCCCTCTTTTGATAGTAGAGTTGAGAAAATATTTATGCACTACAAGAAAAACAAATCTAAGAACAAGTACCAGTAATTAGCAAAAGCTATTCATCCTATGAGTTAGAGAGACAACAGAGAATAGGGGGACTGTGTCAAACAGAAGAGATAGTAACCCATAGAGGATAGCTGGGTCTCAGCTCTTAACTGTTTACATGTAGAAATATTGGCTCAGGGTGTAGGTTTTACAGTTTGGGGGAGCCGTATATTTTGATTCTGGGTGTAATTAGTTCTAGGAATCATTGTTTTAGTATTTTATTTATTATTTTTATTTTAGTGAGTGTATTGCCTGCATGCATGTAAGTGCACCCATCCTATACAATGCCCGCAGAGATTAGAAGAAGGTGCTAGATTCCTCTGGAACAGGAGTTATAGACAGCTGTTAACTGCCATGTGGGGGCTGGGAATCAAACCTGGGTCCTCTGCAAGAGCAGCCAGTGTTCTTAACCACTGAGCCGTCTCTTCGGCCCCTGGAATCTTAAATCTTACAAATTATGATCAAAAATTAAAAATTGTAGACCATTTGCTACATTTGCTGGTGTTCAATAGCTAAGAATGCTTACTGGCTAAGCCTGATGACCTGTGTTTTATCCCTGGAATGTACATAAAGAGAATGGAATCAACAAAGTAGTCCTCTGCTCTCCACATGCATGCCCTGACATATATGCCATCTCTCCCATCACACACACATTAATTACAATTGTAGACCCATTAAAACATTCAGGCAATGGGAAATATGTCTGCGTGGAATGTCTAGAAAAGCATCATGGAGAAACTGACATATAATCTGTGCCTTTCTTTTTCAAAAACAGGATCTCATGTATCCCAGTCCAGACTTAAATTTGCTATCCAGCCAGGGATGCCCTTGAACTTCTGATTCACCTGCCTCCACTTCCTAAGTACTGGGTTATAGGCCTGACTATCATGCCCAGTTTGTGTGATGCTAGGGGTTCAATTTAAGACTTCTTGCATGATAGGCAAGCAACCACTGAGCTATATCCCCAGGCTTCTAGGCTGGGTCTTTAAGGAGGATACTGGCAGAACTGAGAGCCACAGATAGATAGCTGATGGGGAAAGGGCTCAAGTGAGAGCCTCATCCATACTTTATAAAGTCAGCTAAATCAGTGGTGTCAAAACTTAGCTACCACAAAATGAACTTGAAAATTTCCTCTAAAGTTGAGGATTTCAAATGTCTGTCTCTACATGTTATATCATGGCTATAAGTTGATATATCGTGTTGTTACATAGGCGGGACATAAAACTGTATGATTCTACTGATATAAAGTCTCTAGAACAGTCCATTTCCCAGACATGAAGTAAAATAGCTCATCAGGGTTTTAGTTATGAAGGAATGGGAAGTTACTGTTTAGTGGGTAGAGAATTTATGTTTGGGATGATGAAAAGTTCCAGAGATGGATGATGGTGACAGTCATACACATCTAGGGGGTATTTAACACCATTGAATTATACAATTAAAGTAGTTAGAATGTTAAAAATAATTTCAATTTAAGTGGTGCATGTATGGAGGGTGGACATATTCCAGTTTTTAATGACTTTCGTTCTGCATTTTCTTCTGATGAACACACAGTGGACTGGTTAATCCTTCCCCACACACTTTCCTATCAGAAATCACTGAGAATTCAGGCTATTGGGTCCTTGAATTTCATTGGTAACAGTTTCATCTGTTTCCACACAAGTCATTCTGGGTTTCATATGGTTTAGATCTGACTCATTGATTGTTCCAATCCTTATTTGCAGTGTTTGGATACAGGAGGAATGCCCAGAGGCTTCACATTGCCCATGGGTTACTGCTATGACTGGATGTGTGTATAACATGTAAGTGCTTAACCATATTGGCTTATATGATACCTCACTTCGTGTTTATTGACTTAGTTACCATGTATCTTTCCACTTCAGTCCTTAGATGAGTTATTTGCTTTGAATAGCTGCCTACTAGTATCTTATATGTAAGCAGCATAACTTATTGATGCATCTTCCACTAACAGAAATTAAGGTAGCTTGCAACATTTTCCTATTATATAGTTTGCTAAAATAAGCATTCATATATATTTATAAATGTGCAGAAGTAATTTATGTAAGTTAACTTTCTAGAAAAACAGTGGCAAGGTCAACAGGGATGATTAGTTGAATGCCAATTAAATTTTGCCAAACTTTTGCAAGAAAAATTTTACTACATTATGTGGGTTGAGCTGCATATATAATCCCAGGACTCAGGAGCGCTGAGACAGGAGACAAGTTTCAGGCCAACCTGGGCTACATAGTGAGACTTTATCTCAAAAACTTTTAAAAAAAAGATTTCCACTTCCACCCAAACTGTGTTAGAATCTGGAAGACATCTTTGATTCCCAGAGTCATAATTCTACATTCTGAGGCAGTAGGTATGAGGCAGGATGTGGAGATTAGTGTTAGTTTAAGATGCTTAACATAATTCTGATATTTGCCAGCTTTTTGGACATATTGATCTAAATACAAGTAGAATATTAAATTATGTATTAAGTGAAATTTGAAAACCTCAGAATATTATTGGCTAAAATCAAAGAAGTCTTAAACAGATGAGAAGATGCACCATGTTCATGAATTAGAACAGATAATATAGCCAGTGCTCCTCAAATTGATCTTAATTAAATATCATCCCATGGAAAGATAGAAAAAAAGGCCAGGGAAATGGCTCAATCCATAAAATGCCTGTTATATAGGTGTGAGAACCTGATTTCAGATCCCCAGAATCCATGTAAACGTCAGGCGTCACAGTATACACCTGTAATCCCAATACAGAGAGAGGCAGATCCCTGCAGCTCACTGACCAGCAGCCTAGCAGATCAGTGAGCTCCATGTTCATTGAGAGACCCTGTCTTAAAAAACAAGGAGAAAGTGATTGGAGAAGACACCAATGTTCACCTCTGGTGTCCAGATGCATGCACATATGTACACACAAGCACACACCCACACAAACATGTTCACATGCATATAATAGACACAGAGAGATTGATAGACAGAGCATACAGGAGAAAGAGAATTTAAGTACCCCAAAGCAAACGAATTCCTTAAAATAAAGCTGGAAAACTTACACAAGCAGCTATCAAAGTTAATCCCAAAGCTATGCAATGTAAACAGTGTGATACCAGCACTGAAACACAAAGAAAGCCAACAGCAAAAGAAGAGAGAGTAAGAATTACACATGTCCTGTCACTGATCAGTAACTAGGAAGGAGAAAGGACAGCTTCTTAAATAAATCGGGTCGACGGAATGCCCACATGGATAAAAGGAATGTTGGCCCCTATTTCTCACCATAAACACACATAACAAACCAGATGGTGAATCCAAATGTAAAATAATAAATACTGGGAAAACACCCCTGAAAATATATCCCTGACTTCACAGAGTGATCCTTAACTGTACACAATGTGCACGCACATTTTTAAGATGATAAATTGGATAGTGAGAATACTAAGATGTTCTGCTTAGTTAAAACACATCATTAGGAGAGAGAAAGGGAAAACTCACTGGTAAAAGATATTTAACACATATTTGACAAAGTGCTCAACTAGAGCAAAGGAAGAATTAAAACTCAAAATGAGCAATATAAAAAGAGATTAAAAGGAGTTACCTCATTATACAGGCAGGGGACATTGCCCCCACTAGACATCATTGGCTAGCAAATGGAAGGGAGGGAATGGACTCCCTCTTTTGAAGCTGTTGACCAGGGGTCCCATAGACCCTCAACTTGATAGTAAGATCATATTGCTGAAGACACTACAAATGTGAGCTATAAACAAACAAGGAGAAATCTAGCTGGTGCTGACGTCAAAGTCTCATCTCTGCTGACTAGCTTTCATAGTGTTGAAGGTGCTATGCCTGCTACAAGAGAAAAATGATCATCAACCTTACCCAACTGTGAGTTCTGCAAGCTATAACAACTGACCTGCAAGTTATACCCACTGGTGTGACAGTAGTTTGAACGTTATGGAAGTAACCAACCATTGGTTTGCATTTAGATGGGACTTGTGATTGGATTTGACAGTCATATCTGTGGCTAAACAGAGCATTGGTCATAGGGGAGAGTAAATACTAGTACTCTACCAACTAGACATAGCATCAAATTGACTCTTAAGGACTTATTGTTAGACTCATAGGTTAATACATTTCTCAGCTCTCAGCAGAGAAGCTTTCTTATGCAGAAGATGATGATTAACACAGAAACATATAATTGGCCAACATGTAGGAATAAGAGATTGCTTATTCCTCAATAGGACACATATATCAAACTTCTGCCTCCCAACATTCAGGGATCATTGAGGAAGAGAGGGCAGAAAGATTTTTAAGAGCCAGAAGTGGTAGAAGACAACAAGGAAACAGAGTTTTCCTGATCAGTTTATTCATATGAACTCAGAGTAATGATGACAGCATGCTCAAGTCCCATGCAAGCTCGAAGCAGACAAAATCCCAGCATAGACATGATGAAAGGGATAAGAAACCCCACCTACCTGAGGAACTGGCATCTGATGGCTGATGGGAGGAGAAAAGTCAGTCTTGTCTAAGTTTGTGATGCTGGGCAGGTTAGCCAGGCTTCATTGGATGGCCCCATAAACAAGGGCATTTTTCAAAACAAATTTAACTCATAACTATATGTGTGTGTGTGTGTGTGTGTGTGTGTACATGAAATTGAGCAGGGGTTACTAAAGGAGGTGCAGATAGGGGAAAGAAGTTAAACATAGTCAAAATATATTGCATTCATAAAGATTCAGTAAAACACTTTAAAAAATCACTATAAACTAGTCAAAAAATAACCCAAGGTTAAAAATGGGTAAGAGATTTGAGCAGATACAACATGTACCTGGCTATTCACTGGCCTATAAACATAGGAAAAATTTCTTGGTTTCATTGGTCATCAAAGAAATGCATATTAAAACAGTATCATAATGCCCTCAAATACCATCAGACTGGCTGGAGTTAAAGACAGAACTGATACACAGCATTATCAGATGAATAAACTGGCCCAACCTCCTAGAAAACTGTGCGCCAATATCCAGTACATTAGATCAAAGACCATTCCTGTGAATGCTTAAAGAAGGTAGTAGTTTGAGTATCTATCCACTATTTGCCTTTGAACAATCATTTTCTCACAAACATTTTAACTGAATTTTTGCAATTTTCATGCAATATATTTTGATCATATTTAGATTCCCCATCTGAGCCTCCACTTACTGCCCTGCCTAATTAAATGTAGTATATATTATATATGTAATGTATATTATATGTTATATATATATATATA
>NW_008351958.1:1611175-1626469 GCF_000622305.1 Nannospalax galili | reverse complement strand
TTAGAGCCCCCCCTCTATCTGCACCCCCTCACTGCTCCACCCACTTATATATGTAATGTATATTATATGTTATATATATATATATATATATATATGGCCTATCGAATTTGTTTCTCTACATGTCCTTCAGTGTGTGTACATCCCCCGGAGACCAAGAATCTCACCTTTGAAAAAGACTATTGCTCCCCTTCTCAGCAGTCATTAGTTGTCAATGGTTTCTTTGGTTGGATTGAGGTTTCTTACCCACTTCGCATGTCTATGCTGGGATTTGGTCTGGTTTGAGCTTGCACGGGACTTGAGCATGCTGTCATCATTGCTATGAGTTCATATGAGTAACTGAAAACTGAAAAACGCTTCCCTGTGGTCATCTACCACCTCTGGCTCTTAAAATCTTTCTAGCCCCTCTTCTACAATGATCCCTGAGCCTTAGAAGGCAGAAGTTTGATATAGGTGCCTTATTCAGGGGTGAGCACTCAGAAGCCTCTGGTTCACCACACATTTGCCAGCTGTGCATTTCTGTGTTAATCTCCATCTGCTGCATAAGGAAACTTCTCTAGTGAAGCGATGCATTAATCTGTGGGTATAATAATAAGTCATTAAGAGTCAATTTAATGCTATAACTATTTAACAGAAAACTAGTATTGGGCTCACCCCTAAGTCCTATGACCTGACTAGCCTCAGGTTCCTAAGCCTGATATCCATGTCGGGCTTGGGCTCCATTCCATGAAGTGAGCCCTAAATCCAATTAGAAAGTGGTTGATTTTTCCTATAATATCAATGCCAGCATCACAGTGGTGGGTATATCTTGCCAGGCCAGTTGTTGCTGTAGCTTGCAGGATTCACAGTTGGTAAGGTTGATGATTAATTTTCTCTTCAGGTAACTTGCATAGCACCTTCCAGCACTATGAAAGCTAGCCAATAGAGATGACGCCTTGAAATCAGGGCCATTTTGGTTTCTCTTTGTTTGTTCTACAGCTCATGCATGAAGTGTCTTCAGCACTAGGGTCTAACCATGAAGTTCTGGTGGGTGAATTAGAGCAAGGGCAATGGCCAGTATTGTTTGAGGGCCTGTGGTCAATAACTTCAAGAGAGGGAGTCCATTCCTGGAATCAGGGCCTCGTTTTGTTAGCCCATGTGTCTAGTAAATGCAGTGTCCCCCTGTTATAAGGTAACTCCTTTTAATCATTTTTTGTAATGCGTATGTACATACTTTATGACAGCATGAGAGTCTGTTGAGTACCTTCTGTATGCTCTGTGGACGACTGTTGGAGGGGTGAGAGTGTAAAGATTAATATTGACCATCAACTTGACAGGAGCTAGAATCACCTAGGAGATCAACCATTCGGCATATCTGTATATAAGGAAGTGTCTAGATTGTTAACTCTAAATGTGTTTGGCACCATTCCATGGGTAGGGGTCTGGACTGAATTAAAAAAAAATGGAGCAAGAAAGCATTCATCTGTCTCTGCTTCCTGACGATGGATACAATGTAGCCAGCTGTCTTATACTCCTGCCACTATGCCTTCCCTATCACGATAGCCTGTGCCCTCAAACTGATGAGATAAATAAACCCTGCCTCCATGAGCTATCTCTACTAAGCATTTTGTCATAGCTATGAGAAAGTAAAAAACACAAAGAGCTAACTCTGAGAAGTACTAACCATCTTCTAAAGAGTCAGTCAAAATTATTGCATTTGATCCCTACAACACCATTATTAATTCTGCTACTTGGAATAAAAAGTTCCCCATTACTATGAATATGGTTCAACGCCCACTTGCTTACCTGCTTTGTTACACTGCCTACACTAGTGGTTAGTTTTGCTGGGCACCTACTTAAAATAAACTACAAGCCAGGCCCTGGCTAAGACCTCTACATGAGTTAACTCATCAAGTTCTCATCATCATTCTCCACTCTCCTTTCCCATCATTTTACAAAACTGAGCCCAAAAGAGGATAGATAATGTGCTTAAGATCACACACATTGGAAAGGGTCTTGAATTTGACCCCAAGTTCAACTGCTCATATCTATCAAAACATAAAATAGCGCTATTTTCAGGTTTGATGTCATGGAAGTTTCCTTCTAAGAGATTTATATTTGAGCTTTTCCATTTTGAGTCTTTGAGGCACTTCCAGTTAATTTTATTTGTAGCATAAGATTAAAGAACAACTTCATTCAAATGAAGTTTTAGGAACCCAACGTTTATTGAAAACAGCATCCTTGAATGGTCTTGGAACCCTTGCCTCAAAATCATTTGATCACATATGTGAGATTTATTCCTCAGCTTTCTACTGTATTTTATAGGTCTTACACCAGTCAGTGCCATGCTGTTTAGATGACTGTTGCTTTGAGGTAAATTTAGTGAAAGATCTCCAACTTTGTTAGTCTTTTTCAAGATTGTTTTTGCTATTTGTGTATCCTTAAAAGTCCACATGAATTTTAAGATAGTTTTTTGTTTTCTTTTATTTTTAAATTTTTGGTTATTTTTATTGTTAATAACTATAAAGAAAGGTCTATCGTGTTCACATTTTTGTAGCAAAAAGAAACAAAACAAAAAAACAGAAACAAAGGTGGAATGATTTATTTTGGCTTGTGCTTTCAAAGGCTTCCATCCACAGTCGCTTCATACTTTTGTTCTAGACTCATGGAGAACTGAGTACCCTGGGAGCATGTGGTAGATCAAGGAACTCTACATCATGATGGACAGGAAACAGGCAAAAGAAGACAGGAAGGGACCAGGCACAAGGGGCATCCTAGGACACAGTCCCAGAAACCTACTTTCTTCAAATAGGTCCTACTTCTCAAAATGCAATCATGTTAGGAATTCATCAAAGGGTTAATAGAGTTTTCTGTTTCTGCACACACAAAAGATGTCATTGAGATTTTAAAGGAGTCCATAACAAAGACATTCAAACCAATTTCGCTAATGTGCTGTGAGTGTTGGGCGCTAACCAGTCTTTCCCTGCTAAACTGCATGCATTTTAAGAGTAACCATTTCTATTTTTATCCTTTACAGAATCTAGTATTGAATTAGGTACTGGATAGTATTCAAGTAATGCCTCTGAATGAATCAGGATAACAGAGCACCAAACACTTATGTCCTTCACTGATAAGAACCAAAGCATCCTAAGAACTGAAATAGAATGAGCTGAAAATAAACAGATGTCTTTTATGAATGGACTTCAGATTTCTCAGTAAAGTAAAACAAATTTGAATCCTGGCTGGCAAAAATTCAGAATTTCCATGATTATGTAAGAGGTACAATGGACACAAAATAGACTGTAAGGTTTTCTCTACAGTTTAAAACAAGTAGAATCTTCTGCACACCCATCAGACTCCTTCAGCCAGCTGCAGCTTAATGAAATCTAAGGGTGACCATCAGGGGTAAGTGGTTTATTATTTCTGAAGCTATGTTACTTTCTGTATACTTATTATAACTGTTCAAGATTGGACATGGTTTATTCTATTTATAGAAATTAAAACTATTTTTTAAGTTTAAATAAACAGATTGAAGAACTGAAGTCTGAATAGTAATGTTGTTATATAATATAAAAGGTATGAAACATAAACCTTTTCCTTCCTTCTCTGGAGTCTAACGAAGCTGCCAGTTGTTTATTTTAGCATAAGACACTCTTGGCCTGCAGAACACAGGAAAGACAGAAGAAAATCTTGCTTTGATGCTTTCTAGAGTTAACCCAAGAGGCCTTGTAAACCAAGATAGCAAAACTGCCCTAGCCAGCCAAGACCCTGTCTCCACTGTGCCCGCTCCTCTGGCAAACAGGACTCCTAGATTGCAGAGGAACAGGCCAGTGGTGGTAGTTTAATGGAATAGAAGTCATTTTTCTCCGGGTCAGGAGTACTTAACTTTTATGAAACAGAGACCTCTTCAAAATCTGATGAAATATGTGAGTTTAGGTTCCCCGGCTGATAGCCAAATACAAATATACCTGCACAATATTACATGTGATTTCTGGAGTTCACAGACAAGACCCTGGTCCATTACTGAGTGTTAGCTTTGTATTATATACTGCACTAAGTACTGAATTAATTTGATGTGACATATATTAACGTGGCAAATGATGATGCTTGTGCCAAGAGCTAAAGAGAGGTGTTTCAGAGTGATGTGTTTGCGAGTTTATTTTAGTGAGTTTACTGAGGTAGAACACTTAGGGATGGAGAAGAGACTTTTAAGGACACTGTGTAAAGAATTTGACTTGGTGCTGGAGAGATGGCTCAGCTGTTAAGAGCTCTCGCTGCCCTTGCAGAGGACCTAGATTTGATTCCCAGCCCTCACATGGCAACTGACAACCATCCATAACTCCAGTTCCAGGGGAATCCATTGCCCTCTTCTGACCTCTGGGGGCATTGCACAACACGGATGCACTTTACATATGCAAGCAATACACTCATAGGCATAAAATAAAAATGATAAATAAAACATTTTTTTAAAAAAAAATTGCCTTGCCTAAAGAGAGGCCTGTCCTACCTCAACTTCCAGGAGACAATATGTGTCATAACTGACAAGAATGTTTTGCTCAGAGAAGACCAGGACCATATCACAGTAGGAGTTGACTGCTACAGGAAAATCAACTGAGCACTTAGACTGAGACTTTGGGTCTTAGAGGTAGCTGGAGACTGAGATCAACCAAGCAGGCAGTTGATCAGTGAGACCTATACAATGCAGCTCCACTGTGAACTCTGGACACTAAGGCTCAGGTCAGCTTCCTTGAACAGCAGTGCTTTATGGTATTGCCACAAGTCCATAACCAGGAGGATTCTATGTCCCTAAAGAAAATGAAAGTTTAGTGTTTGGAACCTTTCCAGCCTCTGCCCTATGTTATATGTCTTCTATTGGCTGACTCTTGTCTGTTTCCTTTACTGTTTCTCAATTAAAAAAAACATATCTGTGAGCTTAAACATTGGCAGTAGGGCAGTCCTGAAACTGTGCCACTTGACTTTTATGTCAGATCCTAACTTATTTCAGTTGGTGGTAGAAATCTTGGGAAGACTTAAAAGCCTAGAGGAGTATGCCTTTGCCCCTCCAGATGGGCTGATTCAGGTGAGCCACTTCTAAGCACACTCCAGAAGCTTCCAGGTCCTTAGGGAGTCAGATCCTCAAAGGTCGATGGAAAGATTTCTAGACCTACTGCCCCATTGGTCATCGTACTTATGGAGGCCACCTAGATTCACAGTGTGGAACAGTAGTGTTGGACCTATGAACCATTCAGATCAAGGCAAGTCAATAGCCTTGCTCATACAAGATCCATTTGTTAGCCTGTTATGCTCAAGTTCACTTGATAAAGAATGGCAAGAAATTTAACAGAAATAGAAACTCAGGTGTGGCTATCTAGAACAAGGTCACAACACCCTCAGAATGCAGAACCAAGGAAACACGTATCTAGGTGGGACCAACAGCTGGCAAGGATTAAAGTCCCCACAGTTTGTTTGCTTCTGTTTGTATGACTGCTGGGATTTTAAGAGGACCCCATAGCATGCAGCTACTGGGAGAAACATGCCATTTTTTTTCTTCCTTTTTTTCCTTTTTTACCGTATCTATTTCATACTTTTTAAAAGAAGAAGAAGAAGAAGAAGAAGAAGAAGAAGAAGAAGAAGAAGAAGAAGAAGAAGAAGAAGAAGAAGAAGAAGAAAACAGGTAGCAGATGCTTAGTTACCTAGATGAACAAGTGAAATAAGCTAGTATGTACCTGGCTTAGATAGGCAGTTAATCTTGTTTTTAAGATCAATGTATGTGTATGTATATGTGTGTATGTGCATGTTCGTGAGAGTGTAGGTACCACACATGCACATGTGGAGGTCAGAGGACAACTTCAGGAGTCAGTCCTCCCCTCTACCCTGTTTGAGATGGGGTCTCTCACTCTTCACTACTTCATGTGCAGGGCTGGCTGGCCTTTGAGTTTCTGGAGATTCTTGTCTCTGCCTTGCATCTCATAGGAGCACTGGGATTACAGACATGTGTGTGGCAAGAATATTACCCACTAAGCCATTGCCCCAGCCTTGATGGTTAATTTTGATTGCCAACTTGATGGGATTTGGAATCATCCAGGAGATAAATCTCTGAGAGAGGGAGAGAGAGAGAGAGAGAGAGAGAGAGAGAGAGAGAGAGAGAGAGAGAGAGGTTTAATAGAGGTGGCAAGAATATGGGTAGTACCATCCATGTGCTGAGGTCCGAGATTGATTAGAAAGGAAGAAGCAAGCTGGACACCAGCATTCATTTCTCGCTGCTTTTTGACTGCAGACCCACAGTGACCAGCTGCTGCACACTCCTGCCACCATGATGAGTCCGACCCCCAAATCATAAGCCAAAAATCCTTCCTTCTTTTGCTGTTTTTTTCAGGTATTTTATCACAGTGATGTGGAGAAGTAGGTAATATAAATACCCTTTTCTTTCATTTCTCCTTCCTTTTTCCCAAACCAGCATGAAAGTCAAAGCAAAAGATTAAGTAGAAATCAATATCCTTCTGTTCCTAAATCATCCCTGGGGATTCACATTTATTATTAGATATGTAATGCATGCTTAAAAGATTTGGTTCCAGACTCTAAGACAGGATGCTGCTTTGGAGAACTCACAGTCTAGTAGGGGAAGCAGGATGCATACGTCTGAAATGTAAGAAGAACAGGACACAATGGAGATTATACAGAATATGCCCCCCAAAATAAAGGAGCAGCAGTTTGTGGGGATGCAGGGGGAGATTTCACTCCCTCCTGAGATGAACAGAGGAAGTGCTAGATCTTACATGGAGTAACCAGTGTTTCAGGTCATGTGAACAGTATCATGAGCCTTACAAGAAATGGTATCAAATAGATATGAGAACATATACCAGAGTTACTCTAAGCCAAATGAGACTAAATGAAAGGGCCATCAAGCATCTAACCCAAAGGCCGAATCCTACCATCCTGGGTTTTGTGTTTTTTTTTTAATCTACAGAAAGAGGAATGATATAACCCATGTGTCTGAAGGTTTATTTTACAAGAGCACAGGCACATGACTAACTGGTGATGTTTGATGTTTACAGAAAAAGACAGGAAGTCCCAAGTGTGGATCTGCAGCACTAGAACAGTCTAGACATGGCTCAATAGAGATGAGGATGAGGAGAGGCATTGGAGAGGGAAGCATCAAGAAGACTCAGAGGCAGGCCAGGCCGACACCGATGTCAATGGTTCAAACAAATGTCTGTTCCAGGCATGATGTGAGGTGCTACCATAAGAGTCCTGGAAGGACAGGATATTCTAAAGAGGAGCCATTTGTGCATTTGCTTCTCTCTCATTATCACTCTATTGAAACAATGGACCCCAAAGAATCAAAATTTCCCAGTAGTCCCATCCTGGGAGAAGGGAAGACTGAAGCCTGGGGCCAGCCAGAGGAAGATGGGATTTCCCCACAGTTCTGACAACTTGTAGGATCACTTTGTCAGAGTGGAACAGAGACAATGATGGGTCAGTGATGGGTGAGACCACACCTTGACCACGACTGCTTAGTTATTCATAACAACTTGTCCCTTATTTTTTTAAGATTTATTTTTATTTATAATTATGTGTGTATGTTTGTGTGTGTGTGTGTGTGTGTGTGTGTGTGTGTGTGTGTGTGTGCATGTGAGTGCCTGCAGAAGTCAGAGGAGTTGGATCCCCTAGGAGTTGGAGATAGAGATACCAGGCACCCAACATGATTTTTGGAAATTGAACTCAGGTTCTCTGGAAGGGCAGTATGTGCTATTAATCCCTGAACAATCTTGCTTGTCCTGTATTTAAGCCTAAACATGTCAGTACCTTGAAGATGGATGTGTATGTCACGGGACACCTTTATTTGCTCATTTTCCCCATTTGGCTACATTAAATACATCTCTCTGCTTTTCATTATCACTTGTCTCTTTAATTGGCGTATCACAAACCATTAGCTGACTGACCCAGTTTGTTGAGACTTCCAGAGCCTCGACTTTTACCTTAGAACTCCAGTGACAGTGTGACTGGGATCCATGATGAGGCTCTACAAGCAAGGAGCTATAACCTAGAGGAAGACTTAGGTGACAGGCTTAGGTGACCAGAAAAGTGTCAGAGCCACCCAAAGCAGAAGGTCAATACAGTGAGTAGTCTGGGTACAGACAAGGCTGGGGAGAAGCCTGTCCACTGGCCTGACAGGTCATCCATAAGCCCTAAGATGTTAGTGGGACTGAAATTTCTAAGAACCTACAACTGCTCATGAGTAGACCCAGCTCTGGAGACGCGGGTAGGGCAAAAGAATGAAGAAATGGCACTGCACACATGGAAGGGTGCCCCTCCAACCCCAAAGACTACCTCTTTAGGGTTAATAGAAGGACATGCTACATATTCCCACAACAATGATGTCAGCAAATTGAATAGCATCAAGTAAACAGAACATGGTGAAAATGGAGCTTGGGAGGCTGGATTCCCACTGAAATATCAGAGAGTTGTGCTACAGAAAGAAATCTTCTGAAGTGAAGCTGACCAGTATGATAGCCACTAACCTCATGTGGCTGTTAAGCATCTGAAATGTTTCCAGTGACTGCTGGACTGGTCCGCATGCTTCTGGAGGAAGGAGCTGAGACAAGAGCATATATATACAGAATACTCACCATAAGCAGAGCACTCTAAACTGATTTGGACAAGGAAGATAAATCTATGAGAGGACATCAACAACGGGCTTGCCAAAGTGGCAGCTCCAAGACCTGGGGCATGAGCATATCTCTCCCTACCTCTTAGAGACATGGAATACTGGGCCAGATGGACAGAGGTAAGTCTGAGGGTTTTATGGAGTATGAAGAATTTCCTGTGTTTCTCTTTGATCCCACAACCCACATCCAGGCAAAGAACCAGCAAGAGATTCCAGCACTCTCTCTCTCTTACCTAAAAGGAAGTTATGCTTTCTGGACTTGTTCTAGGAAAAACACAATTTTGAAGTTTAAAACTCTGTTCTGGTGTGTACCTAGATTACTGAAGAGGCTTAAACACTAAAGCCTTAACTCTGTTTAATTTGTATGAAGAGACAAGTAAATGTGTCCTGTTTATCTCTTTACTAGCAGTCTTTCCTTCTCCCACAGACAGACAAGGGCTGACTACCATGCCCAGGAGAATTCTGGAAACACCAGGAAAACAATGGGGCCTCCCGTCGAGGATGAGGCTCCCTGCCCAGTTCCTGGGGTGCTGCCACTCTTTTTTCTGGAATAATTCAAGAAAGGCTACAGACATGTAACCTGCATTCCACACCAGCAGACCTGCCACCTTCGGACGACCTTCCGATGTATGGTTAGGATAAAACTGCAAGATGAAATATATGATAATCAGGGGGCAGGAGGCCAGCCTCAACCGAAAGAATGAGTTTGCTGAGAAACAGGCAAGAAAGATAAAAGGTTCATATACTTGGAGGCCACAGTCTCCTCTCATAAACACCTCCATATTTCCTGTGTGTAAATGAAGATAAAAATCCTTACCTTGGGAAAGACCATTTGGATTAAGAAATTTAGCAACCAAATGCAATGTGTGACTTTATTTAGATCCTGATATGAAGCAAACAATTGAAAGAAATAATTCTGAGAATATCTTAAAAAGACAGATAACCGTACATTTGATGATATCAAAAGAATCTTTTGAAACACAGTGCCTGACAGAAGAAATCTGTCTTTGAGTTGTTGGTCAGGGTGGTCCAAGAGACTCCCAAATAACACAGGCTGTTGCCACAGCCCTTGATTGCCTCCTAGAACTTGCAGTCAAGACCCTATTGCTGAAGACAAGACATACTTCAGACACAGGACTTGGAGCAATGGACTGGATCTGACCTGGAAGCCTCCAAGAAGACTAACTTTTATAGTATCAGAGGATAATGCAAGCTGCTAAGGGATAAAACCAATCAATGGTTCAACCCAGATTTAAACCCTAACAACTACAATAATGACCAGCACAGCAAACTATCTTTATTGGTACAGTAGTGGCACTTTTGCCTGGAGTATAATTAACAGCTATTTAATTGGACTTAAAACCCTCTCAGTGAGCAGAAACACATGTGTTAGAGTAAACACAGCCAAATACAAGTGGTTGGAGAGGTCATAGAGCCTAGAGAAATCCCTATGTCTGTCACATCCCTAGACAAACATTAATTTCTTACATTAATATGTATCCTCATATTCACAGGTAAGTATACTTCTCATCATTCATCAAAGAAGCTTATTCTTACAACAGACTTTTACAGTGTTCCACAACTGATCAAATGGCAAGGAACATGTCTGTGAGATACCCAGCCCTAAGCGACACATCTACAATGAAACCTCTACACCTAAGGCTTAAGGAACATGGTGGAACAGGGAATAGAGGGAATAGTGTTGCATCTCAGCTCTCATCAATGAAGTTTCCTCATGTAACAGAGGGCGGAGGGTACAGAAGGCTATAACTGGACAAAGTGAAGAGACTAGGAGACTGCAGAGTGCATGTCCATACAACTCCTGTATTAAACATCACTCACCCATGGCTCAGGGACCATCATGGAAGAGGAGGTGGGAAGACTGTAAGAGTCAGGAGTGGCAGATGACCACAAAGAAATAGAGTTTTCCAGGCTTCTAGGAACTTGCGCACATGAACTTACAGCAATTGTGACAGCATGCACAAGACCCATGCAAACTCAAACCAGACAAAAACTCAGCATAGAACTGGGAAAATGGGCAAGAAACCCCGAAAAGTGAGGCTACTATTAGTAAATGAGGAACTATTGGTAACTGATCACTGCTGAGTGAGGGAGAGCTGGTCTCCTTTAAGGAAGTGATACTAAATAGGTTTACCAGGGTCCAGTGGATGGACTCACATTGTGGGACATTTGGGTACACAAACTTGACTTGATTGGCCCTAACATACATAGTAGAATGCATGAAAACTAGTGGGGGCGCTATAAGGGGTACAGATAGGGGACAGGGTCTAAATATGATAAAATGTAGTATAGGAAATGTAAAGAATTCAATAAAAAATTAAAAATCTTTGAAAGAGAATGTCCATATTTTTAAGAAATTCATACCATGATGCAAACAAGTTCTAGAATTTGCTTTAATATACTTGTCAATAAGGGAGAGAAGGGAGAGAAGGAAGGAGAGAAGGAGAGAAAGAAGAAAGAAGGGAAGGGGAACAAGGAGGGGGAAGGGAGAAGGGCAGGGAGGCAGGAAGGAAAAAAAGAAGAGAGGAAGGGGGGAGGGAGGGAGGAGGGGAAAGGAGGCAGGAGGAATTAAATTCTACCCAAATAAAGAGCCAATTCCTTGGGTACCTTTCTGAGACTGTCTCTCTGTGTAGCCCAGGCTGGCCATCAGCTCACGATTCTCCTTCATCTACCTCCTGAATCCTGGATTACAGGTGAGTGCCATCACGCCTGTTTAAGCAATCAATGTACCCAAACCCTTTTCTAGAATACATTGCCACATTTAAAACTTAAACCTTCCTAAACCATTCCTAAGTATGAACCACACAAGATGCTGGCTCCTAGTGGGGGCTACCTATAGGTATTACATATTCTCAAATCAATCACTTGACATTTTTACAACATCACAAAATCTGCACCTTTGCTCCAGCCTAAATCAACAACAAAGCAGCAGCCAAGGCTGGGCATGTTACAGAAGCCTTGTAAATCAGCAATTGCCTTTAGGCTCGAGGGGCCTCCAGACTTGACCAGCTGTTCCAAACAATAAAATCTCATTAGTTCAATGTCCAACCACTCACCAGCTAGGCTTGCTTCAAAGTCACTAGGACCCCAGAATCCGATGGGAGAATAACCAGGAAACTTCTGTATTTTTAAAGCTAATTAACAAGCTGAGAAGTTGATTGCTTGTCAATAGGTAAAAAGAAGTAGCATGGTATTAAAGGCTTTCCCCCTTTAATTGCTCCTCCCCTTTCCTTTTATGACAAGACCCTTTTTCCCTAACAAAAAAAGAATTGGTAGAACTCTGAGTCCCTATGATCAAGGTGAGAAATAGATGTTAAAAGTCACTTACTGAAGTTTAAAGTTGACTATTTGGATGCCCTGAACTTTCAGTTATAGATCATGTTGACTTGGGCACCAGGCTAGAGGCAAAAGTCACTAACTTTCCATTGCTGAATAACTTGATGGGAGGAAAGGTATTGCTTATCAGCATTTTAAATCATCAGATAACACAGTCTTCCTGGAGCACATGCCACAGATCACTGAAATGGTCCTTGGCAAACGTGCTGGCAACCAAAACCACTCCAACGTCCATTAGACGGTGCAAAATGAAGAGGAAAAATGATCATGTATGGGTTTGCTTCTTGGTTTTTATTTTACTGGCTTGAAAATGAGAGCAGTTTTTAATGATGCTCTGCTTACATTCTGATCTTTGGCAAATGCCAGATCCAAAAGATGTAGTCCCCCCCAATGTTTTCTTCACTTTGTTAATGGGCCACATTGTACACCCAAAGGGTCACCTGAATGTATGAGATTGTATCTGTTGGATGAAGAGCCTATGGAAGGAGGACAGAAGTCAATGGTACTAAGAAAGGCAGGAGGTGGAAGGCAGTGAGTTTGACTATGGTCACTCACTGTTGGCCAGTGGTAAGCGCTGACTGGAAACAAACTCTTAGGGCCAAGATTTGGAAAGGGGTATCCAATCTACACATTAAGGAATGGAGGACCACACCTGGCCACATCAATAAATCCTTACCAAAATACGTTCTCATGCAGGCACAGGCACAATCTGCTCTTAAGGCTTATGGTCCCAACTCTTTATTACGCTATCATTGTACATGTCACCTGTCAGATCTCAGCTTTAATATGAGGAGCATAGGAGAGACCAGAACTGTGGCATCTGTCACCTTTGTTTTCTTGTTGTTGTTTGGATTTTTGTTGTTGTTTGTTTTGTTTTGTTTTGTTTTGTGTAAGACTCAATCATCACTCATAGGCTATTTTTACAGCGGCTTTTGAAAGAGAAGCTTAGTGGCTATAATGTGTTTTTGTTCAAATGAACACTGTTTCCGTTATATGATTTCATTAGACAAAGTTTCTTGAGAGCTGCAGTTTCTTTTGTAAACTTCTACATCATTTGTACAGGAATTCCCATAGTGAGTAGTCAGTGGGTATTGCTTGAATGAATAAATGAGGTTAGTCTAGATTAACTGTTGTTTGCCAGCAAAGGGAAAGCCCATTTTTTTTCACAAGATCACATGAAAGAATGAATTTCTCTAAGACAGTCAGTCCATGACTTTTCATGGTGTTTCTCTCAGATGATAAAACTCTCATGTCCTCTAATGATACCACCGATTTGATGTTCCTAGGCATGACAAATGCATTCATTCACCAGGGCGGGAGTGAGAAGCATCCTGCTGAGCACATTCTGTATTCGTTAAAGAGAGAGAATGAAAACCAACCTCAGAAAGCCACTGTCTAAGAATTCAACTGTGAATTCCTGCAGAACAATCAAACTCACTGGCACGTTTTCAAAATTACCAGAATGGTTTTGGAAACCAGACCAGAGACAACATTCACGTACGAAACTCTGCCAGATTCTCACATAAGCTTTTAACATTGGGACAGATGAAAGAGCAATTGGAGGCCTGTGGAAAATGTGAGCAGAGGGGTCACAGATTCTTCTTTGCGTCTCACTTTCCTTCCACATTCTGGAAGGGAAGGAAATGACCTACGTGATGTTAGGCTAGTGTTAGATGCCTATTGTTTCCGTGTTTGCACTAATCACCTCAGGCAGGTCAGGGTGTGCGTTCTGGCTCCCCAGCCAAAGGAGCCACAGAAGTCACAAGTGCCTCCTGTTTGTTTTCCCTTTTGTCCTCTTCAAGTATCGGATCTGGACTGAGCACCAAGCATAAACGCGTCCAAAAACCCAAGGTTCGTCTTTTCTAACCCAATGATGTGCTTAGCAGGAAACAGGAAATGAAATTAAATGAAAACAGGTTTCCAAAAATACTGCAGTTACTGGCCAACCAAAAGTCCAATAAAATGCTAACAGCTCACGATCATATCCTTGGTAAAGGCTCATCCAAAACACAAGCCCTCAGGAAAAAGACACATTAGTCCAAGTTATTCCCTGTAAGGGAATCCCAGTCATACACGAAGTAGCTGCCTGCCTCTCGTCAGGAAAAAACAACACCCCCAAATCGGTAACAGGACTCTACTAAGACAAAAACCTACTGCAAAGCCAACATCCCATCTTAGAAAGCTGAGATGGGCCCGGCAGAGGAGGAGGAGGCATGCAGGTCTAGGCCTAAATGTCTCTGAGTCTCTCTAAGGAAAATGAGCATTTGGATACTAAGGTTTGTGAAGCACATTACAGACCATGTGGACCTCCAGAACATGAATTGAGTTTTCTCTCTGGCAGGAGTGCTCGTTCAGCTAGTATTATATCATCACCCACACTGTGGCTGAGGCATTTATTCATTCATCTGGATCCTGTTCATTATTTCTGAGAATTAGTGTCTTTTCCATTTATACCTATTTCCCTAGCTATACCTAACTTTCCCATTGAACATGCACAGTGCTCTGATTTCCATCTATTACTTGTAAATTTTCTTTAAAATGTAGGTAGCTGCAGGAGACTCATTCATGTAACATCAGAGATTGACTGTGAGAATTGGAAAGTGGTCTCAGCCTAGTCATCAGCTACTAATTTGGAGCAAGAGCAAATGGAGAGAAGTAAATGTTTAATTCTCTGAGTTGCCACATTGACAAACCAGCAGTGTTAATGGTACAGCCCACAGCTTTGTGTCTGAGCTTTGAAGTATTTGGGAATCCTACAACTGGTTTAATTTGCCTCTTGAATAAACTCTAAGAACAAAAATATAGTGTAACCAGTCATTCTGCCTTATTTAGATTTCCCCTTAGTATAGCTGGGAAATGTATCTATTCAGATTACATATTTAGAATTCCTTCCTCTCTTCATTCTCTTGAAGTACCCATGGTATTTTTACTGAACAAAGAGTATTTCTTAAAATGTAGTATTTCTTACATTATGGGCCACGTTTGAACTGTCCTCTCTTTTATTCATTCAACACACATTTTAAAGTGCCTACTGTGTGAAAGTTACTGTGTCACATGTTCAGAAGGTAAATGAAAAATCTTCATCAGAAATCTTATACCCAAGAGACTTAAAGATTAAAGAAAACAGAGGGTATGCAGGACTGAAATACCAGGCAAAGTAGGAGTCCCACATGGAAGTGCAGGGAACAGTACAACAGCTCAGAAACACTTCCAGGGAGAGGATATTGAGGACCATTTCCTAAAAGAAGTCATTTTTAGGGTAAAAGAATAAGGTGACAATCGTTTGTACTGTG
>NW_008351958.1:1574771-1611084 GCF_000622305.1 Nannospalax galili | reverse complement strand
TGTGTGTGTGTGTGTGTGTGTGTGTGTGTGTGTGTGTGTGTGTGAAGCCATGTGGTATTTTTACAATGTGTTCTTGCTTTCTTCCTTACACAGAAAGTTCCCTGAAGGCAAGAAAGACTTCTATACACAGTAGGTTTCTTCTCTCTAATACCTATGACAGTACCTGGAATGTGTTCAATAAATGTTTGTTGAAGGGATAACTATTAATAATGAATTTGGTCATGGAGAGAATTCCAGGCAGCGACCATAGACAGCCCCTGATTACAGACAGATTCTTTTGATTCCATTGTTTGGCAAATACAGAAATCTTTCAGCTATGAAAAATAAAGCAATCTGTTTCTTGTTCCACTTTCTAGTTTATTTTTATTTGAAACAAACTTCCTTGTCTTCTCCCATGTCCTGCTCCATGAACTGCTGGGCATGCCTGCATACACGGAGAGATAACAAGGCTTGGGGTACACATTTCCTCTTCTCACCCAGGCTCCTCAGCAGCTTCCCAGCTGAGTCGGGGCTTCCTCCACAACCTCCCCAAAATGTGGGAATGTTTCCCCATGGCTGTGCAGAGGATTAATCACACTTGGGAAAGCACTGGGAGACATTCTGATGAAAGTCCCCACGGACCCACAAGGTATTAACGCGATGGAATGTTTAGAAAATCATACAGCTCAACTCCTTGCTTCAAACTTGCAAGATTCAGTTTTGAAGTGACTGCGATGTTCCCATTTCCAGCAGATCATAGTCCAGCACCAATCACAGCATGGGAAAAGGCTTGGCTTAGTGGGGAGAAGAAAGGGAAAACAGCCTGGAGCCTGCTTCACTTCACTATCTGTGCCGTGCTGCTGGGGATGGGGGGTGGGTGTGAGGGACAAGAATGTGGTAAATAACTAAAAGAAAGCGAGATTCAAAGAGGTTGGGGCACATAAAAGAACAGGGACTGTCCTTCCATTTAGAGACTACTTAAGACAGACTCTTCCCTGTCCTTTCGCCTCAGGTTTGTTTATAGAAGTTAAATGGCAGAAAAGAGCCTTTCATTTTAAAAAGGTTCTTAATGGCAAATTCATTTGATCCTGTTTGAGGGGTAATTAAAGTTAGGACAAACCTTGATCTTAAGGTCATTTTAATTAAAGATCCTAATTTTTACTCAGCAAATGTGGAGTGTCAGAGAGTGGTGTCTTCTTTAGAACTCTTAACAAAGTCATAGTCATGGTTATAACACCTTGTGTTCAATGACAGTTGGCACTTTGGATGTTCACATTATGAGCTATTGGATACTCATTGTACCTTAGCAAGGTCATAAACCCAATATTTTAATCTCCGTGTTACAAATCAGCACTACATGGCAGATGAAAAAAAAAAAAAAAAAAAACCCTGAGCTTGTAGTCTTCAGAGCAGCCCAGCTTGAAATGAAGAATACGTCTGTAAAGATCCCAAAAGTTCCACCAGAAAACTCCTAGAACTGATCAACACTTTCAGTATAGTGGCAGGTTATGAAATACACAAAAACTCAGTAGCCTTTCCATATACCAATAACAAGCAATTGGAGAAAGAATTCAGGGAAATGCTCCTATTTGCAATTGCTGCAAAAAACAAATTAAATAAAATATCTTGGAATAAATCTGACTGAAGACATCAAAGACCTCTACAATGAAAATTTCAAGTCATTAAATAAAGAGGTTGAGGAAGACCCTGAATAGCCAAAGCAACCCTGAGCACAAAGAGCGATGCTGGGGGGATTACTATATCAGATCTCAAAGTATACTACAGAGCAATAATCATAAAAACAGCATGGTATTGGCACAAAATAGACACACAGATCAATGGAACATCACTGAAGATCCATACCCAAATACACACAATTTCAGCCACCTGGTATTTGATTAAGGTGCCAAGAACACACAGTGGAGGAAAGACAGCATCTTCAACAAATGGTGCTGGTTCTGGCAAAATTGAATCTCCACCTGTAGAAGAATGAAACTAGATCCTTCTCTTTCACCTTGCCGAAAAGTCAGCTCCAAAGGATCAAAGACCTCAATGTGAGACTGGAAATCCTGAAACTATTAGAAGAAAATATTAGCAGTAACTTACAAGATGTAAGTATAGGAAAGGAGTTTCTAAGTCTGACAGAAGTTGCTCAGGAATTAAGGTCAGCAATAAACAAGTGGGACCTCATTAAACTAAAAAGCTTCTGTACACAAAAAGAGACAATCAAAAAAGTGAAGAGAAAACACACAAAATGGGAGAAAAAAATTTCATCAGTGACACATCTGACAGAGATTTAACATCCAGAAAATATCAAGAACTCAAAAAACAAAGAATCGAGAAACCAAATGACCCAATTAAAAGATGGGCTAAAGATCTAAACAGAGAGCTCTCAAAGGACGAAGTAAACATGGCTAAGAAAAATCTCAAAAAGTGTTCAACATCGTTAGTAATTAGGGAAATGCAAATTAAAACCACCCTAAGATATCACCTCATCCCAATCAGACTGGATAGGATCAAGAGAACAAATAATAACAAATGCTGGTGAGGATGTGGAGAAAGGTAAATGCTCAATCACTGCTGGTGGGATTACAAACTTTTGCAACCTCTATGAAAAAGTGTGGAGAACTCTTAAAAAACTAAAAATGAACCTACCATATGATCTGTTTATACCACTCCTTGGCATATACCCAAAGAACTCATCCTATTGCAGAGACACTTGTACATCCATGTTTGTTGCTGCTCTTTTCACAGTAGCTAAGAGATGGAAGCAACCTAAGTGCCCTTCAACTGATGAGTGGTTAACAAAAATGTGATATATTTACACAATGGAGTTCTATTCAGCAGTAAACAATGATAAAATAATGAAATGTGCAGGTAAAATGGATGGATCTAGAAACCGTTTATACTAAGTGAGGTAACACAGACTCAGAAAAACAAACGACATATGTTCTCCCTCATATGTGAATCCTAGGACTAAATCCTTTTAAATTCTAGGTCCTTGTAATAAGATGATGCTACACAGCAGTCCCTTCTGCATGAAATAACTACCATCATCGCAAATTTAGCTGAGCCTGATTGCTAAATGTCGTCACAATTGGGCTTGTTGACAGTTCTGCTCATTCATTAAAGGAGGACCAAGCAGAGTCATTGGACCCTCACCGGAATGTCCAGCCACCTTTCCCAGCCAACTGCATGTAATTTGGCCCTAATCACACATGGCCTCCTGGATTTGGGGAGGGCTAAAGTATACAATCCAGGGAAGGCTAGGAAGAGAAAGCTTGACCCATGCTGGGTAAAGGCTTTCCATTGTGCATACCCTCAGTTCATACATACACCTCAGCAATCCCTCAGTTATCTCAGTAAGCTCAATAAATTCATTGACTCCCCAGTAAAACTTTAGCCAAACATTGGCTTGATACTAGAACCTTAAAAGGGAATACACATTGTTTAGCATCCCCAGAAAATAAGTTTCACAAAAGATGGAAAATTTATTTGCTAATGCTATTGTGTCTCATAATTATTAAAAAAGAAAGAAAAGAAAATGAGAAGGATAAAAGAATATGGGAATGGAGATATTTTCTAAAGTAGAAAAAATGAGAAAGCCTAAGCAAGTGATGAAGGTCTGTTTAGGTTTGTTATGATATATAAAGGATGAAACAAAAATAATATACAGATAATCTTTAAATTTCTATGGTCATAGTTTAGTCAACCAGATATATATCTAGTCAAGGTTTATCTGAGAATATTTGGTTTTTTACCCAAGCCTTATCTACATAACACATGATAATTAAAAGTACCAGACTGGTGGAACTAACCTTATTGGATATTTAACAGCCATGGTTTGAGGCTTATACTAATGTGGTCAGAAGGACTTATAGGACAATTTTTGCCCCTTGACCTCCAAGGTCAACTAAGTTCCAGGCACTATGGAGCGTCTCTCAAAATGTCCTATAATTGTGGTGAGTCACCTGTCCTCTTATTCAGGGTGGACATGGGCCTCTTAGCAACATCCTCTGTTCCAAAGACCAAAAATGTCAAAAGTATTTGGGAGCTTGTAGCTAATCCTTAAAAGATTTTAGGGTTACCTCTTCAGAGGGGGGAATGTTAGAGTAGCCAAAAGCCCCATAAAAATAAATAAATTAATTAATTAAAGAAGAAGAAAGAGTACATGAAGTTATCAGAAAAAAATGATAGGGAGATATGGGAGGATTTGGAGGGGAGGGAGTGGGCATGGATTTGAGCAAAACCCTTATATCATGTATGAAATTCTCAATAAATTAGTTATTTAAAAAAAGAGAAGGAAACAGAGAAAAAACAGACTCAAGGTAAATACACTGATTTCCTAGAAGTGCTCATTTGTAAGAGAGACTTCAGACAGTTGTTTCCCTCAACCCTTTCACCAGTCTTACCAAACAGCATGATGATTCATCCTTACAGGTGATTTCTGTCCATTGGCATTTTCCAAAACATTACAGAACTTGGACACTCAGAAAGGTGACCCTACTACGTTAAAATAACCGTCAATCCTGTTCTTTAACCACATTGTTATTTATTCAGCAACACAGATTTATTCAGTGTGTGAAGTACTATTCTAGGAACTTTAGAAACATGGTTACCTTGTGATGTTTACCTGCTAAACACAGTGCTAGATGAATGGCCCTGGGTTCTGTGTGTATGTGCATGCACATGCACTCACATTCCTACTGAGACTCCATGGGAACAGCCAGTCTGATCTGTTTGAAGTGAATCACTAGGATGTAAGTTCCTAAGTAGAAGGAGCTTATGTGTTTTGAGTACATCAAGCACTATTCACAAGGCCACTGCCAAGATTCCACTGCACCCTGTAGTTAGAGTCCAATGACTACATCTTGAAACTAGCAGCCCCAGGGCCTTTCACCTAAGTATAATTTCTTAACCTATAGTCATGGTCTTAGACTTCACTGTTAGGAAAAAAGATAAATCAGTGCTATAGCTATGAGTATTCATATTAATATGTATATGCATGTTTTGTCTATAGCCCAAAGAATTAAGTGATCATGTTCTAAACTTAAAAATGTTTATATTTCTGGGCTGGAGAGACAATGGCTCAGTGGTTAAGAGCGCTGGTTGCTCTTGCAGACGACCCAGGTTTGACTCCCAGCACCTACATGGTAGCTAATAACAGTTTGTAACTCCAGTTCCAAGGATCTGACACCCTTTTCTGACTTCCTCAGGTACTGCACAGCACAGGTACACTTACATACACGCAGGCAATACACTCATACACATAAAAGTAATAAATTTTAAAAATGTTTATGTATTTCTTTGAGTTCACCTTAGCTGATGCTCAAAAACATAAAAATTATACACACAGAATTCACCATGTGTACACAGTGTGATGCTTAAAACAAGGTAAACATCCTATCTCCTTAAATACTCGTCATTTCTGTCTACTTTCCTAAAGAGTAAGCTGTGTTTCGTAGACATGAGTACTTACAAGGCTTTGTGCAATTCTGCCAGTAACTGTCTCTTAGGTAATTTTCAGAGTGCTATGCTACCACACAAATATTTTCTTTCTTTCTTCCTACTCCACTTTTTAAATGTTAATTGATTTGCTCCATGAAATACCCTGTAAAATGGCCAGATGTTGTAAGAGAATCTTGATAGTATGGGAATTCAGCAGGAGATGCAGGCAGTACAGAACGATCCTCAGGTTTCTCCACTCTCAACTGAGTCCAGACAAAGGCTTCCACTTTAAGTGGGATTAAGACAAATCTCTTGGATTTCACTGGTAATGTCTAAAGAAAAGAAAAAATTGCCCATCACTCCTGCCACTAAACACACTAAATGGAGGTTTGTAAACACAGAAATTACTCTGGAATGTCAGTCAAGAGACCTAGGCTAATTTTGAGCTCTGTCATCTGTGCAACCTGGACCAGTCACGCACACTCTGGATCTCACACTCTTATCTATCAAGACAGATGTTGGACGTGGCAAGTGTGCTTCCAATGGTTAGTGCTGGTGCTTTGATACTCAGTCTATCAGCGAGAGGGCTGAGTGGCAGTGTACTCAAGGATGAAGGGAAAGCAGTAAATAAGTGTGTACATAGCATAGCTGCTTAGTTGAGAACCTAGTGTGATTTCTGCTCACAGCGTCTCCCATGTTCACTCACTTGAGGAAATGACGAGTCAGTAGAATTTTATGTCTTTCAATAGGACAAGGATTTTACTATAGACTTTTAACATAGATTCATTGTCTGAGAAAGTACTATTTAGGAGACCAGTGGGAAGTTGGTGCTAAGCATCAGAAAAGACCCAGGGGGGTCTGCATTTAAAACAGATAGAGTTTTGAAGACATTCCTGGGAAGCAAGAGAACACGGCTAGGAGAAAAGAGGTAGACCGAGAAATCCAAGGTGACCAGTTTGAGGGAGGAATTCCACATAGACAAGGATTCTCAAACTTGAACATGCATTAGAATCACCTGGAGGGCTTATTAAAACATAGATTGATGGGCTCTACACTTTTGAGATCTGAGCAGGGTCTGAGGACCTGAATTTCTAGCAGGAAATACTGTTGCTACTCTGGAGACCATGCTTCGACAGTCACTGGTATGGGACTTACCGGAATGAAAGTTCTTTGAAAAGGAAAATAAACTGATGGTCTAACTTCTAAGTACGTGTGATTTGAGGAACCTATGTGACACGTAATGTGTCTTTTTGAATCTATCACTTCATTACATATAAACTCCTAGAGAGCAAGTGTATGTTTAGTTCACACCTTATGCCTAGTCCCTAGCACAATGCTGCATATCTAATACTCAGTTAAGGATCTATTAAACGAATGAAAGAATATTGAATCAATCCAGGTGTCAATGACCAGAAGAAAACTAGAAATGCATATCCGTGAATTCACGGTGTTGACTGTGAGTGACTGCAAAGGGCTGATGATACAACCCACAAATAGGATCTCTTGGGTTTGGAGAGACAGCTCGATGGCTGAAAGTGTGGACTACTCTTAGAGAAGACCCAAATTTCATACCCAGCACCCACATCAGGAGGCCACAACTGCCTGTACCTCCAGTTCAGAGACGCCAACGCCCTCCATGAGTACCTACACTCGTATACACATACATGCACACACAGACACACATGTACAGACTAATGATAAATCTTTCTTTTTAAAATAATTTGTAATTTGAGCAATCAGTACACAACATGCACATAGGGCAAGTGATGTGTTCTAAGAGTATGAGAAGCAAATGTTGAAGGAGAACCCACGGGAATATTAAAGGGAAGCTGAACTAGGTGATCTGTCAGTGCCTTCCAAACCCTACTATATGGTACAAAATGCTGAGGAGGAGAGAGAAATGATGGGTCTGTATGACATTGAAATGAGGGATATAATACTTGAAGGGAGCTTCAGAGCCAGTCAAACTTTATTTCAAAGTGGGAAATGACAAGCATTACAAAAATACAAGAGTTGAGTCACTATAGGGAATAAGGTCACGAGCCAGGACACTGATGCAATCCCTGCCATGGCCCTAACTCATCTGCCTATCAGAGTGAATGGATGATCTCTGTTGCCACTGACAACACAGCTCTACCCGAGGTGACCGCTCTTCTCTCTTCCTCCTCATTAATGAAGTGATTTGCCTTTATGAGGAAACAAAGATCTTGTCAGTTATGATGGGACTTATGGTAAAGCCAATTCTGGCATCAGAAGAAGACAGGCATCCTTTCACACTGGCACACATACCTCAAATGGACTCTGTTTTCACAAAGAAAGCATATACCTTGTCAACATCTTACTGAGAAGAGGAAAATTTTAACAGTAAAGGAAACCTATGATCTGGTGGTGACAGAACATGGTCCTCTTGAGTTAGACGACACTTTTACCTCTGCTACTGAGTTAGAAATGTTTTAGAAATACACAAAGGATTTTAAAAAATAGAAGCTTGCAGAGCCAGCATCAGGGAGAACTGCTAGTTTAAATAACACATGAAAAGTATTTATGAGCCCTTTTTTTATGAGGTGGTCAAAGAAAAGACCATCCAGCATGTAACACTAGACTGGCTGAAGAAGAAAGCATTTGCAAACCACATTGGAGAGTTAAGCATGAATGGAATTTTATTTCAGTCTCTATTGCTTATTTAAATGAATGGTGTTTTCAGATGGGGTCTAAATGATAATACAGATCACGATGAGGCTTGCCAGGAAGAACATATACTAGTCTATTATTCAAAGAATGTTTCTAGGTAATGTTGAAATAATCTGAAATATATAGGTTTGGAAAAAGGGGGTTTCTGGAAGGGGTATGTGGTTATAATAGGCCCAAGTCCATTTTGAATTTTGTGGACTGAACATTCTGTTCAATCAGGGTGTTGGAATGACTCTGTGTTCAGCAAATGGGGAGGTGATCTATTGCCAATACAATCAAAGAACTGTCCCCGCAGAACCTCACCAGACTGTAACACAGGGTGTGAGAGCTACAAAATGTGCCGTCTTCACTTACTCAATTATACCAACCCACTTCTCCACAGAGTACATGCCTGAGCTTGTTTTCTCCTAAGTGGCAATGGGCCTGAGCTAATGCCCTTACCATCTCCTTTCTGGACTTCTTTGTGACAAGGATCATGCCCTGCTGTGTGACGGCTGGCAAAGGTTATGGGTTGGTGAATACAGCCATGGAGTAGACAAGGATAACTGGCCCCCAGAGGCATTAAACTGAGATCCTTGGCCTCATGAATTCCCTGTCTTATAACGAGCATCTGCCTTGTGAGTTGTATCAGTAACAAATTGTACCAGTAAAGTGTTCCCTCAGGCCACCAGTTGATTGAGCTCCATAGCTGTGTCAAGAGTATTGATGTGTTGAGCCATTAAATGAATGCTAACTGCTCCTGGCCATTCACTCATTTATTCCATAAATACTGATTGAGCACAGACTACGTCCTTCCTACTCTGCTAGGGTATAACCAAAGTTTCATAATTTCCCACCAAAGTGTTTTTGAATAATACAAAAACAACACAATGTACCAAATCTGCAGTTAGTCATTTCTGGATTAGAAAAGAAAGCATTTTTCTGTTTAATAATTTAAAATCAAACCCATAGTTCACTTAGCAGGATTTCTTCTTAGAAAGCCCACATTTCAAGTTCAGAAGCATCAAGCCAGGTTGCATATTTTATAAATCCCATACTTACTGGAGGTACCACTGAATTCAATTTAGAAAAGGAAATAACAATCTTAGTTTGTCATTTTTATATCTACACAATAGCTTTAAAATATTAAGAAGGTAAGGAAAAAGGAAATCAGGATTAAGGAAATTTGGTTTTCAGTAAATTCAGTCAAACCATTAAATCACTTTTCATTCCCTTTTCTAGAACCAAACCAATTCTATTATGAATTTCCCTTTAAACCTTCACTTCCTTTTCTCCTTGCTCATCTGTCTTCCTCACCCCCAATTCTTGGTTTGCCGTGACAGGACAGTGGTGGGAATGATGAATGCACACCAGCCATCTGCATTCTGCCCACTTAAAAAGCAGTGTGCAGTGCAGCCTGGCACTCATACAACCCCCTGCGTCTCTGACGCCTGTCCTCCACCTCCCTGTCCTTCCTCCACACCACCAGATGGAATAGTAGTTTACCAGCAGGAGGGAGCTCCATCCTGTGACTGCTTCTACACAAGGCCCATGGATACCAAACAAGTAGGTGTCTCTATTCAACAGTCATCAAATTCAACCCAAGGCAAATGATCACTTCTTTATCCTGGGACTAGGATGTGTGTAGTTTCCATAAAGTGGAGGCTATGGTGTAATTTGCTTTTATGATAAGTTCATCTAGGGCTGGGGAGATAGCTGGATTGCACAGTAGGTAAAGGGCTAGTCCTACAAGCATGAAGATCTGAATTTAATCCCCAGAACCCACCTAAAAAACACTAGGCTTCGTCCCAGCACTCAGGAGGAAAAGGCCATCGGATCTCTGTGAGATCAAGGCCAGCTTGGTCTACATAGGGAGTTCCAGGCCAGCCAGAGCTATTGCAAGATGCTGTCTCAAAAAAAACAAACCAAAACCAAAACAAAAGCCAAACTAGGCACGGTGGTGCACTCCAGCAGTAGAGGAGGCATAGGCAGATTCGCCTAGTCTACTGTGTGAATTCCAGGTCAGTGAGAGACCCTGTCTCAGTAAAAAAGGTAGAACAACAACTGAAGTGTACCTCCGGTCTTCACATGTATGTAAACATATGTGCATGAGTACCTGCACACAGGCAAACAGACACACATGTACACACACACACACACACACACACACACACACACACAGAGTTAATTTTCAATTCTGCCCTTTTCACTAAAGCAAACAAGGTTCAAAATAAATTCTGCCATGCCAAATACATACAAAATAAAAACAGGATGCTATTTCCATTTTCTTTATAGTGGCCTTTGCCACAATAGGTAGATGCTGAAGTCTCAGCAGCTAGTGTAGCCTTTGCTTAAAGTTCAAAGCCCACTGCCACATGGTGGGAGGGAGTTTCAGTCTGATTGTGGAATTCCAGTCATATTTGAAATGGAAGAACTTATATTTTTCTTTTCAATTAACCTATCTCACGGTTTGGCAAACAATCTCTGCAAACTCTCAACAGTGTTTGATTTTTCCATTAAAACAAACACATCTCAGCTCACAGCTGCTCGATTAACTGGAGGTCACTCTATTGGACTTTGTGCCCAAATTTTTCAATTTTCTTTTTAACATTTGAATCCAAATGCAGCCTCAGTTTCTCCTGGAATATTTTTGGGTTATCTAGTTGTAATTCTATTCAGTTTGTTCCAGCAGCTTAGAAGTCATGGATGTTAAATCTACCAGCATTTTCCCAAGAAGCCACCTCACTGTATCTTCAACAGGGAGGTGATCCAACATTATTTATGAAGCAAAACTTCCAGCAGTATCAATTGGTCATCACTGTAACTATGAAAAACACACACTGTTGGTCTTGGCTCCCTTGACAACTCAGTCTGGAGCTATAGTTTTTGATATACGATTTTTCCATTTGTGGCTATTCCATAACCAAGAGAAGAATTCCAGTTCCTAGTCTTAGCCACTGGTAGGCCATAATTCAGTCATTCATGGTAGCATGTCTCTTCTGTGTGAGGGCCACACTAGGTGCTAAGCTATTTGGGTTTTCCAGGTGGTATGGTCACTGAAGTATCCAGGGACCTCTAAAAATAGAACAACTCTTGACTTTTCTTGTCAACTTTTCTGTTATAAATTTCGAGAGTCATGGAATCCCTTGTTCATTTATTTACAATAGCTCCCAACTTTGAGACAGGCACCATTCAAGGTCCTGGGGTCATTCATCTTGCAGATACCATTGTGCACATCCTTAAATCTTTATGCATTTTGTCAAGTTCATTTTCTATAGGCACAGCACAGGTCAATACATCCAAAAAGCCTATGGGTTGCCTGGAGCTAGCTAGAATGGGATCGGTTGGCATATTTCACACAAGGAGAAATCATCTCTCTGCTTCTAACACACATGAATGCACAGTCTACCAAATTGGTAATGTGCCGTCAGAAGTATCAGATTTGAAGATGGACTGTGGTAATGTGATGTTTCCCCAGGACTTCTAAACACTCCCAGCTGCCAATGCCCCCAAGTACACAAATGTCCCTTCTAGAACTGAGCTATGGGGTAGGGAGCTATGGTGAAGGTCACAGGTCATTTATTATGCTGATGACATTTACAAATATCCCTCAAAATAATAGGGGGTGTAAGGTGATGGGTAATGATTTTAGTTAAATCTTATCACCTTGAGCAAAATGAAGGATGATGTAAGAAATACTGATTTGTAAAGTGACTTTGGAGTCACACTGGCCTGAGTTCTAATTCTGACTACATGGCTCAGCACCTGAGCATCTTGTACAAGCTCCCTAATCTGAATCTCAACAAAGAAGATGGTACAGAGCTAAGACGGAAATTTCATAGTAAGACCCACAATTTTTAACAAACAGTATATATTAATAACTGTTGTATATAAATGTACAGAAAGGAGCATGCATGTGCAAATGCATATGTGTGAAATAGATACACTCACCAAGTATACACTATAGTTAAGGATCCAAATTGCTTCATTCTTCAATGCTATAAGTAATTCCCTGGCTTAAGAGAAACTTATGGTAGAGTCCTATTTTTTAATTCTTTGACAGTTTCATGCATGTATATACTGAACATAGGTCATTTTATCCCAGCAACCTCCTCCCATCCTCTTCTCTTTCCCATCAAAGCCTTTCTTCCTAACAACCCCTCTCCTTCTCTGATGTCCTTTCATTTCAATCCACTGAGACTAGTTATGGTTGCTTACCTGAGCATGAGTAGAGAATTATTTACTCAAACACAGGCAACTAATCAGTGTCTATACCACTGAAGAAAGTGACACCCCTTCTTCAGTACCATTAAGAGGCCATTGCCCCTCACTAAGGACTGGGATCTCCCCAACCATGATAAAATGGAGATGGGCCCAAGTCTCATGGGTCTCATGGGAGATGGGTACAAGTCTCATGCAGGCACACAACATGGCAGTTACTTCTTGAGTGCAATGGTTCTGTCATATTCAGAAGACGTCATTTCACAGCAGTCCTCCTTAACCTCTGGCTCTTACATGCTGCCCTCTCTGTCTTCCTTGAGTCATGGAGACGGTGATATAGAAGTCCCATTTAAGGACAAGCATACCATAGTCATTTATTCACTGTACTTTGACCAATTGTTAAGTCTCTGCATTAATCACTGCCCACTATAGAAATAGGCTTCTCTGATGAGGGCTGAGAGGGGCACTAATCTATGGGTATAAAAATAAGTATTTAGAAGACATCATGTCTATTTAACAAAACAATAGTAAGTTCTCTGCTTTGGGCTACCTTGCCTCCAGGCACAGGCTCTTGACCAGGTTCCAGTATGAGGCAGGAGTTACGACCTGTAGGGTGGGCCTCAAATCCATAGATTTCTATTTTGATGGCTAACTCGAAGAATCACTTATCACTTGCAATATTTGCAATAAAAGAGAAAAGTTATATTAAATTTGTTTAAAAACCCTCTTATACAACGCTGTGTTCTTGTGCTATTCTAGGTGTTAAGAAACCCAAGACAGATGCTATGCCTAACTTGGTGACTGACACAAACTAGGGGCTCAATAGTGTTAGAAATCTGTCCTTTTCTCACTTACTAGAGCAAAAGTGTGTGTCTCGGTGCCTGTCTTTGAAGTAACATGGCATATCTAGGTCAGAGGTCTGTAGTCTGCAGCAATAGGAAAGTCTCCATAGTGACCCAACCTATTCTTTGATCCTGCTGTCAGCTGGCTACATTCTTTGTGAAAGGCACTGGCCCAGCAGGGACAATGAACCTCAAGTTCTTTATTGCTGTCTTTTAACCCCAGGTTGGACTGATTTTTAGCTGATTTTTACTAACTATATATTTTTTTAAAAGGTTGTTTTTACACTTCCTATGTATGTCCAATTTGTTGTTAAAAGGCAGGATTCCAATCTCACAGTCAGAAAATGTGGTGCTTAGGGTGGCAGTTATAATACTGTGACTATATTTCTCAAACCATAAATTGACATGTGGTCTGACAAGCATAAAGTATACTTTTGGAGACAGTGGGATAGAATATTTGAAATCAGAACTGGAAAATTTGGGACATATGAAGGCTATAAATAGTGGGCAGAGACTGGGGTGGTTCCAGCAGAGCTCAATTCCTACTAAGAACCACATAATTAGCCAGACCCCAGTTGTTATATGTATAAATACTGGTATATACAAGAGGCAATTTAAACCAGCATGGTAAACAAGCCGTGCCTGCGCCAGAGGCCTGCCTGGCACACACACTCCTTGTTCCCAGAGCTCTGAAAATCCACATGCAGGATAAGGCTGCCCTTCAGCAACTGACAGTACAGCTGGGAAACAGCCATTTAGAGCTAATCACACATGCCCAGAGCAGTATGTCCACCGATATGAAAAGATGAGTTTTGATTGGCATGTCTTCCTTCCTGCAAGAGGAAGGTAGGATGGTTTTACGCGTGAAGTTTTAAAATGTGCATGCTTCTTCCCAGGGAGAGACTTGACTTTATTATTCTAATCAAGGCTAACAGAACAATACTGGATTATAACAACACAGAGGCAGTGCTGGGGATGAAGGTCAGGGGTAGAACACTTGCTTAAGAGAAAACAATAGTGGGAAGGAATAGCAGTTAACAAGCCTGTCCCAGAACAGAGCCGCAGGAAGTCATGTACTTTTAAAATTGTGACATTGCTATTAGGAATAAGGTGCAACAGCTCTGCAAAGCACAAGGACCAGACGATGACTTTTCCAATACAGGGTGGCAATAAGTGAGAAATGTGTAGGACAGAAACACGGATTTATCAGATTTGTGGCAAGAAGAACCCCACTGGTAATCATTAATCGTAACTGGTGCATTTCAGACAATTTATCTGAGCCACTCTTTCCAGTGAGGACATGAAAGCTAAGGAACATAAAGAGAAAGAAATTTGCCCAACTTCAAGAATTTTCAGTTGTATAGTCCCAGATTAAATCCAAGTCTTCTAACTCCAGATTCCAGGTGCAACATTCAAAGCAAGAGGAACAATGTATCCTGCAGGACCAGAATGGAGACTCTTCTCCCAGGCCTATGCTTCCTCCTCACAACATAGGCATCACAATCACTGAGGAATATTCTAGAAATAGAGATGGCCAGCCCCCATCCCAGAATTTCTGATTTAGAGGCCTGGGGCTTTGTATTCTGAAGACACTCCTCCACCCACACTGACAGTTCATACACACTACCTATTACGCACTTGACACATTCAGCTGTATCTGGCTGAGTTTGCACTTAGTGAACAGGATTAGGAATCAACATCTAACATTACTATTTAACATCTGTTGTTTGCCCAAAGTAAACCCACCTCCAAGGCTCATGCACAAGTGGCTGTGTGGCCCCTGTTCCTTAGTGGTTTAGGCATTCACCAAAATACCTTGAGATTTTCATAAAATTCCAAATTCACTCCTAGAGATTTTAAATTCAGTTGATTTGTGGGTGACACATTCTTGGTCAATTGTAATAAGCCAAATTAGACTCAAAGCCAGGTTAAAGAGCCCTTCTCAGCTCCCAGGATAGCCAAGTTATGAAAAACTGGAGGGGAGAGGCCGCAGGGAGGGTGTAGGTGTGGCTATGCAAACACTATGGGAACACAGCTCAGGTAGCTTTTGGTAAACAGAATATGTAAAGTTAAATGTATGGCATATGGACTTAAACAGTAGAAATGTCTAGAACATAAATATAAATTAGTATAGAAAGGCACAAAAGATGAAGAAAATAGGTGAGTCGATTTCCAAAATCTTCATTTGAAACTTTTGGTGTTGCTACCATGGAGATGGGCATGAAAAGGAAATTAAACCAGAAGATTTAAGCCCCATATTCCTGTATGGCCTCAGTCTCAGCAAGTACCCATTGTTCAAAGTCTCAAATGAAATAGGAAGAATGGGGTTGATCATGTTAGCTTAACCTTTAGGTTTGGTCCCAGAAAAGAACAGGGTAATAGGCAAAAAGTATCCTTTGTGTGGGGGGAAGGGATCACTCTTTATTCAGATATCTAAGTGTCATTTTTCATCATTCTCACAGTATCTAATTTACTATACTACTAAGTAGTTCCTTTTAAAATTCAAACAGTAGTATTTAGAGGTCAACACCACACATCAGAAAACACTGCCAAATAAGAATGATATTCTAATAACATGATGTTCTAGTCCAACTTTCTGTTGCTGTGATAAAACACTGACCAAAGCAACTTGGGAAGGAACAGGTTTATTTGGCTTATACTTCCATATCACATCAAAGTCCAACATTGAGGGAAGTCAGGGCAGAAACCTGAAGTTCTTAGAAACCATGGAGGAATGTTGTTTACTGGCTTCCTTCTCTAGCTTGGTCAGCTACTTTTCTTATATAGCCAAGCCCAAGCGCCTAGGGATGGCACCACCCACAGAAGGCTGGGCCCTCCTACATCAATTAACAATTAAGAAAATGCCTCACAGACATGGCTATAGGCCAATCCAATAAAGATAATTCCTCAATTGAGATTCCCTCTTTCCAAGTAACTTTAAGTCAGGTTGACAAAATCTAACCAGTACACATGACATGGACAGAAATGATGGCTCATTCTCCAGAATTAGTTTCCAAAGGTTTTGTGTATATGCATGTGAGTATATGTGTGTCTGTGCATGTGGAGACTGGAAGTCAACCTAGGTGTCATTCCTTGAGAGCTGTCTACCTTATTTTTTGAGAAAGGGTCTCTCAGTATCCTGAAACTTACCAATTAGGATAGGCTGGCAGGCCAGTGAACCCCAGGGATCCACCTGTCTCTACCTCCACTCCTGGCTTTTTATAAGGGTGCTGGAGATAGAATTCAGGACCTCATGCTTGTGAGGCAAGCACTTTATGGACTAAACTATCTCTCCAGCCCTAGTTTCCAAAGTTTAGAAAGACATAGTCATTTGTTACTTTAATATGAGAGAGGTAGAGAAGTGCAAAATAAAACAGAACCACAAAGCTTAAAATAAAAAAAGTCACAGTGTTCTCCTACTGAGCTAATGAGAAATACATAGCAATGTTCGTTTACCTGACCAAAAGCTATTCCTGACCTGCTTCTTTCTGACCATTATCGACTTAGGCAAAAGGCTTGGCTTCAACGCCTCAATTTCTCAACCTGAAAAATTGGGTAAGAGAAAGAAGGGGGGATATGGGTAGATGAGAGACACCACATCTGTGCTCTGCTTATGCTCTAATTGCAAACTACCCACAGTTATTACATTCTGTTTTATGTACTTTATAAGAGTCAGATGTGGAATTCCCTGTGGTAGTGGTTGTTTTAACTCTCTAGAGACTTGAAGGCAAGTTGGAACTAAAAGGAAACTAAAGAAATAGGTTTTAAGAATTAAACGTTTTGAATATTTCCCTTTCTAATTTGTTTCATAGAGAAACAGAGCACAGACTATCATCGGTAGAGGTCTTTCAAGTATGCCGTAATCACATGCACATTGCAACACCATCGGTGAGGGGTAGATGTGCAATTAAATGCCAAATTAAGCTCAAGGAGACCCTGCATTCTGTCCTGTGTGACTTCGCCCTCAGGAGAGCACACAGTAGTAGGCGTCTGTCTTGCCTATAGGTTCTTTAAAGTGTTTAACTGCCATGAAAGTATAACTGTGTACCCAATTAGGGGTGTGAATTCTAGGTGGGAGGATGATCTTTGGTCTTATTCCCTTCCATGCTGCCCAATTTCTTAATACCAACCAGGAGGAGCACATTGCTTCCTCTGTCACCCTGGGGATCAGTGACATGTACAGGATGGATTATAAAACAGTCTTCAAATGGCTGAGGGAGAAAAAGTCAAATCTGTGACTATGCAATCCCTCTTTATGGTTCTTCAACATGGTTTTATCTATTCCTTAAGTAAGTGATTGATAGCTATTCTCAGTTATTGCCCTACCACTCTGAAGAAAGGTTGGTAGGGTGGGCAATGAGAAAAGAAAGATCGGCTTCTTTTACTCTCCTCTTTCCAATACAAATCCTGATCAGGTTCTTTTGAACAGAGATGGCATGTTACCAAGAAAGGCCCATGACTAGGACCCCCTAGCATATGGTCTGAAAAGGTCCTGAGGTAAGGTATTCAAGATTCTACATGTGGAAGTCACAGATAACTCATCATCCTCTCACCTATTTCCTTCAGTAACTCTTTAAGTCAGGCCAGAGTCAGTGCCGAGACAGGCTGGATGAGAAAGGCCAGTGCCAAGGGCTACTCAGACTCGAGACAAAAGAGTGAGGTGTGCTTTCCTAGGGATGGCTAAAGGAGGGCAGGGGCAGAGGTTCTAAGTGTAATTAGAAACTACATTACATATCTAGGCTTTACTGATGTTTTTGCAAAGGGTTGAGGAGAGCAGGCAGGAAGAGTAAGTGGAGGAACAAGAGATAAAATAGCATGTCACAGCCATGGCCGGGGTTCTTAGGGGGTAAGCATTAGGGAGATGGTAGGCAAACAGAACTTGTATTACAGAGGAAGTAAATACAAGGAATCAGAGGATGATCCAGAGCAAAGCAGGGGAAGCCAGAGAACTCAAGTTTGAATCAGAGAACGAGGGAACAAGGTAAGAGTGCTGTGACTCTTCAATTAAACTTTACTGACCAAACACTGTCTATCAAGTGTTGATTTTAGACATTGATATGAATAATTAAAAAGTAAGCTAGCTAATTAAAGTAATGGTCAGGAGGGATACTAGACACGCCCCTGTGGACTCTGGGCATCTTTTAGCTGCCTTTGCAGATTCCAGCATCTGCAATGACGTGTGAGTGGTTTCGGCTGGGGGAATCCGAGTGCTGTTGGAACAGGGCTCCAGCGGGCACACCAGGCCCCATCTCTGTGGTCTCTGTTTACTCAGTTCTCCTTTGTTTGTCCAGGCTGCTGTGTTTCTACATTCCCAGCCTTATTTAAAAAACAAAACAGGGCTGCCTTAACATGTCTTGCCTCCTTCCTAGTTGGCTGAAGAACAAACATTCCAGCTGTTGGTATTTCATGCCTCACCATGAAATAGGGCTTGACCTTTCACTGGCAGAGCTGTCCCCATGGTGTGCTGGCACCCCGCTCTCCAGTCCTGTCTCACCAACTTGTTCTTTGCTCCCACCAGGGGAGCTCGATGTGACACTGCCGTGAGTCATGAGCAAAACAGTTGAAGTGGTGAAATGGCAGCCACAGTCTCAGAGAGAAATGTAGTGGTTATGTCTCAACATAAAACATCAAGATGTATTTATGAAATGGTCTGAAATGCTTTGGAATTTATTCTTCTCATCAAAAAAAAAAAAAAAAATACAGCATGGGTATGTGGTACTAGTAATATGGCAGGAACCGGAGACACTGTCTCTCTTAGGATACTTCTAATTGTGGACAAGTAATAATATGGATTGCTACTGAAGGAGTAGACTGAACAGTAGTGTGGCTTACGTTATCAGTGACCTGCCACTGTAAATCGTTTTGGGGATCATAATTAATGGTTACTAAAGGGATCTGACCTATTCATATGATTTTTTTCTAACTAAAATATTGAGTCAGGATAGCTATTGCCTGAATAGCTTGAACTGGAGAAAATTTGGAGCTGAAGCTTCATGGTTTTCTGGAGAATCTATCTCACCAGGGACACAGGAAGAATGTTGAAGTAGAGGAATTTGCTACCTAGAAAAACAGAACCATGACGAGCTGGTTATCTTGGAGCTTTAAGTATCAAATGGGTTAAAAAGAATCAAGAAAATACTTGGGTTCCCCTTGCACACTGTGACAGACACTGTTGCTTTGGTCTTTGTTCTCATAGGCAGGCCACGCAACTAATCCTGTCCCAAAGTGCCACGGGCTCCAGGCTGACTATGGTCCTTCAGGTCCTTGTCTTCTCTCGCTGAGTCACTCAGTGGATTCAGCCAGTAGTTCTTTTCCTCATGGACACATGTTTCAGAGTAATCTAAATGACAGCCATTTGTCCATTAACCTCAAAGCTAAAGATTCCATAATAGCCACTGACTGACTTCTAGATTTCAACGTCTTGCCTTGATAGTTGTCACTCTCACAAAACAGGGAATATCATAGGCACTCACTGAACAGGCATCAAGGAGTCATTGAGGTAATCCATGGGAAAACTGAACACTAGAGACCTTCCTCATTCCTCCAAATGACTAGAAGCTTTCATGTTCACATACAGATTATCCCATTTGAAAGCTAGAGGTCCTTCTTGTCTCCCAGACTGCCTCCTTGAATGAAGCAAACTACTGCAAATTCCTCCTTCAAAGTCTTCTAGAATCAGCACTCCACATATATTTCCAGTTGGATCTCCCCAACCCTATCTTTTCTTTTGGTCAAAATAAATTGCATCAAGTTCCTTAGATAGGCCCAGATCTACCCTGGGTCCCACACAATCTTTTCTTCTGGCCTCAGCTCTCAGAAGGTTTCATCACTTTTAAATTTTACTCAGTAGTTTGAGATGCAGCATGATAAATAGCTATTCTTTCACTGTATCTTCTTAGAAACAACCCTGCACCACTAACAAACCAGGTAGAAGCCCCTTCTGCCTCCTCAGCCCCTCCTAAGGGCCCTGTATCATGTCTGTGACATAGAACAGGCATGGCTGCAGCTTAGAAATCAGAGATCTTTATTTTTTTACTTATTTCTTAAAACACAAGAACTCTGAATCCCCATAGCATTATTTTAAGAATTCACTTATTTAACAAATGGAAAAGAGCTCAGAAGAGCCTGTCATGGGGCAAATTTTCAAAGGTCTACTATTATTATTCTTAAAATGATCTAAATTCATTTATCTTCCTTCTTTTAATCATAAACTCTTAAAAGAAAAGTTCCTTAATTTTCTTTCTGTTGTGTGCTTAGTGCTGCCCAGTGATACTTAATAAATGAATAATAAACACAATAGAGTCTCCATTCAAATTTCAACCCCATTAGCTAGAAAAGTTCTGTGCAATGATACAATGAAATTGCATTAGGAGTTTAATGAGGCTCCAGTGGATGACCCCCCACTCACGCACATATGAGCAGCACTGACTGGACTTAGCAGGTTATAAAAAATAAAAATAGAATAAAGATAAGAAGCTTGGGGAAAACATGTTGGGGAGGATATGGGGGGCATTGAAGAGGGAAAATGAGGGGTATATATAACTATATTTCATTGTATACATGTATTAAATTCCCAAATATAAATAAAAATACATAAACAATGAATGAATGAATGAATAAATATTTTAGAAACAGTTTAATGAGGCAGGTTCAGGTTTCTGGGTTATTGTCCTGTCTATTTAACCCAAAGGAGTAGACTCCACAGTTGGTAAAGCCATAGTTAGGGAAAGGAAAATGCTCAAAGCTCACTTCCGGCTTTGTACACTGCTGCAGGGAGGTTCGCAAAGCCTGAGGTCTACAGTAGAAATGTCACCAAAGAAGTAATATAGAATTTCAGTGGGTGCCTGTTGTGGTTTGAATCTGAAATGTGACTCACAGCTCATGTTTTGAATACTGGGTCCCTGGCTTGTGGCGTTAGGTTGAAGGCTGTGGAACCTTTAGGAAACTGAGCCTTGCTGGTGGAGGTAGGTTGCTAGAGGTGAGTCTTTAAATGTTATACCTGCCCCAGGTCCTTGCCTGCTTTCTCTGCTTCCCGATACACCACCATGAATACTGCTGATTCATGTTCCCCTGCCATGGATGAGGTACTCTGCCCAAGCCTTCCTTATCATGATGAACTGAGATTCTTCTGACATTATAAGTCAAAATAAACCTTTCCAGCATTGAGTTATTTCTGTCACAGTTATTTAAAAGCAACAAATATAGAAAATTCATTCCAGAGTAATAGAGTCATTGCTTCGATAAGGCTAATTATGCAGTTGCAACTGGATTGTTTGAATAATATGGAAGGGCTTGGAGATGCTAGCAAAAGAAGCCCTGGAACTCCATAAGTTCCTCCAAATGGTCAATTCTTGTGAGAGTTCAAAAGACCAGAATATGAAACGAATATGGATCATAAAGGCTGTGCTCATGGGCTTTCAGAAGTGGCAGGGACTACTGCGAATTGGGCTAGATCTGGGGATGTTCTGTCCAGGTTCTGAAATTTTGAGCACAGTTGAATTATAAAGTAATGAACTAATTTATTCATGGGAGAAAATTTCTAGAAAGTATAAAGTCAGACTGTGGCATGGTTGTTATTAGCTATTTTTATCCAGATTTACAGTGAGGATCATGAACTTAATAAGCAAAACAGCAGACTTTAAAAGTGAGCAATTTGTTGAGGAAAAGACGGTGAGCTTAGCTTCAGAGAAAGTGATGGGGCTGCAACTGTTTAAGAGATTAGCACTACTACAGAGATGGCACTTTGTACTGGGATAGTTGGAAAGGTGTGTTGAGAATGAGTGCTCACTCATCAAAGGCTTCAGATAGTCAAAATTCAAACTATTTGAAAGACTGTCCTTTAAAAAGAGAGTGCCTGGAAACAGGGGACTGCAGGTTTCCCCTGCTGGGACAAGGCCCTCTAGGTGTTTTCTTGAGTTCAGCCATGCCGGCCCTCTATGGCCACTTCAGCTATGGTCAAACAAGGCCCAGTTACTTTTCAAGATGGTCACAGAACTTGGTATCGTCCACACAGTGCTGGCTTTGCAGACATTCAGAATGAAAGCATTAAGGGTCAATGGGTACTTTCTCTAAGGTTCCAGACAAAAACCTGTGAGACCAAGCAATGTATAACAGGATTTAATTCTCTGCCAGGAATCCTTCAGTAGGCTATACATGAAACTGAAATTGGAATGGAGACTCAAGTGTTGGAGATGCCAGGGATAGGGGAAGTCTGCCAAGGAAAACTGCAAGTGATAAGGTGAACTGCGCCAGGAGAAAGGCCGTCTGTTCTGCAAATGGCAGGGCTATAGGGGTGTTGCTGCCTAAACCCATTGGAGCCTAGATCATGCCACCAAGTGCCTGAGATATCTGACATGGAAAACAGGATTTGTCTTTGCCTACTGGGTTTTGATCTCACTTTGGTCCAATCATTCCTTGTCATGCACCCATTCTTTTCTTTTTGGAAATGAATTTTTAATCTTTGCACTCTGTATTAGAAGCATATAACTTTCTTTTTGATTTTACAGGGACTCACAGCTAGTTTTCTTTGGGTCTCAGAAGAACCTTTGGGTTTTTGAACAGTGTTGGAACTATAAAGACTAGGGGGATTCTTGAAATTGGATAAGAACATTTTTCATGCATTAGGAGATGGCCAAGAGTCTTTAGGAGCAAGGAAGAAATGTTATGGTTTGAATCTGAAATGTCCTCCCTAGGGTCATGTTTGGAACACTCAGTCTCCAGGTGGTCGTGTTATTTTCAAGACTGTAGAAGATTTAGGAGGGGAGCCTGGCTAGCAGAAGTAGGGCACCAGAAGCAGGCCTTTAAAGGTTATGTCCACCCCTGGTCCCAGTTTGCTTTCTCTGTTTTTCGGTCTCCACTATGTGAACACAACTGTCCCGTGCTACCACAGCCATAAACCAAGCTGCCTGGCTAAGCTTTCCCCACCATGATGGGCTGGCATGTGCTGCCATGTCATTTAACAAGTTTTACTCTCTACAATATGTAATTTATAATCCTTGCTGATCATGTTAAGAACACCTGAAATGCCCTAGTAAACTACCACATACAAAATTGGTCAATAAATGTCATTATCACTTCTCTACTTTACCAGGTTTCAAATTAATCAATGAAACACTTTTAAGAAGAGTAGCCATGGACTAAAATGTAAGCTGTGTGCTCTTTCTGATGTGACAAAAAGAGTTCTAGGTTATTAGATTAAAAAGAACTATCAGCTGTAGCACCCTAAAATATTATAAGCAAGGACAGCAAACAGATCTAAGAAGATTAGTCAAATAGTATCTACTCTGTTTCTCCTTTAATAGCAAATGTTATAAAATATGCAAAACTACAATGCAAATGTAGGAGTTATTATTAAGGATTGACATTTGATGATCTCTTTGCTGAGGGCAAACTGTTCCTGCTCATTAAGAGGTATGTTAATGCAAAGACTCTTAAAATTCAACAAGGGAGCAATCAACCCAATGGAAAAATGGGCCAAAGATCTTTAAATATACCACCAAAGAAAATAAACAGATGACAAGCAAGGATATGAAAAAACCCTCCACTTATACATCAGGGAAATGCACATTAAAACAAAGAACAACAAAATTCAGAGCATAGATGTATTAGAGTTCTCTAAGGAAACAGAACTGGTAGAATGAATATATTTGGATTTATCAGATTAGCTCACAGGATAGAGTCTGAATAGTTCAACAATAGCTGTACCACACTGGAAAGGATGAGAATTGCTCAGTCCGTGAGGCTGGATGTCTCAGTAGCTCCAATCTGGCACTGAAGGTCTGATGAATTCCAAAAGATTGGCTAGTCTTCAGTCTATAGCAACAAGACAAACTCACCAGTGAGAGAGAAGGCAAGCAGCTAAAAGCAAGAGCTCCTCTCTGCCATGGCCTTTTATACGGGCTGCCATCAGAAGGTAACATGACATTTAGGGTGTGTCTTCCAGCTTCAGATGATCCAATCTAGAAAATATCTCTCATTTCAGTTAATCCCAGATCTAGTCAAGTTGATACCCAGGACTAGCTATCACAAGTCCACCCCTTGTCAACTTGACACTGAATAGCATCTCTGTATGTCATGTTTAATTTTCAAATGAAAACAATGATGAGGTCATAATTTCACCTAAGATGATATGACTATCCCATCATACAATGACCAATGCATTATATATCTTAGAGTAGGTGATAAGGCTTCGAGGAATGCTTAGTCCTTTAGTGTCTCATAACCCAATATGATCATATAGGTTCACAACACTTAACCACTTAACACATCTCAACTACACATTAAAAAAAGAACAGCACAAGTATCTGCTTAATATATGTGTATATATGCATAATCCTATTCTTAACCAAATAGGACAAAAACACTCATGTCAATTACAATTCACGTCTCTGCAACAGGTCACGTGGCCTAACTACCTTCTTCTACTACCCATTCTGTATTTCCTCCACCATCAGCAAGCACCTCTGCAGGTCTTGGCTCTTTCCCTGGAGGAGTGACCCATACTTTCATCCCTGAAGGGTCTTGGCCATTTGTTGTCCTGTCCAGATTGGGTTGTTGCAGTTTCCCATTGACCTTAACCACAGGACATGGTAACACCAAAAGCCGCCCTAAGGAATCTCCTACCTTCCAGATATAATTTTCATTACCTCCATTGTGGAGAACCAATCCAATTTCCCCCTGGTAGTCTGGGCCAATCACCCTTCCTAATATGTTATTCCTTTCTTAGCCTACTGACTTAAAGCATCAGAAGCCCAAAGTATCCAGGGGGAAGTCTTAGCTTCCAGTTCAATGGAATGTTTGTTGTCTCTCCTGGAAGAAGTACTCCCTCCTCTGGAACCAAAACATCTAAGCCAGCAGAGTGCAAAGTCGAGGGTACAGGAAGCAAAAATTTTCTTAGTGGGTCACCAGGGGTGATAGTGATTGGAATCATTCGCACTTCCACCCCTTGATTCCTGGACCCCTGAATCCTGGCTGTAGGAGAAACTGTGCTATATATTGGACACTGATTCAAAGCATACATTGCCTTCTGGAGGACCCTGCCCCAGCCCTCCAGGCTATTGCCACCTAATTGGGACTGTGACTGTGTCTTTAAGAGGCCATCCCATCGTTCTATCAAGGTAGCTGCTTCAGGATGGTGGGGTACGTGGTAAGACAAGTGAATTCCATGATCATGGGCCACTGTCCCATTTCTTTGGCTGTGAAGTGAGTTCCCTGGTCAGAAGCGATGCTGTGGGGAATACCATGATGGCGGATAAGACAGTCTGTAAATCCCTGGATGGTAGTTTTGGCAGAAGCATTACTTGCAGGAAAGGCAAATCTAAAACCAGAATAAGTATCTATTCCTGTAAGGAAGAAGCACTGTCCCCTCCAAGATGGAAGTGGTCCATCGTAGTCAACCTGCCACCAGGTTGCTGGCTGGTCACCACAGGTAATAGCGCCATATCAGGGGCTCGGTGTTGGTCTCTGCTGTTGGCAGATCTGGCACTCAGCAGCATCTGTAACCAGGTCAGCTTTCGTGAGTGGGAGTCCATGCTGTCAGTTGTGTGGGATAGCTTTAGCGTCAACTTGACACACCTGGGTTGAGGGAGCCTCAATTGGGGAATTGCCTCTGTTGAACTGGCCTGTGGCCATGTCTGTGGGGCATCTTCTTGATTGTTGAGTGATGTGGGAGGGCTCAACCTACTGTGGGTGTTGCCACCCCTGGGCAGGTGGGCCTGTGGTGCATAAGAAAACAAGATGAGCAGGGTCCAGGGGAGCAAACCAGTAAGCAGAGTTCTTCCATGGCTTGTGCTTCAGCTCCTGCCTCCAGGTACCTGCCCTGAGTGCCTACCTTTGGCTCTCTGATGAACTGTGACCCAGGAGATGTAAGATAAAATAAATCCTTTCCTCCCCAAGTTAGTATTGGTCAGAGTATTTTGTCACAGCAATAGAGAAACAAACCAGAACAACAGACATCATTAAATTTTGGCAAAAACATGGATCACAGAGAATGTTCATTCACTGCTGGTGAGAACACAAAAGATACAGCCACTCTGGGGAAGAGTTTGGCAATGTTTTACAAAATTTAAGCATACTCTCACTATATGATCCAGCAAACAAAATCTAAGCAATGCTGCTTAGTATTTACCCAAAGGAGTTAAAAATGAATATCCACAAACCTGTACATGGTTGATATAGACACTGTAATCCTAATTGCCGATACTTTGAAACCATGAAGATATCCTTCAGCCCAAAAAAGAAGCTGTGCTACACTGCAGGGAAAAGCACAGTATTTCAGTGCTTAAAGGAAATGAGCTAGACAGCAAAAAAATATACATATGAAGGAATCTTACATACATATTATAAAGTGGAAGAATCCAGTATGAAAAGGCTCCATATCACACAATTCCAACTGTGGCATTATAGAGAAGGTTAAGCTATAGAGACAGTGAAAAGATAAGTGGCTACCAAAGGCTAGAGGGAAGGGAGAGTTGAGTAAGTAGAGCACAGAGTAATTCTATGCAAAACTCCAATGACAGATACATGCCATTTTGCATTTGTTTAAGCTCATAGACTGTCCAACACCAAGAGGAACCCCGAATGCAAACTGTAATCCAGGTGATTATGATGAGTTGCATAAGTTTACTGAATGTAACAAACATACCACTCTGGGGGTGATATTATTAATGGGAAAAACTAGAGGATGGGCCTAGAGTATATGAGACATCTTTGTACTTTCCTCTTACTTTTGCTATGAACTTAAAAGTGCTGTAAAAAAATTATAAAGAAGAGACACAGCCATTTAAAATTGAATTGCTTGTTACTAGGTTTAAATAAAGTTAAATTCCAAAGATCATCCTCAGGTGTCTCAGATTCCAATGGAGAGACCCTGGTTAGGGTGTTTCTTGTATGGTAAAGCACTTGATGCCTGCCAACTGAAAGTGATATTAAGTTTGTTCTCAAAAGTTAAAGAACTGTTTTCATAATTGTTTCTTATACATTATCGTGACCCCTAGCACTCCAGACAATTGTACTAAATGAACACCTGTGTGGTCATTTATTTAAAAACAAAGTTCAGTATTTTCTCTAAGTGTTACATGAAATAAAGAATGAAGACTGGACCATCTTGTGCTGATTGACTGGGGCAGGGACATCATGAATCACTTTGTTAGTGGTGTGGAGGTTTGCGGTGTGTGAGGCAGCCTCAGAAGAACAGTACTGCTTTCCTCATTCAGGATAGTAGCATCTGAGTAATCAATACCTTTGTGTTTCTCAAGGACACTAGTCAAATCCTCTCCCATCCTGAATGGCCATCCAGTAGTATGGTAATGAGGTGGAAGATAGGAGTAGGAGTGAACATTGTGGGTTCATTCTGACTCTTCACCAAGAATTAAACAGCTGCTGATTCAACAGTAGCTAATAACAAGAATGATAAATTACAATCTAGGAGTTGACGGTGGTTCTGCATTTTAATGTGTATCTGTTATGAACTCGCAATCCTTCAGTACTTAGAGTCATTCTGCTCACACTGACAGTAATAAAGCACCTGAAGCAGATAGTCTCATTTAAAATCACCTTCAAATAACTGTTACATCAAAGCATCCTGTAAGGAATGGGCTGCCTAGTACCTTGAAAATTGCCTTAATTCTGAACAGTATCCCTCAGAGAGATGCTTACTACCATCCCCTTAAACCAGAGTCAGACCTTCCTCCAGAGAGTGCTCAGCATTGCGCTAAACCTGGTGCCAGGGGAGCCTGACAGTCAGACAGAAGTTGGAAGTCCATTTCTCTGACAACCAGTCACCTCTACTGGCAAGTAATGATTTTTTTTTTTCACTAGGCTTGGGGATTGTGTTTCTCTGAAATTTCTTCATCATCTCCAACAAGAACTCCACAAATCCCCTGGATCAGCTCCACATATATAGAAGACCATATCTCAGTTTAGCAAATGTGCCTGCTGAGGCCTTGGCTGCTTCCTGGTCCCCCCCTCCACAAGAGTAGTTCGCACTCTACCGTCTTCAGGCATATCCTGTCTCCATAAGTTGTCCTGCTCAGTTCTTGCCTCAGCTGCTTCCTATGTAGCAGATGATCCAGTTTCCTTAGACTCCAGGAACCAGGAAGTCATACAAATGGTATTAGAACTCACATCCATCATAATGAAAGGGAACTTGGGGGCCAACACTTCAGGATCACCTCAATCTCTACCTGGCCCAGCACCATCCTGGAGGGCAGTTCCACGATCCCATAACAAGAGGCTCCTCACCATCCTGGACATGATCAGGTCTGTGTGTCCTTTTCTTCTGACCACTTGCTGATTCCCAATCGGAAAACTGCTGTGACTAAGATGAACTCAGGGTCAAAGCCCTAAGGAACAGAAAAATGGGGTTGAATTTTCAAAGAGACTCACGTAGATAGAGAGGAGCTTTGGATTTCAGCCCCAGCCAATAGCCTCCCTTTAGGAACTCATCCATAAGGACTGATTCAGCCACAGTCCTCCAAAGACACAGCATCAATAATTGGTTTACCTGGTTATGGAGACTGGAAAGTGCAAAATATGTTGAAAAGGCCAGCAGGTTGTAGATCCATGAAAGAGTCCTACACTCTTGAGGCAGAGCTCCTTACTCTCTATAAACTTGATTTTGTTCTTTGCCCTTCAAATGATTGGTTGAGCTGCACCCACATTAGTAAGAGTAATCTCTTTTATTAAAACTGCTATAGATTAACCTCATTTATGAAATATTGCCACAACAACATCTAGACTAGTACTTGGCCAAACAACTGGATGCCATGATCTAGCTGAAATGTAAAATTTAAGCATCACTCCAGGACTTACCTCAAGAACACAGTTGTCTGCTCACCTTCACGCCCATTATCCAGACAAATTATAACACTGGAATCCTGTGCTCCATTGCTTGGCTTTAACCGCTTTGATGCTTTAGGCATGCCTGAGCCTCACAACCATATGCCAAACTCAAGGAAAGACAGCCATTGGCTGTCAGGCCTGCTGCTGGCCCAGCTGATACTTGTGCTCATGGTCCTATTATGCAGTGTAACCTTCCTCCTCCTGGTAATCTCTGACAAGGAATCTTGTTTTCTTCTTCACCACCAGCATTTTTCTCTAATGTCTACTAGTTTAACCTCCACATGGACATCACATCCAAGAAAGTGGTTCCTCTTCTGGGCAACAAATGCTGGCCAAAGAGAAGCTCAAAACAGCCCCCTTCATGCCTGACCTCTTTCCAGGGTGACCTGGAAGCTGTCCTTGCCAAAGGATATCTGCTTCCACTGCCTTTCTAAAGACTGGGATCTAGACAAGAAGAGAGGAAACAGAGTGCCCAAGGTTCGAAGCCAAGGAAAGGAGCCTGCAAGGGCAGAGTTTTCCCCATGACCGGCACTTACCTTTGGCCACCTCTGTTATACCAAGCAAATCGGTGATGACTTCTGAACCTGAAGTACACTTACTTGTCAGCCTATGCTTGAAGGATAATCATGGTTCAAGAAAACGCTGAAACCATCAGTGTCTTCCTTTCCGTTTCGCTCCTGCAACCCTCCCCCACCCTCCCTGCCCTGCCTAGTTTCTCTGTATTGAATATGGAACATAATTTCAGATTTTTGTCACACTGCATATACTCTACACAAAAGACAAGGAGGATCCCATTTCTCAAACACCAGAAGAGAACTTGACAAAGTTAGTGAGAAAGAGAAGACAGACAAAATACTATTTCCCAATATTCAGATTTATCAAACCCCACTCATAGTTCCTAAGCACACATCAGTTCCTTGTATCCAGTTATTATTTAGTATGTTCTGGCTCCTGCCAGTGATCGCCAAATAATGGGGTGAAGAAATCCCACATGGAAAAGAAGAAATACCCAAAGGTCAGCTGTAACCTACTACTTAGGAAAAAGCTGAGCAGGCAGCAATGCCTAGGGAAAAGTTAGCACTCGAAGTTTGCTATGAAATGTTCCTATGGATCTCAACAAAATATGGGACTTGCTGCCTACAGAAACAACCTCAAAGTTGCCTTACTTTTTTAGCTAAACTATATTTCTGTCAGATTATTAAACGAAGCCATAAGTCCAGTATCTCAGAATGTCCTAGTCTTTGAAACAAAGCCTTCAGAGAGGTGATTAAATTAAAATGACAAGGCCTTAACCCTATCTAACTGGAGTTTCTCTTTTTCTTTCTAAAAAATAGTTTGAATTTACTCTTTGAGAATTTCAAACATGAATATAATGCAATTACTATATCTAACCCTTAAAATCCTCTCTAACCCCTCCTGAATACCCCCAGTATGTCCACTTTCCAACTTTATATGCTTTAAATTTTTTAATTCATATTTTATTGAATTTTTGTGCATTTCATATGAAACATCTTAATCATATTTATACCCCCTCCCCCATTAACACCTCCATAACCCATCAGTGGATTTCATGCATTGTGTCACGTATGTTAAGGCCTATCCAATCATGTTAGTATACCCAGATGTCCCTCAGTACAAGTTCATCCACTGGGGCCTAGTCAGCCTACCTAGACTATCTTGCTTAAAGAAGCAAACTCTCCCTCCCTAGCAGTAAATAGCTGCCAATAGTTCTTAGACTAAGATTGGGGCCTTGGTTTTTATCTGATTGAGTTTGTATGAATTTTCCCAGTTCCACCCTGGGTTTTTATCTGATTGAGTTTGCATGAATCTTGTGCGTACTGACCACAGTGCTTTAAGTTTATATGCGCAAGGTCCCAGGAGCCTATAAGACTCTGTTTCAGGGAAATGTATTAGTTTGAAAGCCTACTAAAAAATTATACATACAATATCTGTACATGAGTCTATGTGTATAGCTGAAGGTTATATAACTAGAAACAGTGCCAGACAGGAGAAACCTCCCTTCAAGTTATTAGTCAGGATAGTCCAAGAGACTCCCAAAATTAAACAGTCTATTGCCTCCCAGAACTTGAAAGCATGGCTTTACCTTTTGATTTTCACATATCCCATTGCATCCAATTAGTGTCAGCCATATGTACATGTGTATGGCGCAATCCACTGGTACATGGGCAACCTACCTGTGACCACAGTATCCAAGAAAATGGCTCTCCCTCCTCCAGTAGCTATGAACTGCCAATAACACCTCAGCTGGGGTGGAATCTCATGAAGTCCTCCCCATCCATGCTGGAATTTGTACTGGCTTAATCTTAGTAGGTCTTTTGCAGGTAACTATGGCTGCTATGAGCTCATAGGTACCACACCTGTGCCCTTTCAGCACTCCTCCCCATCCTCCAGCTCTTTTTAAAAAATAATATTATTAATTTCCACAGATCTTTCATTATGATCTTCCACAACATTTCTTTTGCTTTTGTAGTTTTATGCAATGGTTCTTAGTCAAATTTAGGCCCCTTCTCCCATCCATGCCCTGCATCCCCCACCAGACCTCATGAATTCTTCCATATATGTTAAGTCCTATCCAGTCGAGAATTTGTATACAGATGTCCTTCAGTGTAAATTCGTCCACTGGAGTCTAGCCCAATTAGAGATCATATGTAAGGCATACTCTCCCTCATTCAACATCAGTCAGTCTCCAATAGTTCTCAGGGCCAGTCTGCCACCCAATTCTCTCTTCCCTTCTGGGCCCTTGTTTAATTGAGTTGGGATGGGTCCTGTGCTCAATGACACCATTGCCACAAGTTCACATGTGCAAGCTTCCAGTGAAAGCCTCTGCTTCCCTGTATTCATGAACCAGCCCTGCCTCTTAAAATCTTTCCACCCACTCTTCCTTCTGCAATGGTCCCTGAGCCATGGGTGGGTGAGGTTAAATGTATGAGTCCCATCCAAGGATACGTACTCTGCAGTCTCTTATTCTTTAGAACTTTGCTGGATGTGGCCTTCTGTGTACCTGGGGCCTTCTACCTGAAGTTTAGCTATCATAATGCTAGATGTTAATATACAAACTGCCAAGAGAGAAAAACAGTCAATGCTCTAACCCAGTCATAAACCCTAATAGCTATAAAGACCAGCATGGCAAAGTACCTCTATTGATGCAGTCCTGACACTGTTATCTGGGGGGCAATCAACAACTTATCTAATTGAACTTAAAGCCTTCTCAATGGGAGTGAACGCATGAGTGGCACTATAAACTCAGTCAAATACACATGGCAGGAGAGAATATAGATCCCAGAGAAAACCCTATCTTTTTCATATCTCTAAACAAATAAATTTCTTACCATAGGTTAAATTGGATCCTTATATTTACAGACAAACATGCCATATACCACTCATCAAAGAAACTTCTTTTTGAAATAGGTGGAGGCTACTGCAGAATTCCACAACTTCTCAGACACAGAGAATATATGTCTGAGAGATGCCAAGTACTAGGTGATACATCTACAGTTGAACCTCTATACCTAAGGCTCCTGGAAGATAATGGAGCAAGGGTTAGAGAGAAAACTAATGCATCCCTCAACTCTCACCAGTAAAACTTCCTTATACAACAGAGTGCAATGCACAATATTACTTTGAAAAAAATTTTTATTGAATTTTTGTGAATTTCATACAATACATCTTGATCATGTTTAGACCTATAAGCACCCTATATGCGCCTCTCCATAGCCCTCCCCCCTGCAGGACTTCTACTGTCATCATTATAAGAAGAGATTTAGACAAGACAAAAAGATGCCACTATTGCATGTAGTGAAAAGACCACTTAAAAACTGAACAATGAAAAAGTGAATGTCAGCAACTCACAAAGAGATACCACTCCCTCAATCTTGATCTTGAATGATCTTGAACTCCAGGCCTCCAGAATATCAGAAAATGAAATTGTGTTGTATTAGTCACACCTCTGTGGTATTTTGTTATGGAAGCCTAAATAAACTGATATATCTGAACTGGTATTTGATATATGGAATATATGTCATGTTTCTTCTGAGAATCTGCATAGCTCATGTTTACTTTTTTTAACTTTAAAAAAATTTATTGAGAATTTCATACGTGCATATAAAGTGTTTTGATCAAATCCACACCCACTCCCTCCTCTACAACTCCTCCCATAGCTCGCCATCACTTTTTCCTGAACAACTTCATATAGCTTTTTTTTAATGGGGCTTTTTGCTACTCTAACATTCCCCCCTCTGAAGAGGTAACCCTAAAATCTTTTAAGGATCAGATACAAGCTCCCAAATACTTTTGACATTTTTGGCCTTTGGAACAAAGTATGTCGCTAAGAGTCCCAAGAACATTTTGATTTTTAGCCAAGAAACTGGCTACTTTTCTTTGGGGTCTTTTTACTCTAACTGCCTAGCCAATTCCTACCTCTTATTCTTATCACACCATCCCCTGAAGAGATTAGCCAACTTACTGATAGAAAATCAGGAGGCAGACTGCTCTGGCTTCTTCCATGCTGAACAGGGACTCAGGGTGAGGCAATTGGGGTACCCCTTCAGTGGCTCTATCTAAAAGACTCCCAAATTACATAACTCTTAACTGTAGGGAGAAAAGAAAGTCCTTGACTGGTGCCTAGGAGATATGAAGAAGTAAAGGCAAGAGTAGTTAGCATTACAAGTTCTAGACAGGGAGCTAGAAAAAAAGTCAAAATGAAAATTTTCAAATGTTCATATCAGAGTCCATTGGAATTTCTTGACGAGAGCTTCCAAAAGCATCCCTCCATTGCTTCCTCCTCCTCATACTTCTTTTGTCTGAGACTGATGGACTCAGGATTTTTTTTCAGGCACTTTTGATAGCTGTTGGAGTGGCTATAATCAGTGTCTGTTCCCTCTCAAAGGCTTCTAGATAGGGGCAGAAAACAACTTGAGCCATCATTTTAGAACAATAGCGGGTTGTCTCCCTTAGCGACAGGTGGGCACCACAGTATTGCAGACCAAGATTTGAAGTCTTACATCTGAGCAGCACTTTATGATTAGAAACAAAATCATCAATGAGAAATAACTGTCTAAATTACATTTTATTTGGACTTAAGTCTGATGTCTGGGACGTGTAATCCCTGGAACTCTTAAATAAACTGATCACTTAAATCTTTGGTTATACTTTCCTTTGGGGTGATTAAACCCATACAGTTGGCCCAAATAAACCAATTATTTATTATTTATTTATTTATTATTTATTATTTATTTATTATTTTTGTTCTTTTTGAGACAGGGCCTCCCTGTAGCCCCAGCTGTCCTGGAACTCACTATGTAGACCAGGCTAGCCTTGAGCTCACGGAGATCTGCCTGCCTCTGCCTCCTGAGTGCTGGGATTAAAGCGGTGTGCCAACACGCCCAGCTTAACCAATTTATTTTTATTGTTAAGGTTGTTTGAGGATCTGTTCCTCAGAGGTTACATGGGCTTGGGAGGAGCCCCTGGCTCTTTCCTTTTATCCAGTTCCATATATGTGAATATAAGTGACAGGTCCTTCTCAACAATGGCTGGCTTCACTTGGAAGAATGGGGGAAATGTTTCCTCTGTGTTGACCCTCCTCTTTGTAGACTGGATACTGGTTCAAGTCCATCTGCTGGGGTCTTCTTGCCCTCCCTGAGCAAGAGGACAGGTGACTCATTACAGTTAAAGGACATTTTGAGAGATGCTCTACTGTCTCCTGGAATTTAGTCAACCTTGGAGGACAAGGAGCAAAAAACCTGTCCTTTAAGTCCCTCTGACCAGATTAGTATAGGTCTCAAAGCATGGCTGTTAAACATCCAAGAAGGTTAGTTCCACAAGTCTGGCACTTTTAATTACCATGTGCTATGTAGATAAAGCTTGGGCAAAAACCAACCATTCTCAGATAAACCTTGACAAGACACATATTTTATTCCTTAAACTAGTTGACTGAACTATGACCTTGGAAAATTTTAAGATTATGTGTATATTATTTTTGTCTCATCCTTTGTATATCATAAAAAACCTACGCAGACCTTCATCACTTGCTTAGGCTTTCTCATTTTTTTTTCTATTTTGGAAAATATCTCCATCCCCACACCCTTTTAATATCTTTTACATTCTCATTTCCTTTTAAAATAATTAATTATGAGATATAACATTAACACATAAATTTTCCATCTGCTCTGAGAATTCTTTTCCTGGGGACTCTAAGCAACACTTATCCCCTTTTATGGTTCTAGTGTCGAACCGATTTTTAATTAAAGTTTTCCTGGAAAAACCAATGAATTTACTGAGCTTACTTACAGAGATGACTGAGGGGTTGCTGAGGTGTATGAGTGACCTGAGGGTATGCACACTAGAAATCTTTTACCCATATTGGATCAAGCCTTCTCTTCCTAGCCTTCCCCAGATTATATACTTTAGTCACTCCCAAATCCAGGAGGCCATGTGTGATTGGGGCCAAATTACAGACAGTTGGCTGGGAAGAGTGGCTGGATAATCTGGTGATGGTCCAATGGCTCTGCTTGGTCCTCCTTTAATGAAGGAGCACAACTGTCAACAAGTCCAATTGTGACTATGTTTAGCAAGCTGGCACACTTGTGGTTGTGACGATGGTAGTTAATTCATGCAGAAGAGGGGCTGTATAGCATCATCTTATTAAAAGAACATGGAATTTAAAAGGATTTGGTGCTAGGATCCACAAATGAGGAAGAACATATGTCTTTTGTTTTTCTGAGTCTGTGTTACTTCACTTAGTATAATAGTTTCGTGGCCATGTATTCTTTCAAGCTATTCATATCATGGAAGATTTTTCTTTCCCCCTCAACTATAATAGACATTTTTGCTGGGTAAAGTATTCTAGACTGGCATCTATTGTCATGTAAAACAGGAAATACCTTGGTCCAGGCTCTTCAGGCTTTCACAGTTTACACTGAAAAGTCAGATGTAATCCTAATGGGTTTTCCTTTATACGTGACTTGTTGTTTCTCTTTTGCAGCTTTCAGAATTGTCTGTTTTGTACGTGTAGTGTTTTTACTATGATGTGCCGTGGAAAGTTTCTTTTCTGGTCCTGTCTGTTTGGTGTTCTATATGCTTCTTGAATTCATATAGGCATGTCTTTCTTTAATTTGGAAAATTTTCTTCCATGATTCTGTTGAAGATCTGGTCCATGCCATTATCTTGGGATTCTTCTCCTTCCTGTATGCCTGTGATTCGTACGTTTGGTCTTTTTATGGTGCCACACAATTCCTGCATATTCCATTCTTGTGTTTTCTTAAATTTTTCAAAATCTTTGCTTGGGTGATCTAATT